>NC_060130.1:629893016-630199266 GCF_021461395.2 Schistocerca americana
CAAATGGGAATCCACGGAGGGAACACAATGTCCTTTTCGAGGAACACTATTGAGAAACGATATTTGAGGCTGACCACAGAAGGATTCTACAGCCCACAACATACATATTGCTTAAGATCCACGCTATTAAAAACACAATTATAACGGCTATGTTACCGTCAGCCTTGCATAAAAACCGGTCTTGAGCGTACAGGCACACGCAAGTCGCTGATAACGTTACGCTTTCTGGTAGAAATGTTGTCTGCAATTTGAGATCAAGTTTATCCATTCAACCACACGCATGCGTTGGATGCTATAACGACGTCTTTTAATGATTACAGCCACTGGTGAATCATATTCGTGCCTCTCTCATATCTTGAAATGAGTCACCTTTTTCGAACCTATCTGGTAAGGATCCCATTTAGCAAAAACTCCAGCGCTGTTTTATTAGACAGTCCCTCTGCATCTTGTAACTGCTCCTCAGTCTCTGTCCCCTCCTCCCCCCCCCCCCCTCCCTCCTTGCCGCTTCATCTATGTGATAGTCCCAATTTAAGTCGGAACTGAATGGAAGTCGGAGAGCACTATATCTAAGACATTCTGCATACCGTGGAGAAACAGGACGAGATGCGTTAATATGACAGGACAGCGTTTTAATCCCTGGGTGCAAATGGGAACATGTTGTCGTTGCTCTGCCAACTGTGTACAATATGTGAGGCCAATGACAAACGAAGCTTTCCCCTGCAACACGAGGTAGTAGAAAAGATAGTACGAGCAAGTACGGTGGTGTCTGTGGTTGGGAAATTAGGGAGACTCTACATCATACAGGGCATTGAAGAAGGATGAGGATTTTGCTATTGTATTGCGATGCATCTCCAAACTAGATACAGGTACTGCAGGCCGAAAGAGATCTGCATCTCACAGGGTGCATTCATGTTTCTTACCCGCCCCCCCCCCCCCCCCCACTCGGTATATTGGTTTTGTACCATCCAACAGAGAAAACCTACGAAATATAAAACTTCCGCTAATGTCTTCCGTCAGAGAACTCGATAAGATATCACCGCTTTCCTGTCTTCTGCTATATCTGAAAAAAAAAATGCAGTGTGCGTTCCAGAATTGACGATATGTGGCAATCCTATTACATATACGGGTACTGGTTCATCAGAGCAGATGGCTCGCAATCGAAGTCGCTTCCATAGACCAGTGTGATACATAATCATCCCCTTTCCACTATTTTGTGTGCTCCATGTCCCTCTGATGGAGGGCGATAATCCGTTTTGGGTATTATTGTTACGTGCAGTACAGAACAAGACGCTAGTTTGACAGTATACCACTGTACTCGAATGCGCCCAGTCACTCACAACCAAATATTCTACAGACACAATGCATTTGTTAAATTTTTTTGTTTGTCTATGTATGTGTCGCAGTTGGCCCTGTCTAACATTCTGCGTGGCGTCTGTTTGTTCTATATCGTGTCTCCCTACCACTTTCGCGCAACGACGCTCTGAGCGTGTTTTTTTAGGGAATTGACTAGTTTGAACCTGGGACCTGTTGCTGGTAAGGGGACGCCAGACCACACATGACATGTAGAGTTCAGAAGAGTTCAGTGAGACTAGCGATGCTATAACCAAATACTTAATGATTTCAGCGTCAGCTCCACTGCACTCCCTGTAAAAGAAGCTTAATACTAACTAAATTTAGTGGAAGGGGTTCAAGGCTTTCCGATTTTTAGTTAGCTGGTAAAATAACGTCGAAAAAGCAGTTAAGTTAACCATTGGAAATTTTATTCTACTCACAAAACATTGTTTATAAATTGCACTATTGATAAAAGGAAATGTTTTAATACAGGATGGTAAAAACCAACTGCGTTCAACAAAAATGTGAACGAATATTCCCTGAATAGGTTTTCAAGTTCTACAATGGATCGAAGGATGACCTATGCCATATCACATCTATAATCTAGGTTTAAATTAAGTTTCACAAAAGGGAAAACTATCAAAATGGTCTACAGTGACCCTCAATTATCTTTAATTACTTATCTAACTTGTCGTAAATTACAGTGGTTGATGTGGCTTCTCAATAACTATATAACAGAAAAATCATCGCGTTTCAGATTTTAACTTACGTAGCAAATATGAATACCATGAGCTTTAATTGACGATCTACACTAGTATTACGCAAAATGGGGGTGTAACAGATGAGACTTCTGCAGTTCTGAGTGAAGCCTTATGCACTCGAAAATGCGGCATCGCGTGCGTTCATTACCTTGTCGGTGTTCGTCAGGGGGCGGCGACCGGCGCAGCTCCACTCACCGCGCCGTCTCGGAAGCAACTCTCTCCTAACTTCTCCGTACTACAATTTACCGAAGTTGGTTTAAAAAAACTATCTGGCTGTGTTTTCATCTGACCAATCAGGGTCTCAATGTTAACCTTAAGCTCCGCCTACAGAAATTCTGTGTATCCAATGAGAAACGTTATACTTTTCGTGGTGGGGCAATGTTTTTAAAGTTTGCAATGTAACAGAGACGCGAAAAGTCTCACGCTAAAACTTGCGGCTGGGGTGGCCCTTTTAGTGTTATCGTAAGATCTATACTGTTCTTCTGGAGGGCTCTAGCCTTTAACATGGGCTGGGGGGTGGTCCTAGCGGTTAGCTGGCGACGTGGGTTTCCATTCCTTATCGTAGGGCCTTCTAGCTTAACACGGTTCTGTTCTCGGCTTCTGTTCTTGTTTCTCCCCTAGGAACTGCGTCTGTCTCACGGTGGGAAGGTATGACATGCATTTAGGCATTCTTGTGTTAGTCTGTGGTATTCCATTTGCTCACTCGTTACTCGTATTCCTTTGGTTAATTTAATGTCACGATTTATTCGGAGCTGTGTGACATACTACTGAATTTGCTTATCACGTCAGGGTTTTCATGGAAGGTGTTGGATTTGCCGGACACCTTACACCTGACCCCATAATCCTGCTGAGGGATCTGCAGTGCAGTATGTCCCAGATAGGGTCCAAATGTGCATCTATCAGTGGGGAAACTGGGCGAGGTTTATGGCAGCCATAAATGGTGATGCTACTGTAAACATCAACAAGACTGTTACATCTCCTTTGTCTACTGATTGTGGTGCTTACTCCCTCGTAAGAAGTCGATGCTTCTTCGTGTGCATTTTTCTGCAGCGTGTGTGTGTGTGTGTGTGTGTGTGTGTGTGTGTGTGTGTGTGTGTGTGTGTTTGTGGGGTACCTCAATGTATCAGCTATCGAAAATATTCAAGTCGGTATGTCTTCGCTATAATTCCAAGTGACATATAGCCGTTTCTGTCAAAACTGATATTAATAATGTTAATGATATGCACGAATGGACTTAGAGAAAGCTTTTGACAATGTTGACTGGAATACTCTCTTTCAAATTTTACAGGTGGCAGGGGTAAAATACAGGGAGCGAAAGGCTATTTACAATTTGTACAGAAACCAGATGGCAGTTATAAGAGTCGAGGGACATGAAAGGGAAGCAGTGGTTGGGAAGGGAGTAAGACAGGGTTGTAGCCTCTCCCCGATGTTGTTCAATCTGTATATTGAGCAAGCAGTAAAGGAAACAAAAGAAAAATTCGGAGTAGGTATTAAAATTCATGGAGAAGAAATAAAAACTTTGAGGTTCGCCGATGACATTGTAATTCTGTCAGAGACAGCAAAGGACTTGGAAGAGCAGTTGAACGGAATGGACAGTGTCTTGAAAGGAGGATATAAGATGAACATCAACAAAAGCAAAACAAGGATAATGGAATGTAGTCTAATTAAGTCGGGGGATGCTGAGGGAATTAGATTAGGAAATGAGGCACTTAAAGTAGTAAAGGAGTTTTGCTATTTGGGGAGCAAAATAACTGATGATGGTCGAAGTAGAGAGGATATAAAATGTAGGCTGGCAATGGCAAGGAAAGCGTTTCTGAAGAAGAGAAATTTGTTAACATCCAGTATTGATTTAAGTGTCAGGAAGTCATTTCTGAAAGTATTCGTATGGAGTGTAGCCATGTATGGAAGTGAAACATGGACGATAACTAGTTTGGACAAGAAGAGAATAGAAGCTTTCGAAATGTGGTGCTACAGAAGAATGCTGAAGATTAGATGGGTAGATCACATAACTAATGAGGAAGTATTGAATAGGATTGGGGAGAAGAGAAGTTTGTGGCACAACCTGACCAGAAGAAGGGATCGGTTGGTAGGACATGTTCTGAGGCATCAAGGGATCACCAATTTAGTATTGGAGGGCAGCGTGGAGGGTAAAAATCGTAGAGGGAGACCAAGAGATGAATACACTAAGCAGATTCAGAAGGATGTAGGTTGCAGTAGGTACTGGGAGATGAAAAAGCTTGCACAGGATAGAGTAGCATGGAGAGCTGCATCAAACCAGTCTCAGGACTGAAGACCACAACAACAACAACATGCACGAATGACATAGTAAGTGTGATTGAAAGTATTTACGTTTCCGACTTAAAAAGATGTATAGAATCTAATAATTTCCTAAGAGGCAGAACCGCGGTCTAGACTTTTTACTACTTGGTTTAGCTGTGGATACACACTGACAATGCCTTCCTAGGATACCGGAATAGTGTAGAAAGAAGTAGTAGTTATCATTTTAAAATTTGTCACCGTAATGAATGGGGTAACATACTTGCGGGGTGGTTGTATGTCTGAGGTTGGAAAAATATATCCTCGATTAGAGTATTAAGAGCATTGCAGTCTGCCTGACTAATACTTCAGAAACGTTGTGGTTTTAACAATATAGCATTTTTAGGTGCAGAACCATGATCATTTCTCTCATTTTGTTGTCTTCCTGGTACTGACTCCAGACAGTGGAATAATGCTTCAGAATTGATTGCACGGTTGATTTACGTGAAATGTTTCAAACTCCACAAGTCTGGACCTCCATCATGTATAAACCACATGTTTGTTCTTAACCATCTGTTATAGCAACCCAACTCTCTCATGTCTACTGTACACCAATAAGAGGTGCGACCCTCCTCGACATGAACGCATGTGGGGAGATCTTTTGCTTTTGGACAGGTGCTGTGAGTAAGATAAGGATTTCAGTAAGGATTGGTCAAGGACAGTGAGGGAGGGTTCTGTCAATCTCCAACTTTATCCTACGAATGTGACAATAACCTGTAGCAATCATCCACACAGGAAAGACAGCCAGTCATAATCTTTAATTATGTATTATGATCGATGTGCTGAAAATATGTAGATAAGCTCTTTGCAACGGTATAGGCTGCTGTCTGGTATGCTTCGGTGTACGAGGTGCGACAATAAAGTAATGAGACTATTTTTCTTTGCAAGATGTGGCAACCCTGCAGGCTTGACCTTGGTCTATAAACTGCTTCTAGTCCAAGCGGCAGATCGATGCAATTGCTCAGTCGTGAGTTGTGGTGTAATAAGTTAACATGTGTTTGCATCTCTCGTCACGAAAATGGAACCGCATAACATTGCGCAACGGTATGCCATTTCTTTTTGCGTTACATTGGGTGAAAACACGACGACAACTTAAGGTAAGCTTCAGAAGGCTTTTGGAGAGGAGGTTATGCCAAGAGCTCAAGTGTTTCGTTGGCATAAAATGTCTAGTGGAGGCAGAACGAATGTTGAAGATGAAGACTGCAGTGGATGACCATCAACCTCACGGACGGATGTCAACTTGGCCAGGGTGCGTGAACTCGTACGATCTGATCGAAGATAACCGTGAAAATGATTGCAGAAGAATTGAACATCAATCGAGAAACGGTTCGTCTAATAATAACTGAAGATCTTGGTATGAGAAAGATTTGTGTAAAAATGGTCCCCTAAAATATCACACCACAACAGCAAGAAACACGGAAAAATGTGGCAGCCGATCTGTTAGAGCAAACAGAAATCAAGCCAGAATTGCTGAGCCGTGTTATCACTGGGGATGAAAGTTGGTTTTTTTCAGTACAATCCAGAGACAGAACGCCCAAGTTCCCAATGGTGCTCAAAGGGATCACCCAGGACAAAAAAAGCTCGCATGTCAAAGTCAAAAGTGAAATGCATGCTTGTGTGCTTCTTTGATTCCAAGGGAATTGTTCATAAAGAGTGGGTGCCTCCTGGACAAACAGTTAGCCAATATTGCTACAAAGAAATTTTAGAAAAACTTCGTAAAAGAGTTCTTCGTGTCCGTGCCAACATTGCTCTATCAGTGCAGCAATTTTTAACTTCAAAACAAATTTAAGTACTACCACAGCCACCTTAATCACCAGATATCGCTCCATGCGACTTTTTTCTATTTCCAAGAGTCGAAACGGCTGTCAAGAGACACCATTTTCAAACAACACAAGATGTCCAAAAAGCTGTGACCAGGGTCTTTGAAGAAATGTTACCATCAATGGCAGAAGCGCTGGAAAAAGTGTGTGCAATCAGAAGGGACTACTTTGAAGGAGACAACACTAAACTTGACTAAAACGGTAAGCAACAGTTTTTTTTCACATCAGTCTCATTACTTTATTGTCGCACCTCGTATATGGTGGAATTGATGCACTGCACACTCATCTAGCTGCACTCTAATCTAGTACATGCCTCTTGGAAAGTAGTGGATGGGTGATTTAGCGATGATGCAGAAGCTGTGAGTTGTTCTACCACGTCACTGACTGGTGTTGAAATTATGGAACAACATGTAAAATTGCTAAAATTGATCTAGCTATCAACTGCAGTGTTACAGTACATCGTCCATATTAACTGTGTCTTTCCCACACCCTCCATCCACTGGCTACCCTGTTGACTACCACATAATGATTGACTGACACCACTCGGCTGAGATGGTGGAAGCCTTGGCGGAACACTGGATATCTGTTACTTATCGCTGTGGAGCATGGGATTGAACGTAGAGGTCATCACCTTCATACAGTTGTCTGGAAGCGTTCCTCAGTGCTGCAGACTCGTCCTATTTCCATATGCTGCGATGCCCTCCACACGTTTTCATTTTCATTCTTTTATTTTTTTCACCAACAAGATAACAGTACCTCCTTTTATTTGTACCACCTCGCACATGTTGTGAACAGCACCTTCCAGCGATGGCCAACACTGGAACAGTAATCAAATACACGACTCAAAAATGAGGGAGCAATGCTCTTCGAAAAGGAACACTGAGACAATGGTTACCCTATTGCTGGGGAAGATGAGATTAACTGTACAGACCATCATCTTTGGATAGCTATTGAAAGTACTCTACAATACTGCAAGCTCTTCCACTTTCCATATGCTGTGATGTCTTCCACACTTTTGTCAACGAGAAGCATCGCCAGTGTGTTTTATTTCTACCAACCTGTGTGTTGTGGTAGTTGTGTAGTTTATGCCATGCAATTTTCAGCTTTCTATGAGAGTCAAAGGATCTAAATGTGTTAATGTCAGTTTAGCAGCAGCTGATAAAGACCTCCAAGTTATAGTAGAAAAAACAAAGTGTATGGTCTGTCTGGATGTGTTACAATCGAAAAAAACAATGTATTAAACTGCTTACGAAGGAACAATACAGGAACCCTCTCGTATGATTGAGAGTCTGTCGGATATGGCCCTCCTACAGTACAGGTGACGAAATATCACACTGGTCTGTGGAAGCGATTTCGATCACGAGTCACTTGCTCCAATGAACCAATACCTGTATATTTAATAGAATCGCCACATATGGTCAATGCCGGAACGCACACTGTATTTTTTTTTAGATATATCAGAAGGCAGGAAAGCGGTAATATCTTATTGAGTTCTCTAATGGATGACATTAGCGGAGGTTTTATAGTTCGTAGGTTTTCTCTGCTGGATGGTACAAAATACCGAGGTGGGAGAGAACGTCAGTGTGACAGACATGAATGCACCCTGAGAGACGCAGATCTCTTTCGGACTACAGTACTTGTATCTAGTTAGGAGATGTAACGCAATGCAACAGCAAAATCCTCATTCTTCTTCAGTGCTCTGTATGATGTGGAGTCTTCCTAATTTTCCCAACGAGAAACACCAACGTAACTGCTCGTACTATCTTTTCTACTACCTCGTGTTGCACGAGAAAGCTTCGTTTGGCGCTGGCCTTACACACTGTACACGGTTGGCAGAGCAACGACATGTTTCCATTTTAGCTGAGGGGTCAAAAAATGGTTCTGTGGCATTAACGCAGCTCGTCCTGTTTCTCCACGGTATGGAGAAGGTCTTAGATACAGCGCTCTCCGACTTCCATTCAGTTCCGATTGAAATTGGGACGATCACATGGATGAAGCGAAAGGGAGCGCGGGTCAGAGACCGAGGAGCAGTTACAAGATGCAGAGGGACTTTATAAAAAAACAGCGCTGAAGTTTTTGCTAAATTGTATCCTTACCAGATAGGTTCGAAGAAGGTGACTCATTCCAAGATATGACAGTGGCACAAATATGATTCACCAGTGGCTGTAATCATTAAAAGACGTCTCTACAGGATCCAACACAAGTAAATGGTTGAATGGATAGACTTGGTTCCAAATCGTAGACACCATTTCTAACAGAAAGCGTAACCCTATCAGCGACCTGCGTGTGCCTGTAGACTCAAGACCGCATTTTATGCAGGGTTACGGTAACATAGTGGTTATGATCGTGGTTTTAAGAGCGTGGACCTTAAGCAGTACGTATGTTATGGGCTGTAGAATCGCTCTGTGGTCAGCCTCAAATGTCGTTTCTCAACAGTTCAAATGGTTCAAATGGGTCTGAGCACTATGGGACTTAACATCTATGGTCATCAGTCCCCTAGAACTTAGAACTACTTAAACCTAACTAACCTAAGGACAGCACACAACACCCAGCCATCACGAGGCAGAGAAAATCCCTGACCCCGCCGGGAATCGAACCCGGGAACTTCTCAACAGTATTCCTCGAAAATAACATCGTGTTCTCTCCATGGATTCCCATTTGATCTAACTGGTGAGTGTAATCCAATTGCTGAAAAAAATTTACTCACCATGCAAACTGACTCTCAAGGTCAATTTCATTAATTAGCCTATCAATTTGCTAACAATGACGTGCCGCCTGGTTGGTGGAATAGATGGCTTTTGCACCACGAAATGATTCTTGACAAACGTTCCTTTTTTTTGTTGCTGCGATATCTCCTAACAAAATTTCAGTGTCCCACCCACACAGAGCGAGACAGGCTCTCACCATTTCTTTCGTAAAATATAGTATAATATAGCATCGAATTGGTAATAAGATACCTGTCATTGTGTTCAAAACAGCTACGTTCTTTCGAATTATAGCTTGTTGTTGTCGAACGTGAAATGATTGTGTTTTTTCTGACATGTGAGCTAATGCCGTGAAAGATTGTATTCTCTTACATTATTTCACGTATATGAAATGTTTGTAATACACATGTGCATGACAATTTATTTACAGACACTGACATGGATTGAGAGACGCTCTCTGGTTGTGCAGTTTACCCATCAAACTGAAAGAAATTGCTCAACATAGATGATTCTGCTTCAGAGTGTAAATTCGTGCATTTTCTTTACTATGATGACGGCTTTCGAATAACGAGGACTTCTGCAGTGATCGGTACTTTCCGCATCAAAATAGCGGAATTTTTACCCGATTTTACGTAGGGTGGACATGTCTATTCCGAACATCTGTGTTCGGAGGCGCTGCACTCGGCTATATGTCGCAAAATAATGAGATGCTAATTTTATCCTGCAGTTGAACGAAAAAATATACCAATTTTGCTCATAAAACTAAAATAAAACGGACTGTGCCTATTTTGGAGTAAAGAGGACATTTTTTATCGTCACGACTGTTATTTCCTTTTATAGTAGGAGCTTTATTATAGGAGACGCGTTGATGTTAATTACAAATGTTACAGTTCAGTGCTCAGAACGGTGTGGTCGCCGAGTTCCAGAAGAGGTCGGGCTGTCCCTTTTGATGAACAACCAACAGTCAAGATATTTCTCATTTATCAAGGATTTTTTCTGGGGGATGCAGCCGTCGTGTTCTATTGTACGTGTAGCTTTTGTCGGTGTCGATTATGCTGACTGCCCAGCAATATGCTGAAGACACTGCGATGTGAGGCTGCTGTCGATATAGGTAGAAGGCTTCCTGTATCCCAGTCAGCCGACTTTTGAAAAGGCCATCTGGAGCGTTCTCCAGAATTTTGTTGTTGTTCCAGAGGAGTCAAGTCTTTCCAAAAAATATGTTTAACAGATTGCAAGAAAGAGTTGCGTTGACGTTAAATACTGTTGTTCTCCATCACATCATCGCGGGTATGGCATACACTGCGGTTGCGGGCGGAGAGGGGGGGGGGCGTGTAACTTTGGGTGGTCGTTGTACACACCCACGCTCTGACCAGGGACAGCATGTGGGAGGCTGTGTCGCTATATTTTAGACGATCAACTTGCACTTGGGTTGGCCGTCCTTTTATCTCCTATTGTTTAGTTAACTATACCTGTTTCTGTGTTGGAAAAGGACCATCGCCTCAAGGCAGGCATTGTCCGCTATACGATGGGGCAAGGCCCGCTGCGGGCAGCACCCGCTAGGCGCTCAATTGTAGCAGTTCACTGCTTGAAAAAGCCTGTTCAAATGGCTCTGAGCACTATGGGACTTAACATCTATGGTCATCAGTCCCCTAGAACTTAGAACTACTTAAACCTAACTAACCTAAGGACATCACACAACACCCAGTCATCACGAGGCAGAGAAAATCCCTGACCCCGCCGGGAATCGAACCCGGGAACCCGGGCGTGGGAAGCGAGAACGCTACCGCGCGACCTGAAAAAGCCTGTGTGCTCCCTGTAGGTGGATGGGTGAATGGAATAGGCGAGGGGAGAGATGAGTGGGGGTAGAGGGCCTTGATTTTCGGCTGTCAATTTTTGAGCTGTATTGCGACTTTCGGCAGTCCTTGTGTAGAGCTATGTAATTAACTGTGTAATTAGGCCCGATTTTTATGATTAATTATGTAGTTAGGACTGATCTTTACTTCATTTTCATCACCAAAATAAATAAAGTACACTAACCTAACCTTCCTTCCCTGCATTTGGACAGTTTCCACGTGCTGGGGGGTGCACTTGGGCTTTCCATCCAGTAGGACCAGGGTTTAGGTGCTGGAAGGAGCACTGTCATTTTTAATTTCCCGCCTATTCCAAGCGCCTCTAGTGGTATAATTGTGTTTGGGAGGGGGGAGGGGGGTTGCACTTGAGCTTTCTGTCCAGGAGGACCAGGGTTCGAGACACCGAAAGTGGACCGTCATTTTTAATTTCCCGCCAATTCCTGGGTGGGGGGTGAGGTTGAACGTCGGCACAGCCCTGAGACAAAGAAATTGCCATCAAAGTGTGAAATTCCCTCCAAAATTCCTAATTCCCATTAAAATTCGAAATTCCCGCCAATAGGGTAAGTGGGAAGGGGTGAGTTTGGGAGGGTGGAGAGGGAAGGATGCTGCGGCCTGTGTGAAGGCTGAGAAAAACACATGATGTAATCCGGGGATGGGGGTGGGCATGGTCGTGGGATGGAGGTGGGCATGGTCGGGGGGATTAATTGATCAATTTAATTATTTTGCATATCTATTTGACACCAAAATTTCCTAATCCCGTAGCCTAATACTTGTACGAGTGTAATCCCAAAAGTAAGTTCTCCTATTTTTTTATAAGTACATATACCTGTTTATTTCTACAACGGTTTACATCAGTTTACAGCTTGAGCATTTAGCTATTTTTCTACATAATCACCATTTCTGTCGATGCACTTTTGTAGACGCTGTGGCAGTTTTTGTATCTCCATGTCATAGCAGCTCGCCGGCATGCTGTTTAGAAAGTTATGAACCTCTTCTTTCACCTCGTCGGCGGAGGTGAATCGCTGGGACCACAATTAACGCTGACAGGTACTGTGAGGTTCTGAAAAAACTCAAACTGTCAATTCAGAACTGGAGAAGAGGAATGTTGAGCAAGGGCGTACATATTCTCCATGAAAACGCACGCCCACACATCCCTCGGCAAACCGTTGCTCTCCTGCAACAGTTTCTGTGGAACATAATCACCCACCTTCCCTACAGTCCTGACTCGGCGCCCAGGGACTATCACCTGTTCCCCAGGTTAAAAGAACATTTGGCCGGAAAGCGATTCAGCTCTGACGACGAGGTGAAAGAAGAGGTTCATAACTTTCTGAACAGCATGGCGGCGAGCTGGTATGACATGGGCATACAAAAACTGCCACAGCGTCTACAAAAATACATCGACAGAAATGGTGACTAATGTTCAAGCTGTAAACTGATGTAAACCATTGTAGAAATAAACAGATCTATGTACAGATAAAAAATAGGAGACCTTACTTTTGGGATTACCCTCGTATAATGAAGGTTCTCATTATGGAAATACGTAAAATGTATTTGCAGTTGTGAATACGAACAACCATCATCTGTATAAGGGAATGACATCAACGAAAATCTATGCCGGTCCGTGACTCGAACCCGGATACCCAGTTCACGGGAGCGCTCGCCTTAACCGCATTTGCTATCCGTGCACGACTCACGGCCAACCCCAACCTCCATATGACGTCGTGCTGTACCTCAACCTGTGCTCGTACACACATTATGTAGTTCCCGACGGATAAATACGATACTGCAGTGCCCGTGTTGTTAAGAAGAACGATGCAAATGTTCCTTCGGACATGCACGCCCGAATGAACATTGCATCGTTCTCTTCAACAACAAAGGCACTGCAATATCGTAATTATGGAAACACGAGAGCTATTCGGAAAGTAAGGTCCGATCGGTCGCGGAATCTAAACCACTGTGAAAATCAAAAATATTTTATTTACAACAGTTAGCTACGCCTTCCAGCTACTTCTCCACATAGTTGCCGTAGAGTTGTACCAACTTTCCAGTGCCCTTGTTATAGAGCGCAGCAGGCTGCGCTTTCCACCAATTTCTCCACGCTGGTCTACAGCTCGCTGTCTATGCCAAAATGTTGCCTTCATAGCCAGCGGTTCATGTGGGCAGAGATGAAACTCGAAGGGAGCAAATTGCAGGGCGTATTGTGCGTGACCAAACACTTCCCATCGGAAACGCTGCAGGAGCATCTCCATTGCCCTGCAGAGTGCGGCCGAGATTTGTCATTAGGAAGGAAACACATGACACTTATGTGTGTTATATGGATTGCATCACATGAGGCGAAATCTCTCACATGCCGTCATACTTGGCGGGAGACATTATTTTCTAGGCATCTTTACGTGCTCACTGTGAGCTCAGAACTGAAAAGAGCGACGTGACGAGATCAACGGGTATACTAGAGACACTGACCAACACAGCTGTGCAAAGCTTTATTGGATTTTTCCTGTGGTTTCCATTTCGCGCCCGAACGGACCTTACTTTCCGAATAGCCCTCGTAGTTTTAATATCATAAGGGATGATAGCGTTAGTAATCAGAATAACAATCGGAACATATTTAAAGCATCCGTGATTAGGACAGTGTTCATAAAATTCAAACGTTATGAAACGTGACGGAAAAAAGAGAAGGCGGAAACGATGATAAGAGAGAATGTTAGGACAGAGAAAGCGACCTTTCAGGTGAGAGTTCTAGCGTAGGGGAAATAACGGTGCTATCAATCTTGAGTCATGTATAATTTCTTCCATTTCTGAGATAGATTGTTGCAGACGAGCTTTTAAAAAACGTCTTTGGGTTATGGGTTGGAACAAGTACTTCAGTTGTAGTCTTCAGATAGGAAGTTCTATAAGTACTTAAATCGACTGGAAAAGGTGGAGAAAATACAGTAATCGTCAATGAGAAAGAAAAGTATGGTAGTCTACACGCTTTTTCACAGGTAGCAAACGTAAATGATTGACAGGTTATCTCAGGAAGCCGCACAGACGAACCTCACAACTGTATCGAGTCCAAGCGTTATTCACCCTCTCCCGGTAACGTTAACTCTTATGTAAGCGATCTTCATATCAGTACTACAATCTCAGAACTAACTACTAAGCTCTCATTAAACCGTTTTTGAGTGGACAACTAAAAGTGGAGCTTACATTTATCTAGTGTGTGGAGAGACGACGATCCCATTTTATTAGAAGTTGCTTGTAGAATGTGTCCGCGGAGTCTTCGCGATGGCATGCTTCAGTAAAATCTTCTTGGTATACAAGCCGCGTCATTTCGTATAAAACACTCGAGCTTTCAATAGTTGTCTCCATCATCGTCATCAGGAGTTGAAATCAATGACTGCTGGGGCTGGCATGGTGTTCTGCTTATGTAGAGGTAATGGCAGCGTCTGGAACATTCCAGAGAGGACCGGATTAGCGCATGAACAGAAGACGAGTTGGGCAGCTCCAGTGACGTCACCTAACGCGAGAGGCAGCACCATGTTTGAAACTGCCGTTCCCATGTCAAGCTTGCGTCTTTGCTTTTGCCAGCCCCAGCAGTCAGCGATTTCAACTCCTGACGACGATGGGGGAGACAGCTATCTAAAACTCGAATGTTTTATTCGAAATGACGCGACTTGTAAACCGAGAAGACATTTCTGCCTAAAAAGGTTTTTTTCCTTCAGTTTAGGAGTAATGGTGGAAGAGATTCCCTAAATTTGGGAGTGGCGAGGTTCCTGTGCGAAGCCGTTTCAGAAATACATTGTGTATCTGTGTATCTACTGTGATACAACAGGCAATGCTGGGAGCAGAATAGGCCGAGTCCCTCATTGAAATTCGTAGCATTTTCCACGCAGAGTGATAAGTTACAGTGCCCAAATAGTACCTGACAGCTGTCCTTAGGTCCTACGGTCTTTTATTTAAGTACAGTATTATTCGTAAATACCTTGGGGGTTCAGAAGAAGACAGAG
This sequence comes from Schistocerca americana, assembly GCF_021461395.2. Classification (NCBI taxonomy): domain Eukaryota; kingdom Metazoa; phylum Arthropoda; class Insecta; order Orthoptera; family Acrididae; genus Schistocerca; species Schistocerca americana. The sequence continues at coordinate 629,907,790 of NC_060130.1, forward strand.
GAAAATCTACAACACATAAAGAAGACAGATACATATCTGTTGATAGAGCATCTTCCCAAGTTTTTAACTAACACTGGAGGTGCTCAGTATGGGCAATGTTTCTGACGCAGCAAACGTGAATGCGTGCGTGCAGTTCATTGAAGTCGGTGACACGAATTTCCCAGGAAGGCGCGACAGCAGCCCGCTTTGGAAATCCGTTAATTGGGTTGTTTATCTGCAGGCACCGTCTAATTGGATATGGCAGTATGGAGCGCATGATTTTTCTGCGTGTTTCCTGGCACGCTTGCCCCACAGTGTAACCTGGTGAGATGCTCTGTCCACTGATATGTGCCATTTCATGTGAGTCTTCCAGTTTTCTTTCAGTCGTCTTCTGTTACTCCAGAGATACGTATGAATAACCCTGTGTAACTGAAAGTCACCAGTGTATGAGCGACACTTGCCTTTGACCAAAGCTATTAGACTATGTTGTTCCTTAACAGTGGTAATGAACTAGGTATAGGTACTAGGGGGTCCACTCATACTACGTTTTTCAGTTGTGACATTGTGGGTTTCAGCTCACGAACTGTTGTCGAGGATGCGTCCAAAGGAATCCATGTCAAACACCTTGAGAAAATTAGGCCCTGGAGTTGGGTAAGTAGAGTGCCAACACCAACAGCACATCAACAGTTTCCACACTCAAAAAAAGGGAATAATACCTACGTCTAATCAGTCGACGGCAAATTTTAAGTCATTCAACACTTTTATTAGAGCAGTGGCTGTTGTTTACCATAACTTGTATGTTATCCATGTCTGAGAAAACTTGAAAAGTGTTGGAAAACTACAAGTGTGTCGGTAACTATAGTGTCATTTGAGAACTTACTTTTTATTCATTATTTATTAACTCAAGTAATTTATGTAACAATTTAGACCCTTCAGGCCCTCTCTCACAACTAACTAGAGAGACTTAATAAGTTAACATTATAATATGTTTACTATATGAGCATTACAAATTAATAATGATAGTAAAAATAGTGTTAATAATGGGCAATTTCAACGCACAGAGTGGAGAAGAACGACGGTTTCGGAAAATAGATGGCTTCTATCCAGCTCATAACAGAAAGAACAGAAGTAGGAAAAGCGTTATTAAACTGTGTGAAACTTTTGACATACGCTCACGTCAACTTACTTCAACAGACGTTTCAGGAAAAAGGAAACTTGCTGCTCTCCCTGCAAAAACGTCGTTTAATATCAGCAGCACTACGTCAGAATCTCAGCACTAGAGACATTACGAACGTAGAAGCTCCGAAAAGAGCTAATACTAGGTTGTTATAATTAAACTGACGGGGTTTGGAGTGCTGCAGTGTAGGCGGTAAACATCGCAGGACGCTGAAACGTCGTAGGTACGTTCAATAATTGCTGTGCCAGCGGAGTATGGTGGAAAAAATAATAGTTCCATTTTCTGCTACCAGGTGAAAATATGGCGCTATAAGCAGTTAGAATGTGGTGTGGATGCAGGAAAAGGGGAGGAACGAGCAGACACACGATAACAGTAGTTAAAGCAGGTGTATTAGGATATGGTCACAAGTTATAGCATGTGTTTAATGTGGTCTCCCGACTCCGCAACATTTGCATCCGTAACACAGCGTTGTCGGCAATTGCTCGCAGCATATCCAGTGTTATCAGAGTGGTATGTCGTCGTATGCTACGTATGCTGTCCTTCAGATAAGTAAGAGTGCTCATGCATCCGTGATAGACACGATTTTCCACATACCCCAGAATCAGAAGTGACATGGATTTAGGGCGGGGGATCTGGAAGGCCACACTTCCTGAAATTGTCTAGGGATGATTCGATCGTTACCAATGGTTTCTCGAAGCAAATCATTCACATCCCAAGTGCCATGTGGTGCCACACAAACTTACATGAAAACAGTGGTGTGAACACTGTTGCGTTCTAGCAAATCTGTAATCACCTGTTGCCCGAGGAGTTCCTTATAGCATGCAGATATCACTGTACGCCTAACAAGCTCACGAGATGTCATCTCCTCGAAGAGAAACGGACCGAGAATGAAGGAGCTTGTGAAACCACACCACGAACTCGCATCAGCTGAGTGCCGTGGATGTTTGTGCACAACAAGTGGTCGAGTAGAACCCCATATCCGACAGTTCTGTGCATTCACGACACCATGCAGGGTAAAATGTGCCTCATGTCATCCAGTTCCGTGCGTGCCAAAAAACGGACAAAGTCCCGGCGTTGTAGCTTATCTTGAAGCTTCATTTGATGCACATTCTAAATATTGTAGGTTCCCGTCACACAGCTCGAGCACTGGTTGCAAAAATTGAGGCATATGCAGCACTGACGGCCATAGTCATAGCAACTTCATTAAAAACGGCCATGGGAATGGGCAGCCTCCATCTCCTTGCTGCACCACGTAATTCACTTGTTTCTTAAAATTTCTTGATCGTATTCCTGAGCCAGTTTATGGACATGGAGCCTCTTCGTAGCTGTTTCTGGCTGCTATAGCTGCCGTTCTGATAAAACAACTTTACCAGCAGTGCACGGTATTTCTTCTCAATTGGCATCACATTTCGTACGGAAAACTTCGACTTCCTTGACTCTTCACAAAATACGTCAATATGCGTCGCCAGGCGACAAGCACCATACTGACGTCAAAATTAAGAAACATTTCACATTCTAACTGCTTAAAGCGCCATAGTTTCACCTGGTGATAGAAAGTGCAATTGTTACATTTTTCAGCATACTCCGTGAGTGCACCAGTTAACGAACATACCCATGACGTTACAGCGCCCTGCTATGTATACAGCCCACGCTGTAGCACTCGAAACACCGTCAGTTAATAACAACTCAGCATATACGCAAATCACTTCTTGATACCCATAAAGAGGAAAAGAAAGCGTCTGAAAAGAATAACATAGATAAACCATGAAAAGCTGCAAGAAAACAGGAACGAATTTCAAAGACGTCACAAGAATGAAACTGGATGTTGGAAGAATATTCAGGAAATCTGGCGAATACAGCCTACGGAAAAGGAGAATTATAATTATTCGATGAAGCAACTGGAAAGAGAGCTGACGCCTATAAAGCATGGTATGTTGTCAAAGCAGTAGACAAATTGCGACACACAGAAAGACGGTGGAAGCCCTACTGGCAGTCAAAAGAAAGCAGATCTCCGAAGAAATTCGAAGCAATGAGAAAGAATTTGAGAAGAGAATTGTAGAACCTCTTATAGGACTGCGAACAGCGCTTTAGTAAGTACCAGTCATCAAGACTGAGTTTTTGACTAGGAGATGGGAAACTTGTAGTGAACAAGGATAAAGGTTATGCGAGATTGTCCATATACTTCGATAATTTGTTAAATTGACGAATACGGCAACATAAAAGACCAAACGTAATTTCAGAACACAGTAACAACTAGTCACCGGCATCAGACGATAAAAACCTATATAAAATAGATGGTGAATTGAAGAATAACAAAGCCGTTGAGACACGCTCCATAGCAGCAGAGATGTTGAAAAGAAGTATGCAATCACGATTACAGCTTTAAAGAATTAAATAGAAAAGATATGGGAATCTGACATACTCTCTGATGATTGGAAAACTGCTGTGATTCATATTTTACATAAGGAAGACGACAAAACCGATCCCAACAACTATCACTGCATTTAGATGGTCTGTAACATATGAGATACTATCCAAAATACTGCAGGCGAGGATCGTCTAGCAAATAGATCTTCAGCTTGGAGTATATCCAGATGGTTCCAATAATGGTAGATCATGCGTAGAGCAGATCTGGAGCCTTAAAAAGAATACTGGAAAACTATCTAAACAAAGATCTGGTAGTAGTATTTGTAGACTTCAAAAAAAAGTACGATTCTGTCGACAGGGAAGTGTTAACCGACATACTAATAGAATTCCGAGTGGAAGTCAAAACAACGGAAATTTTCAAGCGGAAATTAACGGAGAATCGTTCGAATGTAAAAGTTACGGGGGAGCTCTACAAGGAGACTGATATTAAAAGATAGAGGTCAGACAGTGTGACTGATTTTCTTCGGTTCTCTTCAACTATGTTTTGGAAAAGATGATCCACAAATGGAATAAAGAAGTGGACAGGAAAGGCCTGCTCAATCAAGTATGCATTGTAGGATCCAGAAAGTGGCGTCAAGATCAACTGATATGCATATGCCGACCATCTCGCGGTTCCGTCAGGGTACACTAACACAGCCACAGAGCAGAAAAGTTTGCTAAAACAAGATCCAGTAAAATCCGGGCTCGAAATTTCCTGTGTTAAAAAGGAAATTATATATATGCTCTGCATGCTAGTGAATTTCTCCGAAAGACAGGACTTAAAGATCTACATCTACATCTACATCTACATCCATACTCCGCAAGCCACCTGACGGTGTGTGGCGGAGGGTACCCTAAGTACCTCTATCGGTTCTCCCTTCTATTCCAGTCTCGTATTGTTCGTGGAAAGAAGGATTGTCGGTATGCCTCTGTGTGGGCTCTAATCTCTCTGATTTTATCCTCATGGTCTCTTCGCGAGATATACGTAGGAGGGAGCAATATACTGCTTGATTCTTCGGTGAAGGTATGTTCTCGAAAATTTGACAAAAGCCCGTATCGAGCTACTGAGCGTCTCTCCTGCAGAGTCTTCCACTGGAATTTATCTATCATCTCCGTAACGCTTTCGCGATTACTAAATGATCCTGTAACGAAGCGCGCTGCTCTCGGTTGGATCTTCTCTATATCTTCTATCAACCCTATCTGGTACGGATCCCACACTGCTGAGCAGTATTCAAGCAGTGGGCGAACAAGCGTACTGTAACCTACTTCCTTTGTTTTCGGATTGCATTTCCTTAGGATACTTCCAATGAATCTCAGTCTGGCATCTGCTTTACCGACGATCAACATTATATGATCATTCCATTTTAAATCACTCCTAATGCGTACTCCCAGATAATTTATGGTATTAACTGCTTCCAGTTGCTGACCTGCTATTTTGTAGCTAAATGACAAAGGATCTATCTTTCTGTGTATTCGCAGCACATTACACTTGTCTACATTGAGATTCAATTGCCATTCCCTGCACCATGCGTCAATTCGCTGCAAATCCTCCTGCATTTCAGTACAATTTTCCATTGTTACAACCTCTCGATACACCACAGCATCATCTGCAAAAAGCCTCAGTGAACTTCCGATGTCATCCACAAGGTCATTTATGTATATTGTGAATAGCAACGGTCCTATGACACTCCCCTGCGGCACACCTGAAATCACTCTTACTTCGGAAGACTTCTCTCCATTGAGAATGACATGCTGCGTCCTGTTATCTAGGAACTCCTCAATCCAATCACACAATTGGTCTGATAGTCCATATGCTCTTACTTTGTTCATTAAACGACTGTGGGGAACTGTATCGAACGCCTTGCGGAAGTCAAGAAACACGGCATCTACCTGTGAACCCGTGTCTATGGCCCTGTGAGTCTCGTGGACGAATAGCGCGAGCTGGGTTTCACATGACCGTCTTTTTCGAAACCCATGCTAATTCCTACAGAGTAGATTTCTAGTCTCCAGAAAAGTCATTATACTCGAACACAATATGTGTTCCAAAATTCTACAACTGATCGACGTTAGAGATATAGGTCTATAGTTCTGCACATCTGCTCGACGTCCCTTCTTGAAAACGGGGATGACCTGTGCCCTTTTCCAATCCTTTGGAACGCTACGCTCTTCTAGAGACCTACGGTACACCGCTGCAAGAAGGGGGGCAGGTTCCTTCGCGTACTCTGTGTAAAATCGAACTGGTATCCCATCAGGTCCAGAGGCCTTTCCTCTTTTGAGCGATTTTAATTGTTTCTCTATCCCTCTGTCGTCTATTTCGATATCTACCATTTTGTCATCTGTGCGACAATCTAGAGAAGGAACTACAGTGCAATCTTCCTCTGTGAAACAACTTTGGAGAAAGACATTTAGTATTTCGGCCTTTAGTCTGTCATCCTCTGTTTCAGTACCATTTTGGTCACAGAGTGTCTGGACATTTTGTTTTGATCCACCTACCGCTTTGACATAAGACCAAAATTTCTTAGGATTTTCTGCTAAGTCAGTACATAGAACTTTACTTTCGAATTCATTGAACGCCTCTCGCATAGCCCTCCTCACACTACATTTCGCTTCGCGTAATTTTTGTTTGTCTGCAAGGCTTTGGCTGTGTTTATGTTTGCTGTGAAGTTCCCTTTGCTTCTGTAGCAGTTTTCTAACTCGGTTGTTGTACCACGGTGGCTCTTTTCCATCTCTTATGACCTTGCTTGGCACATACTCATCTAACGCATTATGTACGACGGTTTTGAACTTTGGCCACTGATCCTCAACAAGTGATCAGTACTTGAGACAAAACTTTTGTGTTGAGCCAACAGGTACTCTGAAATCTGCTTTTTGTAACTTTTTCTAAACAGAAAAATCTTCCTACCCTTTTTAATATTCCTATTTACGGCTGAAATCATCGATGCCGTAACCGCTTTATGATCGCTGATTCCCTGTTCTGCGTTAACTTTTTCAAATAGTTCGGGCCTGTTTGTCACCAGAAGGTCTATTATGTTATCGCCACGAGTCGGTTCTCTGTTTAACTGTTCAAGGTAGTTTTCAGATAAAGCACTTAAAAAAATGTCACTGGATTCTTTGTCCCTGCCACCCGTTATGAACGTCTGAGTCTCCCAGTCTATATCCGGCAAATTAAAATCTCCACCCGGAACTATAACATGGTGGGGAAATCTACTCGAAATATTTTCCAAATTATCCTTCAGGTGCTCAGCCACTACAGCTGCTGAGCCAGGGAGCCTATAGAGACATCCAATTACCATGTCTGAGCCTGCTTTAACCGTGACCTTCACCCAAATCATTTCACATTTCGGATCTCCGTCAATTTCCTTCGATACTATTGCACTTCTTATCGCTAGAAACACGCCTCCCCCTTCACTGTCCAGCCTGTCTCTGCGGTATACATTCCAATCTGAGTTTAGGATTTCATTACTATTTACGTCTGGTTTCAGCCAACTTTCTGTTGTGACCGTTTATTAATGTGTTTAAATGGACGGGTGGTGTAAATTATGACGTAGGTAAAAAAAACTGTACCAGTAACATAAGAAATTGATCTAGTCAATTAAGAAAGAAAGACTAAAATTTTATGGGCATCAGTTTAGGATGCATGAGAAAGGGATAACAAAAACCGATTTTTGATACACTTGATAACAGGCCTAGAGGTACAACAAATGGTACATGGAGGTGAGAAAGGATCTTGAACGGGCTGGACTAAATTGAGGAGACATAGCGCGCAGGTTATATTTAAAGCCTCGTACGATGAACAGAAATTCAACAGTGTGTGTGTAGAGGAAATAAAACAGTCTACGAGGGAAATCACACAATAATTTTGGACTGCAAGAAAGCTTGTAGTAATGTGTAATTATCGACTAACGTGGTAATTAATGGCCGTTGTCAAATAAAAATAAACAATAATAACTTCTGTTATAGTAATCGATGTAATAGGTAATATCTGGTGAATCATAAAACCTAATCCAAGTAGTAACGTGTTAAGTAATCTCATTGCTAAGTTTTAGTCGAATGTGAATAATGACACATAACAGATAAAAATATATGGCAGCACTAGAGGAGAGCACTGTATCTTGGAACACCTTTCAAAGTTCCACTTCTATCTAGCCATGTAATGGAAGTTTAATATAGTTGAATTGCCACGTGCTAAAAGGGCGTTAGTCATTTCAACCTAGTTTCGAGAAAAATAATAACAACGTAAATATATGTATACCATTCTTCCATTCCTCCTGAAAAAATATCAGTAATGCATGAAACTGGCCCGAATATCAGGGTCCTTTCATACTGGGAAAACAAAGCTGTGCACATAAAAAAGTTTAGCCTTCGATGACTGAGGTCCTCGTAGCAAATTTCGGGATTTCCTATAGTAATTACTATTTCTTCTCTTAATAAGTGCGTACAATATGGCTCTTTAATAATAACCAATAGTTAAAAATACATTACAATACATGGGTTTACTATATTTTTCTTCTTATTCAGTTTTTAAATGACAGCATTGGATTTTTGTGTGCTGCAGTCTTTTTCTGAAATCAAATAATTACTCTTCAAATGGTTCAAATGGTTCAAATGGCTCTGAGCACTATGGGACTTAACTTCTGAGGTCATCAGTCCCCTAGAACTTAGGCTTCTTAAACCTAACTAACCTAAGGGCATCACACACATCCATGCCCGAGGCAGGATTCGAAGCTGCGACCGTAGCGGTGTCGGGGTTCCAGACTGTAGCGCCTAGAGCCGCTCGGCCACACCGGCTGGCACTCTTCCAATGCAAGCTTTTTCAGATGAAAAAAAAGTTGCAAGGTACACGATGATCATATATTTAGGAAAAGAAGTTCCACTGAAATTTCATTCTGAGTCAGTAGAGAAAATTTTATCTGTGATGTATTTAGCCTTTTTTCAGTTACAGTAATACTCTACTACACACCAATAAGCAGTAAGTTAATTAGCATTAGTTACAAGGTAAATAAATTCTTAAATAGAAGCTACTGAGAAGTAACAAAAATTTTACTTTCTAGACAGGTGAAATTGTTAATATATTAAAGGAAATCACATCATTTGCAAATGTCACATGTTCAGTGGTAGAATATCTTCTTCTGTGTCAAAATACAAGATGATGCACATTCGACAATGTATGCTATGACAGTCCACACGTAGTATAACTAGTTAAAAAAAAAAAAAAAACAGAAATTACTCACCATAGAGTTTGCTACCTGAAGGACTAGGAATATATTCCAAACAGCTTTAATACATTGTACAGCACTTAAATTTGCACAGCTGAAATTATTTAAAGATGTTGCAAAAAATACAGCCTCATGTCTCTTACCAACGAAAACAGTAGAAAATGCCCGAAAGTGCTTATGGCGTTCTCTAGCGTACATTCCTTCATGTGGTGCTAAAATATGATACTAGAGATAAACACCAAGCAAGAAATATGATTTGTTTTTAGGTACACTATCCTCCAGGTACAATACTCTCCCCTAGAGAAGCACTCAAATATTGAGGAGAAGTTGGGTAGTTTGGAGAAGAGCAAAAAAATGACAGTGTTAGATCAGCGAACCAAATGGTGAATAGAAGGGATAGTACCGATATGACAGAAGTTGGTTAACTGTTTTACGGAAGTAAGATATCTGGGATATGCCGAGAACGGGGCTACGCCAATGATAATACGTAACACTTTAATTGCCTCTTGAGTGCAGAATGGTTTTGAGTAAGGGAGAGGTTTCTAAGTATTTGGTCCATAGTCGTAAAGTTCAAATGAAAACGTAAATGGATAAAGACTTAGCATTCTGCTTAGGTTCAGTCAAAATGTTGGACGCATCGGACCATGTATTGAAGTTTTCAAAATTGTGATAGGTATTCAACATGCCAGGAGAGGCAATTAGGACATCAGTGACCATACAGCTGATGAAATCAGGGATGTATGAAAACTGCGTCATTTGCATTTCTGTATGCTCTCAACCACTCTAACAGAGCCGGCCGGGGTGGCCGAGCGGTTCTAGGCGCTACAATCTGGAACCGCGCGACCGCTACGGTCGCAGGTTCGAATCCTGCCTTGGGCATGGGTGTGTGTGATGTCCTTAGCTTAGTTAGGTTTAAGTAGTTCTAGGGGACTGATGACCTTCGATGTCAAGTCCGATAGTGTTCAGAGCCATTTGAACCATCTGAACTCTAACAGAGTAGAGGAAAGATTGACACGATCAAACAACCGAATTTCAAACTCACACACTTACACTATCTGATCAGAAACATCCGGTCACCCCTATGTAATGCGGTATTGACTACTAAATATCACGATCCGGCAGTGTCAAAGGATTGCAGACGGCTGTTGTGAAAAATCGCATGAAATAAGTGGAAGGAATCACTCATGTATTGTACTAGCCGCCCAGCTAGCATAGTGACGGTGCGCGGTGACTTAAAAGTAATGGGGTACAATGGTCCAGCAGCTCTTCATACGACACACATTTCTGTAGTCAGTGCAATGCAATGCTTGAGGTAATGCAAATAGCGACACCACCGAACAGTGGGCGACTGGAAACGAGTGATTTGGAGTGATGGGTCATGATTTACCCTGTGGCAGTCCAATGGAATGGATAATGTTACATGACATTATGTGCAGTGTGAACAGTGAACTACAGAAGCTGTGGAATGGTGGTAAGTAGAGGTGCAGTGCTGGCAGACGAGAAGATAACAACCTTATGTCAAGGCCATGTCCACATATCCGGGGTAATCCCTCTCCATGACAACGCTCGTTAGGCAATTGCGTAAGGTGCTTTCGAGCATAACGTGATACGTGTCCCTCCCCCCAACTCTTCCCGCCAGCCTTGTGCCACTTCTCACGCCTCTGGAGCAACTGTGTGTGGTACATACAAGGACAGTATTTGACCAGATACTGTAGAACAACTGACTAGCATAAAAATTGTGGGAAAATGAAGGTAACCCCCCCACCCCCCACCCACTGACCTAGACCGATAATATGGCTTGCAAAAAGCGGAATATCCCAACCCTGATCCTACGTTAGTACACACCAATAGGAGGCTAAAAATGGGGGTTCCCTTTTCCCCCCTCCTTTCTTTTCCCAAGAGTAATTGCGTGAGCCTCGTTATTTGTGCTCTGTTCACCACAGCGAAAGAATCAGGTTTGGTTGGGAACAGTGTGTGAGTATTCTTTCGTACATAATAACCGTTATATAAGAAATTAATTTCTGGTTTACTAACAATTTTATTTATTTGTCAATAAAAGTTTACAGTATTTTTTTTTCAATGTATGGTTTGTTAAATTTTTTCTGTGCTGACTAAATCTAATCTATTATTAATATTTTTCTTGGCTAACAAAGTTTTCTTGCAGTACACTTCTATTAACTTATTTTGTACTTTAATAGAGAATATGTGCTTGGTGAGCATTACTCAAACCGACAAACAGCAGGGATGGATTCCTGACTGGAGATGGAGGAAGAAAGGTCCTATGAGCATGTGTCCGGAAATGCATCATTGCCACATTAGATGGCGCTGACGAATGAAAGCTCCTCTGACCGCGTGCTGTGTGTTCCTTGTGTGGTGCAGGCTGTGTGATTGATCCAGCGTACTGTAAGCAGCAGAATGGTTCGGTATTCATGTCGGAAACAAGCCGAGATGATATTTGTGTATGGCTAAGCAGATGGAAACGGCCGAGAGGCAACACGGCTATATCAAAACAAGTATCCTCACAGGCACCAGCCACATCACACAACATTTGAACCTCTTTTTGGGCGTTTGTGTGACCATGGTTCCTTTCAGGCAGGTGAACGTGCAGAGAGGCGGCAGATTGTGCATGCACCATATTTGAAGGAGTGGGTTCTATAGGATATTCAAATGAACCATAGTACAAGCTGCAGCCAAGTGGCCTGCTAACATAGTGTAAGCCAAAGTGCGATTATGTGTATCCTGCATGACAACTGCTACTATCCCACTCACTCGCAACGAGTGCAAGGATATTCAGCAGCGGATTTCTCTCTGCAGGAAGGATTTTGTTGATAGTTTTTGCACCAGAGCTTCACAATTATGATATTTTTGTCATCAGTCCTCTTTCCTGACGAAGCAACCTTTACCATAATTGGCATCATCAATCTGCATAATCGTCATCTGTGGGTTGCAGACAATCCTCGCGGAGTGGTTGAGGCGTTTCATCAGCATTGATTCAGTATCAGTGTGTGGGTAGGGATTCTAGGCGACCACCTAATTGGACCGGTTGTTACTCCACAACGCCTCTACAGAGGAACGTACCTGGACTTCCTACGGAATACTCTGCCCAGGCTGCTTGAGAATGTGCCTTTGGCAATACAACAGGTTACGTGGTTTCTGCATGACGGGGCACCACCCCATTTCCACATTACAGTTCACCATCACCTCAACAATGCGTTTCTCGGACCTTGGATAGGTCGCAGAGGCCCAGTAACGTGGCCTGATAGATCACTGGACTTAAACCCTCTAGATTTTTACTTCTGGAGCATCTGAAAAGCTTTGTGTATTCTGATGTGGCAGACCCTTCGTCGGCGTGTTCACGATACCTGTGACGCTATTCATAGAGAGGCCGGAATGCGTGAAAGAGTGTGGCAATCCGTGATGCAACTTGTGGACATGTGCATTGCATCACATGGAGGCAACTTCGGATATCTGTTGTTATATGGATGCAATGTAGCTCTGTATTGTATTCCAGGACGATTTTTGTTGCATGCACACCCTACATTTCTGGACGCATATTCACCGGACGTTTCTTCTCTATTTCCAGTCACGAATATGTCCCTCCAGTTTGCCGGTTTTATTAATGTTCATCCTATATACATATACAGGGTGTGAAAAAAGATACTTTGAGAGATGGTAGTACTCATCGAAACAAAAAAATAAGTCCAGTAAACATGGATCCGGAAACGCATACTTTCCGAGATAAACACGTGTTTATAGGAAGGGCTGCGCGACGCTTGGCTGCTGGTATTAGCGCAGTCGTTGCATTGGCGCTCCGTTAAATGTTTCGCAAGGGTATTACGATGTCTTACTCACAGTACTCTACCTACCATTGGAATGTCTGGAGTCAGTTGTGTGGTTCGACTCGTGTGGTAGACTGTGTTAATTTCCGTCGTGTTTGTGTGTTTTGTTGTATGGCACTGTCAACCCTGGGTACATATCATGGTGTTTTACCTTCTTCCAAATGCGGATTCACATATATGTGTTTACGTTTATTTTACTGATTGTACGTACAAATGGCATAGTACAATATTTAAATTTTCTATCTTCCACCACTTATTAGCCATGGATGACTACTACTCGATAAGTGAAATGGCGGGTATAATATTCTGCTATGGTTTAGCAAATGGATGTAGAATGTGAGCTCAAGCCCTCTAAGCTGAAAAATATCCACAGTGCAGAGTGCCCTCTGATAAGCTGTTCGGCAGATTTTTCCAGCGTCTGAGGAACACAGGTGCCTTGCACCTCAGAAGACTGACAGTAGACGTCCCCGCACAATCTGCACACTTGACATGGAGGAGCGTGTGCTGCATTCTGTGGAAGAAACCGCTGGGACCAGTGTGCAGAAGATGTGATCACTCTCGTATGTGGTGGGTGCTTCTGAATAATTGCTGTACCCATATCATCTACAGCGCATTCAGGCCCTAAGGCCACAGGATCATCACGGAAGATGGCGGTTCTGTCAATGGCTGTTGCAGAAGCGTGCCGCAATCCACTGTTCACATCCAAGACTTTATTTACCGATAATGAAGGGTTCACAAGAGACGGTGTTGTGAATTCCATAACTTGCACGTGTGGACAGATGTATATCGCCAAACAATTCAGCAAACTGAACATCAACACCGAATCTCATTCAACACACGGGCAGGCGTGCTTGGCAAAAATGGGCCTGAGCTCTATGGGACTTAACATCGGAGGTCATCAGTCCCCTAGAACTTAGAACTACTTAAACGTAACTAACCTAAGGACATCACACACATCCATGCCCGAGGCAGGATTCTAACCTGCGACCGTAGTAGCAGCGCGGTTCCGGACTGAAGCGCCTAGAACCGCTCGGCCACAGCGGCTTGGCCCTATGGGACAGTCAGCTAGTTCATGTCCATTATAATTATCCGGGCTGTTATGCTGTGGTCGGTTGATGAATTCTGTGGTGATTACCAACATGATATTTCCGGCCGTGAAAGTTTACATTTTAGTATCAGACGCCTCTACGGGGAGGAGATGTCAAGAGAAGTGCGACGCCTGGAAGGACTCCAGAAGAAGAGAGTGCAGCTTTTGTGTTCCCTCACATTCCTGTCTCGTTGCAGAGCCGTCGGCGTTATACCGAAGTTTCTGAAGATAAAGCGACTGTTCTATTCGGGAAAGGCACAACGCATTTTCAAACGGACTGAGGAGGCCTTACTACGAGAGCGCATTCAACAGACCCGACGGGACTTGGCAAGCACAAACTGTAAGTTAATGTCTCTCCATATTACGATCAGTAATAAACTGTGCAGCGGTGACTGGGATAAAATTGATAGACTACTGCATGATACCATGGGGAAGCGTATGTTGACGACGTCTAGTAGACAGAAGAAGAAGTTTGATAATTTGCTACCTAATCTGACTGTTCGGCATTTAGACGTTTCCCGGAGCGTTATCAATTTGTCTAAACGTTCGTTATCTGACGATGAGACATCTGTGCTTGCCAAGGGAGGAAATTTTTCTGTTAGTCCGCGTTTTGTGCCCACGGAAGAAGTTATAGCCAATGTAGAAGCAGGAATTCTCCATATTACGATCAGTAATAAACTGTGCAGCGGTGACTGGGATAAAATTGATAGACTACTGCATGATACCATGGGGAAGCGTATGTTGACGACGTCTAGTAGACAGAAGAAGAAGTTTGATAATTTGCTACCTAATCTGACTGTTCGGCATTTAGACGTTTCCCGGACCGTTATCAATTTGTCCAAACGTTCGTTATCTGACGATGAGACATCTGTGCTTGCCAAGGGAGGAAATTTTGCTGTTAGTCCGCGTTTTGTGCCCACGGAAGAAGTTATAGCTAATGTAGAAGCAGGAATTCGCAGTGTAGATTCTGTAACAGCTGATGAAATCCGTATAGAAACAGTGAGAATATTAGCCAATGCAAAACCGCCGAAAAGTAATACAACTGTGGGTGAGAGAAGAGCTTTAAAACTCCTGAATGACGACGATAGTATTTTGGTTCTCCCAGCTGACAAAGGAAGCGCAACGGTGGTTATGGATGTGGCCGACTATCAGAGAAAAATTACGGATCTACTGGATCCGCAAGCATATAGGAAGCTGAATAAGGACCCCACTAACAACGTTCTCAGAACTGTGTCGCGGTTAATAAAAAAGTCCTCCATTGAAGAGAGTGTGCAGAAAGGTCTCTGCAGTTCGGTTGCGCTACCACCGAGGCTTTATGGATTGCCCAAAATTCATAAAGAAAATGTTCCGTTAAGACCGATACTAAGTGCCATTGGTTCGCCCACCTACTCGTTAGCCAAGTTTTTGACTACGCTGTTAAAACCACATGTGGGCCGTTCGGACTCGTATATAAAGAATTCGACACATTTCATCAGCAGATTGAATGGCATAGTGGTCCAGCCGGAGGACATATTGGTCAGCTTCGATGTGGTATCGCTGTTTACCATGGTTCCACTTAATGATGTATTGGAACAGCTGGATCGAATTTTTCCTGCCGATATTTTAGAGCTGTTTAAGTGTTGTTTGACGACCACATACTTCAAGTGGAATGAACAGTTTTATGAGCAAATGGATGGCGTGGCTATGGGAAGCCCCCCTAAGTCCCGTAATTGCTAACTTCTTTATGGAGAAATTCAGGCCTTAGGTACTGCCAGCAAGAAACCAAATGTATGGTTCCGATACGTGGATGGCACGTTTGTGTTGTGGAGACATGGTAGGGAGGAACTAAGCCGGTTCCACGAACATCTGAACAGTATAAACTCAAGAATTCAGTTTACAATGGAGGAGGAGGTAGACGGCAAACTACATTTCCTCGATGTGCTTGTGTTTAGAAACGAAAATGGTAGTTTGGGCCACTCAGTGTACCGCAAACCCACGCACACGGACCGTTATTTGCACCGGGATTCGAACCACCACCCACAACAGAAGCGGGCTGTTATCAAGACGTTAGCGGACAGAGCTAGAAATATTTGTGAACCTGAGTTGCTCGACGCTGAGATGGAACATCTCCACAGTGCACTAACGAAGAACGGATATTCGTCCGCCGAAATAAAACGTGCGTTGAGGCAGCCACGCAGAAATCGTACTGACGTACAGGCTACTGCAAAACCTAAGGTTTTCCTGCCGTTTGTTAAAAATGTAACGGAAGGAATAGGGAGGATCTTGACGAAGCGGAATATTACCGTAATTTACAAGCCCACCAGGAAGACACAGGAATACCTGAGGCCTGCCAAGGACGCTCGCAAACCATTGGAAAAATCTGGAGTGTATAGGATCCCATGCAGCTGTGGTGATGTTTATGTGGGTACCACCAAATGAACTGTTTCTAAACGTTTGGAAGAGCACAAGGGAAATTGTAGAAGAGGAGAAACGGAACGATCAGCTGTTGCGGAGCATGCTTTCCAGCCTGGGAACCACAATATTCGTTTCGAGGAGACGCAAGTACTAGCGGCCACGAGCGGATACTACGGAAGGCTCTACAGGGAGGCAATCGAAATCGCTAAACACCCAAATAATTTCAACCGAAAGGAGGAGGGCGTCAAATTAAACGGTATATGGATGCCGGTGTTAAAGAAGATGTGTACCACCCGTCCACTACTGGGTGATGGCAACGGCGATCGACAGCGACGGACAGCGGCCAATTGCACTGACGTTTTCAAAACACGTGACGTCACGCCGCGGCGCGGGGGCGCGCGGACACGGAATTTAGCGGCAGTCAGTAGCGAGCCAGTGTGTGTGTTGGACCTTCCATCAAGCTACGGACCCCCTTGAAGATGTCTCCCGCAGTCGGAGACGAAACGTTGGGAATCACCACAGAATTCATCAACCGACCACGGCATAACAGCCCGGATAATTATAATGGACATGATATTTCCGGCCGTGAAAGTTTACATTTTAGCCAGCTAGTTGTTTGAAAACATAAGCTAAACGTTTGTAATAATTTTTCTAGAGTTCTGTTGGAGATAAAGAAATTGTATTATTATGGTCTTTGATAAACAAATTTTACATGCTTGATAAATGTTTCAAAAGCTAATTACTATTTGTCTTAGTGAGTATACTTGAAGTGTTTTTATAATATTTGTTTTGTTTATATATGTTAATGTGATATTTTCTAAGAATTTTGGTAGTTAAAATTTAGGAGCGCATGCTAGTCAAAACTCAAAGATTATGCAAACAGTAAACCAGCAGATTTTGCATTTCAAAGGTTTCTGTCAAATAACTAAAACTGTATTTGAAGAGAAAAAGAGTATTTAAAGTAACTGACATGAAAGAAAATCACCTATGGTGTAAAGGCTGCTCCTAAGAACTGAGATATCGCGTTTCTGTTTCCAACATTCCGATTTTGTCTGAACGAAAAAAATCACAATTTTGAAAAGAAATTACCAAAGGATGTGTGTAAGGTATCCCTTAATTGCAGATAAGAGCGCAGTTTACTTTATTTACAGTTTTGCTATTTCACGTATGTGAAGTGAATGTATCAGTGCTGCAGTACGTATGGAGTAAGGAGTGAGCGGTAGGCTCCCTCCCTGGCTGGCAGTGGCGATTGGCCATCTGGCGCTTTCAGAGAAAGTGGGATGAGATATCGATGCTGAAATCACTCATGACGTCGACAAAGAGATATGTAGGGAGAATACATTTATTCTGGCGCGAATCAAGTAATTGTTATTAATAAATATTTACTAACAAAAGTTGGCTTTTGCCACTCAGACATAGGAGGAGTCTGTTGGTCATAAATACTATTTTTCAGTAACTTTACAATGCCAGAAAACGTTGACATTAATAAATAAATGAAGAGCTTTGGTATAACCCAAGACCTACGATCTTATACGAAATATACTGATTGTATGCTCAAGTTACAGACTGTGCACCATCGTCGGCAGACGTCGATATGATGCCTTTCGATCTAGTCACGCGGTAGACCAAGCTCTCGTACCGTTATAGTTAGCTTATAATCAGTGTGAAAAGGTTCATTTTACAGTGGTTCTTAAATAAACGCATCATAATGGCATCCTGTGTAAAAATTATTCGCACAAACGTCTTCTTCTCGCTTAATTATGCAAAACATAGACAGTAGTATTGCACTTTCAGAATCCGGCGTCGCTACTATGTCTCTGCAAGAGGAACTTAAAACTACGAGAGCATCTCCACATAACAGGTAGGAAGAATTCCATATGGCGTCTCACTAAGTCAGTCTAAGGACGGACTGGGTTAATTATCCCAAAACTCGGGTGGGAAAGCGTGCCTTGTTACACTGTACGCCCCTTGTATCACGATCTACTGACTCACCAGATAAACTGTGACATTTCTGTGGGTTTAGTACGAGTGGGGGTTCTTGAGTGCTGGAGCATCTGCGCTGCCGTACTGCATCTCTTTTGAGTCGCTATGGGGTCGTCCAATGAGCATAAGAGGTTAGGTTCCGGTCTGGGAGTACTCCCAATTGTTTATGTTGCCAGTACAACGAAGATTGTCCCACACTGACGATGGTGGCCTTTGTTATGATAACTGGGAGATGGAGAGTTGGTCCTATGATATCGCAAGATGTGCTGTTGATTAACAAACCACAATGCCATGGCCCTAATCCCATAGAGCCGCTAGGTCTGCCTCCGTCATTCCAATTTGCAACAGTCACCTCAGATTCGTACATGGAATATATATAGTGTACGCCCGTCCCTTGGAAATGAGGCTGCATTGGTACGATATCGCGTGGGCTTCTTCCCACCCACACCCACTTTACCTAAAAACAATCGAACGTCGCATATCTCTGTGTCGTCTGGAACACCCGGATCGGACATTACACAAAATCTGGTACCTGTTACTCTCATGGCACGTTATGCCCATACTCATAATTACATACAACAAAACTAATACATGGTCTAGTCACTTTAACGTGACCAACGCCTCTGTTCGACGTCAACGTGAAAATAACCACCTACGAACGGCAGATGGCGGAACTAGCAGTGGAGGGTATATAAAGCACTTGGAGGGGATGCGGGAAACAATGCAGTCTTGTATTGCCGAAACTGAGCGATTTATCTGACGTCCAAAAGGGCATGATCAGTGGCTTTCGGGCCAAGGGTGGAGGCATTTCCAAAACGGCTAAGGCTGTAAACTGTTATCATGCCAGCGTGGTTATAGTATACTGTGCACGGCAAAACGGCGCTATCGAGAACGGGCCCCTAGGCAAATGTGGTACACCAAAGGTCGTAAATGACAGGTTCAAAATGGTTCAAATGGCTCTGAGCACTATGGGACTCAACTGCTGTGGTCATAAGTACCCTAGAACTTAGAACTACTTAAACCTAACTAACCTAAGGACATCATACACATCCATGCCCGAGGCAGGATTCGAACCTGCGACCGTAGCGGTCGTGCGGTTCCAGACTGTAGCGCCTTTAACCGCTCGACCACTCCGGTAAATGACAGGGGTGAACGACGGCTGCAAATATGTGTACGAGCAAACAGACGTGCAAATGCTGAGCAACGGACCGCCCATGTGAACCGAGGAACTGTCTACAGTGTCTCTCCAAAAAGGTTCAGCTATCACTGCCGCTCATGGGCCCCATCAGCAGGCGCCTCGTTAATGCACTAACGCTGACTGCTGTTCATTGACGACGAAGGCTGGAATCTTCACCCCATTACAGCAACTGGACGTCCACTGAGTGGTGACAGGTCACCTTTGCAAATGAATCACGTTTTAAACTCCTTCGGACAGATGGCTGTTGGAGTGTACGGTGTGAAACGTCTGAAAGCAAACACCTAGCAACCAGGAGAAGCGTTATTGTCTGGGGAATATTTTTATGGCGTTCCCTGGGTGATCTCGACAACGTCGAAGGCACAATCGATCAACAGCAATATGTGTCTATGCATGTATCCATGAAACTATGTCCACCCCACATGCAGTTTGTTTTTCCAGGACGAGATGGCATCTACCAGCAATACAATGCAACGTGTCACACAGCTCGCAGTGTACGTGACTGATTCGAAAAGGACGAGGATGAGTTTACCGTGCTCCCTTGGCCACCAGACTCCCTGCAGTTGAACGTAGTCGAGAATCTATGGAGCCATCTCGATCGGGCTGTTCGCACCATGGATGCTCAGCCGAGAAATTTTGCACAACTTGCCACGGCACTGGAGTCGGCATGGCTCCAAATCTCTGTCGGTACCTTCCCAAACCTCATTAACTCTCGCACTGCACGTCTCGCACTGCAAAAGGTCGTTAGTCAGGCTATTGTCAGGTGGTCTCATTAATGTGACGGGACAGTATATCATTTCAGATACACCGCCCACAAAATAAATCAAACAAATTCTCTAATTGACGTAGCTTGTACAAATACTTTACTAATCATTACACAAAAACTGATTAAAGGCGCTCCATCAGTTAGTTCCTATGTCCCCATCAGAAGATTGTAGCATAACACCAAATCACTCTGAACTACTAAAAAACCAGCAACGTAATACGTTAAACATCCCAGGCATGGCAAGACATACTCCTACCACTAATCACAACGAAGTTTCAAGCGGAATGTAGTAAGGAACCCCATAATTACTGCCGTCAAGAAAAATTTATATACTCGAAAATAAAAAGCCAGTAGACAGAACTGTTCACAGTAAATGCTCCCATGGTCAACCTCGGTGGCAACGCTACCTGGGGAAACGAAGCTGTGACCAGTCTCCATACCCTTTTCGAAATATCCGACATTCATAACCCACATCCAGTATCAACCACACAAAAACTTCTGTTACGTTATCATTCTCCCGCCTTACACAACAAGGTACCATAATCTCATGTATACCGCTAGTAAAAAAAAAATCTGGATGAAGAACTTCCAACAGTAACAACACAATATCCCAAACAAAAGTTACGCAAACAGGAGACAACAGACAACAATGCCTACCACGAATTCCACGCTTCCGGTATACGCAGCCACAAACAATGAACATCTTAGATTAACAATTCAAGGAATATTTCTACACACGAAAATACAACGTTGAACCCCTTAACAATCAACTTAAAACATGGTAGTCTACACCTCTATTTTCACGACCTTAATGGATATGCATTCCGTGTGCAGCTTATACGAATGTTTTTAGCTATATGCTCTTCCTCTCAGCCTTCAATCTCTTCTTAGTAATTAGTGCTGTTCCCTGTGACAATGAATCAGGAGTGCCTTTAAGAGGATGTGGGCGTCCCACATGAGCAACAGTTGTCGCCATTGGCACTTGTAATTTCACATTCGCCCGTAAGCCATTTCAACCACTTCTTTGTGTAACCATTCGGGGTATATTGCTTGTTAACAGCACACAGTGCCTTTTTGGTTGTCTGGTAATTTACCACTATGCTGCCACATTCTCTCCTGACGTTCCAGTGCCTCATTGTCTGCTTTTTTCATCTGATTCTACACATTCTTCAACGTTCTAGCGAAGTTACGTACCATTTCTCAGTTCCGTTCGGTTTTCAATTTGGCTACGTCAAATGGCAAAGGCATTTTCCTGCCATGAACAACCTCATATGGCAAAAGAATAATGCTGTAATGTATTTTAAAATTATACGCTGCTATCACATTCCTTTCATTATGATGGCTTTTAATTTAATATCTCATCATCTAACGGATCATTTAATGAATGCGTCACATCCTCTCGTTAGATTCTGAATGTAAGGGGTTGGTTCTTAGTTTATGAATACATAAAAAGTGACACAAGTAGAATAAAGTTTTCACTCTACAGCAGCGTGTGTGCTGACATGAAACTTCCTGGTAGATTAAAACAGTGTATCTGACTGAGACTCAAACTCAGAAGCTTCACCTTATGGGGGCAAATGCTCTACCAGCTGAGCCCGCCGAGGTGGCCGAGCGGTTCTAGACGCTTCAGTCCGGAACCGCGCGACTGCTACGGTCGCAGGTTCGAATCCTGCTTCGGGCGTGGATGTGTGTGACGACCTTAGGTTAGTTAGGTTTAAGTAGTTCTAAGTTCTAGGGGACTGATGACCTGGGATGTTAAGTCCCATAGTACTTAGAGCTATTTGAACCATCTACCAGCTGAGCTACCCAAACACAACTCATGATCAGTCGTCACAGGCTGAATTCCGGCAATACCTCATCTCCTACTTTTTAAACTATACAGAAGGTCTCCTGCGAAACTTGCCGTACCAACACTCGTGGAAGAAAGGTTATTGAAGAGATATGGCTTAGCCATAGCCTGGGGTATGTTCCCAGAATGAAATTTTCACTTTGCAGTGGGGTATGCACTGATACGAAACTTCCAAGCAGACTAATATGGAATAGCCATAACTGCAATCTATCATGAGAAATATCCATGGTTTGTAAGAAATGATAGACAGTTTGCTGCTTGATATTTTGCTTATAAGCTTGTTTCGGATTTATTGCCTTCATTAGTACATCTGAAAACAATCGAATTTAGTTATATTTCAAGTTATATATAGTGTATAAAGGTTTTCTATATTGGGTGTTGTACTCACATCATGACGTTATATGGTTCAAATGGCTCTGAGCATTTGTTGGATGATTTAATGTTGTACGGGTCGTGTATCTATGGGAATGTTATTGATGTGTTTGCCGTCTCTGGCGTTTCGGTTATCCATTATCCCTATACAAAATTTTAATAAATTTTTTAAAGAAGTGTGTGTGCTGGAAAGCCAATTTTCCATTTAGTATGGTTTGGAGAAGTGCTCTCTAACAACTGTGGACAGCAGTAATAGTTAAGTCAAAGTTGACATATGTCCATCTACAACATCGAATATAAAAAACCATTATAAATTACATATTATGTAAAATATAAGTAAATACAATTGTTTGCAGATATACTGTTGAAGGAAATAAAGCTGCAATAAGCGTATAGACTAAAGCAAAACATCAAGCAGAATGCTGTCTATGCTACAGGTCCCATAACAAAGAAACTTATGGCAATACTGATTTATGATAGTCCAAAAATAGTCTTCCTGCTGGTGTATGGCTAAAATGCCTTAAAATATGTGTTTCAATCATTTCATAACATTTAGTTGCCTCTGGTAATCTCTATAGTGGCACATTTTGATGACTTACATTTGCACATTGCACACCTGGCACACAGTTTGTTACATACGGACCCACATCTTGGCTCCCTGTTCTCCACCAATGACATTCAGCAACTCTCCAGTCCACTGTGCTATGCCCTCAGTGCCCAGGTAATACGTGGCCATTGCTTCCTTTAATAGATCTTTCTGTTGGACAATAGGCACTACCAGACGTAGTCGTCGTGGTCTTACATAACAAACCACCATGAATGGTGAACTGTGGCTGTGTTGTAAATAGCTTTCAATCTGCAGTGGCAGATTGTGCTGCCTGCCACTCAGCAACGATATGACTCAGTGCCTGTATTACACCTATTTTTCTGCTGAGCCCATCTGTGTTAGGACATTTCTTACCTGGTAGGTGAATCACTTCGAAGTTAAATTTACTCAGAATTAAAGCCCACTGCGTAAGGAACCTTTGTGTCTGAAAACCATTTTAATGCTGCATGGCCCATCAATACTTTAAATTTCTTGCTATACACATAACATCTAAAATACGTGACGCCATACATCAAGCTCAACATCTCCTTCTCACTGGCAGTGTAATTCATCTCAGCCTTGTTCAATTGCATTTAAGTGTAAGTCACTGGATGCTCCTTACTATGCACATTTTGCTTAAGAACAACTAAGAATACAATTCATCGTACGGTTGCTAGCACCACAAAATAAAACAGATTCCCTATTGTAAGCCAGGAAGATTAACGCAGGGCTAGTTGTTAATAGTTCCTTCAGTTTTTCTAATGGGACTTGACATTCTGCTATCGATTGGAACCTCGTACCATTCTTCTACAAATGAGTAAGTGGGTCACGCAGTATCTGGAAATCCAGTCACAGTCTTTCTACAGTAGTTAGCTGATCATAAGAATGACTATAGTACATCACATGTCTGCTTTCCCGGAAAACTTTACACTGTGTGTATCAATCTGATATCCCTTTTGATCAGAAAACACAACGGACCTCCACCCTGCCCTCCAGTGAGCTCTCGCTTGAAAGCAGCGAAGTCGCAAATGGCGGCGGTTTGGGGTCAGTGGAATGCATGCTACAGGGCATCTGGCTCGGAGCTGTTCTTGAAGTAACCGATTTTTAACAGTTCGCTGTGTCATTGTGGCGCCAACTGCAGCTCAGATTGCTACTGCAGATGCAGTAAGATGTGCCAGAGCCATATGCCGAACATAATGGTGTTCCATGTCAGTAGTGCCACGTGATCATCTGGAGCCCGGTCTTCTTGCGACCGTGTATTCTCGTGACCACCCCTGCCAGCAGTCATGTACAGTGGCTGCATTCCTGCCAAGTATTTTTTCAGAATCGCAGAAGGAACATCCAGCTTCTGGTAGCCCTATTACACGACTTCGTTCAAACTCAGTGAGGTGCTGATAATGGCGTCTTTCTCACCTTAAAGGCGTTCTTGACTAATATCAATTCACCTCGTCCAATCTCAAAGGTAACTAATGGTCACGACTGTTACATTGTGCATCTAAAGCAAACCTGATTTGTGTCCTTGTAGTGGCGCTACTAGCGTCTCTCTTATGTGACTCGGGTGTATATATGTTGTTAGGTGTATAAGTGCAGACACTGTGACCATTGGTGCCTTAATATGCGTCTATTCCAGCTCCACTTAAGTTTGTTTTTTGTTTCTTCTATGCGACTAACAGTCCTCCGACAGACACATAACATAATTTACTACCCGATGGTTTCCGCACTGACATACTGCACCACTAAGTGGACGAAAAATTTCGGGATGGACTCATTGTTACGTCTCCACACATCCACATTTCAACACCACACTGCTGCCTAGGGGAGAATATGCTTTAATGGCTTGCTCTTTTCACATGTACTTGGAAGACTAAGCAACCTGAAAACGGACTACTCCTAGTAGCTATAATTTTACATATGTAGAAGCCAGAAGTCAGCTAATATTCAAAACAATTAGAAACTAGAAACAATGAAAGATGTTGAACTTAACATCAGTAGAAGAAACTCTAACTACTATGATGTCAGTAAACATTTCTTGGCAGAATAATGACACAGAGCAAATGGCACTGTATATTTCGTTACTACAAATCTATAACGAACATATTTTTAAAATGAATGCAACAATAAGGGTAGATAAACTCATGATTACCTTCCTGTTATATTAATGAATATCATATCAATGCATTTTAGTGTGTTTGTGAATACATA
Source organism: Schistocerca americana (assembly GCF_021461395.2). NCBI lineage: Eukaryota > Metazoa > Arthropoda > Insecta > Orthoptera > Acrididae > Schistocerca > Schistocerca americana. The sequence goes on from NC_060130.1 coordinate 629,932,841, forward strand.
AATTCTAGACATATTGAAGGAATATTTGAACTCTACATTAAATCAAATAGAAACTAAATATACAGAAATTTGGAATGCGATCACTCAAGAAACAAAATACCACATATGTGTTTTGAATGAGGCAATACAAAACTTGAATGAATTACAGCTGAATAATGATGAATTTATACAGATATTGTACAACATATTATTTCTTCTACGGAAAGCTCAATCAATTTCGTATATAATAGCCTAGAAGTTAAGGATGAAACACTTTTTGTTGTTCACATATATAGGAATTGTTAAAAGACAAGATTTCTGCACTTTATTTCTCTTGTCCAAAGCTATAAAGAGTACGCAGAAACAAGTTTAGAAAAAAATCATTTTTTGCAAATGGTTATAAAATTTAAAAAAAATGGCAAATTTCTAGATGGTAACATAAGAAATTTCCGACATTTATGAACTATGTAAATGGTAAAATACTACTATTATTATATTTTTCTTCGCTTGGCCTATTAATAAACAGGATATAAATAGGACGTCAAAAAGAATGTTACGTACTTGAAGCACAAGGACGTGCATATGACCGACGACTACATATTGAATGCAAATAAGTACAGTTGCCACAAACGGAGGGTCGCTTGCAGTAATTGCTGCACCAAATTGACTGTTTATAATCCACTATTAACAGTCTTTTTAAATGTTCGACTAAACAGACTACTAGTGACGGCAATTGTTAAACTATTTCTACGTTCATCTATACAAGTTATAAAGAGTAGTCAACAATCTGCACTAGTGCGATGTATAAATCACATTAAGTGTTCATGTTGGATGACTGTAGAAAAGTATGCAGAACAATCACAGTTAATCAGCACGGACAATACATTTTGCTTAGGCAACAGCAGTTTCAGTGGTCTGAAGACAACATAATTTGCAAATCTTTACATAATGCAGCGCTTCAGCAACCGTGAATTGTTCAGACAATAAGAAATTCAGTCTTCAGTTGCAAGGTAATTTTTTTTTTTTTAGTTTACCTAGGTTTCGATGCCAATAATGGTATCTTCTTCAGGACCCGTAAATTAACCCATACGGACATATATTAAACATTGAAATATATTTTGGTTAAAGTTTACTTTGATTGTAGAACTTACAATTTATAACGTGCTTTAATCGCTATTGCACTATTATTTTTTTCTTCTTCTTATTGTTGTTATCGGTTCCCTATTATTTGGTAGTGAAAGACAGCCTTAAATCTTTTACTTTCAGCGCTATATAATGCACTCGTGTTTCTTGCATCTCTTTTTTTATCCCTATAATTATATTCCTAAATAAGCAGTTAAGCAGTTATTAATATGATGTTAAGATTTAACCCTGTATTATTTACAATATATTTTCATAAAATACTGTTGTGAAATATGTTGAGAAGTGGGCTGCAAAATATTCCAGAGTGCTGGACATATGTCGAAGAGCAGCTGACAAATAAAAACAAGTAATTATAATTAACCTAAATTGTGCCGGTAATACAACATTTATCAGTTCGAAGACTTTGTGAAGACTTTTGTGGAGGAAGCATCATGTTGTGGGTAGGTCACGGTCAATGTTCAAAATGATCGCGATCCAAAAGTAGCTGAAAGCATAGAAACGCCACGGACCACAACGGAGATATGTTTAGGCAAAATGCAACGTTGTCAGCAAGGCTACATTTACTTTAAACGAAATCTGTCTCCTCGGTTAACTACATTATCTCCAGAAACGAGGAATGAAACAAACAGGGAAGCTGTTTGCCGCCACTTGACTTCTGGCCGGAAGCAAAGTTTTATCGACGCACCTTGCACAAAGAGAAAGTCATTAACACGCGAATTACCAGAAGTGGAACGCTTTCGCTGGTGAAAACAATTTTTGTTTGCTGAGAGAATCTCGTGAAAGGGCTGCGGATCGCTCGCCAGCACTGAGTCGAGCGTGCATTTGCTTAAGAGAGTGCTTGGCCGGATTTGGGTGGTAAACCACGACACGAATTATTCAGGCTGCCGCGTGCCTCGCGGGACCACCTTGCCCCATGCCACGACAAAGCACAGCCCGCTCCTTCCAACGAGAGGCCATGCATTTTAACGTCAGCAGAAAGCTCTCAAATGAGAGCTTTATGCCGTATTTACCACCGCAATTACGAAGGAGTCTTAGCTTTCGTGTTTTTAACAGGTAACTGAGCACAACTGCTCGAAGGAATTTATAACACAATAAGAAGGAAATAATGGGCTGGTTAGTGCTTATATTACATTTTACACCAACAGTGTGAGAGCATTCACGTATTTAACTTAAATAATGGACATGTTTCGAGTTTCTGATCCCAGAACAGTTCCCCCTGTACCTCGCGTGCAAATAATCATACATTAATGGAGAACTCTAATAGAAATATTCAGTAGCTTTGTTTATTCCAACGTAATCGTACCAATCACTTCGAATCACCTTATTTTATTTCCGTTTACTCTATTCGTATGGTTTAGTGGTATTCATTTTATAAGTATTGACAGAAAATTTCTCTTTTTTTTAAATATTTATTTTGTTATTTTTATTTATTTCCTTAGACACGAAACAAGACTTTTAAGGTCTCCTGGATGACAGTGGCAAAATTGTATTTTTTACTGTGTATTGTCTCTGACCACGCGTTTGGCGCCAGAATGGTATATCCGCAATTCTGATATAATAAAAAGAACGTTAATACCTGAACTTCAGAACAATTAATTTGTATAGAATTAGAGCTATAGAGCAACTGATTTGCATAAAATTAGTTAATGTTAACAGGTTCATTTACTTCACTGAGCTGCTCGGTAGGCTGGGTACTGCAAGCTTCAAAAAAATGGTTCAAATGGTTCTGAGCACTATGGGACTTAACATCTGAGGTCATCAGTCCCCTAGAACTTAGAACTACTTAAACCTAACTAACCTAACGACATCATACACATCCATGCCCCGGGCAGGATTCGAACCTGCGACCGTAGCGGTCGCGCTGTTGCAGACTGAAGCGCCTAGAACCGCTCGGCCACACAGGCCGGCGGTACTGCAAGCCATTTAAAACATACCACTCCGTGAGTACAAGCTTGAAAGACTGGCGACGGGAATGTGATACAGAAATATGGAGTATTACGCAATTAAGTATTAACGTTGGTAAGTGTACGTATTGAAAAGAGGCAAATGAGTATAACCTGTAACACAAGAGCTTTAATTCGATTCAGTGTCAAATATGTACCAGCTGCTTGTATAGCAATATTCTCTCAGGGCGCATTGCCAGGTTTTCTCTAAAGGCACATGTCATGAGGGATTTGAAGATGCTCCCTACTCAGAGGGAGGCAGGTTTACAGCGGTGACTCCTCGCGTCCAGCGGCACTCTATGGCCAATCTCAGTGCATCAGGATGACCCGGTGACGCAGCAGATTCTAGACAAGGTCACAATGCCAGTCATCTCCAAGCAGCAGTAGCTAGTGATGCATCTTGAGCTATCCCAAGATTACAACAGCGTCGAACTCAGTCTCACGAAGCGTTCTTCTCCCAGGCTCCAACTGCACTGAGCGCTTTCCTCCAAGACTTCAATTTGACTGTTCCGCAAAGTGTGCTCCTGCCCTTTTTCTTCCTTTCAGTGGCTTACTCGCACTGGTTCGTCCATTGTATAGCCCCCAGCCAGTGAATTGTGGAGTTACAATTTTGTGGGTCGCACTGGTAGTGGAGTGTCAGTGTGAAGGCTGGTGTGTGACACGACCTTAGCACATAGAGACAAAAGAGACACAGAATATTTTATTGTGTAGTCAGTTACCTCGCTGTTCCTGTACTACACGAAACACTCCAGCCATAGTCCATCTTGCTAACCGGGAACGCTGGGTCATACGCCATAGAGGAACATGATTTTTATTTCTTACATTCTCTTGAAAAACTTATATACTCAGAGCACTAGAGCTGGAGTTTTTTGATGTAATGCGTCGTATTTCTGGTACATCAGCCATAATGAATGTTACAATGTCATAATTATACCTAAGCTAACGTGAACATCAACCCAAAATGTTCAACGCGCAGACCAAAAAGCATGTCACAGTCAGACGCTGCCGAATGGTGCTATTGACTGGAGTGTAACGTGAACCACTACATCTTGCTTCTGCACATCACGCCATTGTCCACCAGCTTACGTCTACGCTCACTCTGAATCTCTGTGGTGCCACTTTGTGCATCCGTTAAACAAATTTCCAAGGAAATACGGCGATCAGAATGTTCATGTTTGGCTAACTGGTCATGAGAAGGTTCCTACCACTGCCAAGTTACCATCGACTTGGTATTTTGCTGATGTCTTTCTGAGGGTTTTTTCCTTTCTCCAAATGAAGGGCTATGGCATAGGCATGCCAGGTCATCTGCCGAAAAACAACTCACAGGTGGTTACCAGGAAACCGCTACCTGTAGCGGCAATATGCCTTCCTTTACAAAGACATACGGCTGAAGACTAAATCGACTATATTGCTTACACCATTATATGGAATCAGGTAACATGCAAATAGAATCAGTCGCATATCAAAACACTTCACTCTTGTGTTTCTCCACTATACGAATTCAGTTTCCGTCTCGGTAAAAAGTTTAAAACCTCCATTCGGTTATTGGTACGATGTTTTACTCATTTATATGATTTGTTTGTTGTAACAGAAAAAGCAAATTTAGTGTAATAAATTCCGCTTACAATCTTAAAAATTCTGGAGACAGAAAGACTAGCTTCAACATAGCTTCGCTTGTACCCCAATTTAACATCCTTAAAGTTGTCAGCAGGAAGATAAATAACAGAAGAAATCGATAAAGGAATAATTTTGCTCTTGGAAATTTAAATTTAGGGAACGAAAAATTGAGCTTTGGAAAAGAAGGAAATTTAGTTTCCATTTGGGAGGAAATTTAGTTTTCAAGAGTACAATATTTAAATGTAGGAGTAAAATAATATTTCACAAAAGGCTAGAATTATTGATTTCGGATCTGTTTCCAAGACAAACGGATTGATGGAACGGCTGAAGCGTGAAAAATATTTCTTGAGCGAAAATTCCGGAGATAATTATGAGAAGAGGAAATGGTCTGAGACGCGCAATCCAAGTTTGAACTTCTTGTCTTCTCTTCCACCGACTTGCTGAGGTCCCAAAGTCGGTCAAATTTAGTGATTTAGTGAAATATTTCATATGAATGGACGAACTGAGTTACCACCGGAGGGAAAACAGCCATAGGGATTTATTTAGACTACAGTCGAACAGACGACTACCACTTGAGATATGAAATGTGACACAGGCAAAACACTAATGGGATATTAACATTTCAGAGTCCTATGACAGACGCTTACAAAGGATTCACATTCACGCTAGTTGTGATGTCGGTATTTCCAATAGGCTATTACGTAAAAATCCTTATTGGGAATTGGTATCTTAATCTTCCAGCATTTGATATTGCTATTTCGGTACATATTTGCCCTACTAGGAAGGAACCAATATTAACCAAAATGTCAACGCACACTAACATAACTAAATGTTATACTCGTCTTTTGAGCTGTCTATGATTCAGGTTCGTCGTATATCTAGGAGTTGTGCAGAGGTCCATAGTCTTAAAAAACCAAGTGAAAACTTACATTCACCGTATCACTGTATAAGATTTATTCCTTATGCTGATTTATCACAATAGTAAAAAATTTACATTATTCAACTTTTAGCACTAAGCAAAGCTTCTCTACAAGCACCTTTTTCATAGCAACAGAAGACATATGTTGTTTCACGTTTGAGAGCTTACAAAGAACTGAGACAAACAACACACTCTTGGCGAACAGACTACGATTGGTTACATGATAGATGACAACTGAACCGCGACTCGACTCATTTGGCGTGGATTCAGATCTATGAAAGGTTATAAACTGAGACAACTAAATATCACGAAAGCGACACATCGTACGAAAAACATGTTTTAGGAGAAAAGTTAATGTTAACTGGATGCGGCTTTAACCTATGGAGTATAGACTGGAATGTCTATGGATTTACAGCTGTGTGTGTGTGGGGGGGGGGGGGGGGGAGGGGGGGAGATACAAACTGACGGTCATGCGAAATACTTTTTAACACGTCTTCCGAAAACTGTCTTGTGCAGGTAGCTCGGCAGCCCACACACAATGGAAATAGCTTAGATCTTGTAGTTACAAACAGGCCGGACTTTATCAACAGTGTCAGTATAGAAACAGGGATTAGCGACTATGGCTACGAAAGTTAATAAATCAGTCAAGAAGGCTAGACAGAGCAGATAAACAGTGACAGTGAACTGACACCACTTAGATCCAGTAAGATGGACGTAGAGAAATTATGGGTTCCTAGCTGCTCGTGGAAGCACCATGAGGCTTAAATCTCTTTTTTCTACTCCCAGCGGTTAGGGTGGGCCGTTGGACAGTATTACCACCCAAAATCCTAAGAGGCCTCTTGTGGATTGTCCACCTGGGTCGTCACTGACTGTCAATGACAGTAACTGCAGTAACAGCCACATCCCGTAGAGGATAATGTTTTTGTTGTTATGAAACGTGTGGACGTTTCTTTTGACAAATTATCGTCATTTTATAGTCATAAAACACTCGAGGGACATGCTGGGTTACTCATATCTATCAAGAGACTACGGAATGGTACTCTACTGGTGGCGACCTTGAAGGCTCCCCAAGTACAGAAGGTACTGGTTGCCAAGCGTCCTGGGGAATATCCCGTCACCAACGAGCTGCACACCGCGTTGAATAATGTTAAAGGTGTTGTTACATGCCGGGAAATTATGGATATGGATACGCAAGAACTGCAGTAGGAATGGGAAAGTGCGCTGGTGACTGGCGTCCAAACGTTATGAAAAGGGTTGATGGGGAGCTCGGAAAGTCAGCATCGTTTATTCTGAAATTAAGTCTTCCGAAGTTGCCGGACTGGATTGCAGCAGGATATCTCCACCCTAAGGTAAGACTATATGTACAAAATCCAATACCCTGCTTCAAGTGCCAACGCTTTGGTCTCACCACTGTAGGTTGTAACGGTCGGGTTAAATGTGGACGATGCGGCAGTGAGGCACACGAATAGGGTTTCCAGTGCACTGTGCTACCCAGGTGTGTTAATTACTCCCAGGCCCATCCCTATTTGGAGCAGGGATTGTCCTGTCTATGCTGACGAAAATAAGATTCAGGAACTTAAAGTCATCGGACTCTCGTACTATGACGCAAATAGGAATTTAAGGCCACTCAGCCACCAATTTCCGTCAAGTCTTTCGTCTCAGATTTGACGCAACATGTCCATAAGGTCAATGTTAGCATCCAGACTATGAATGTTGAGCAGGGCACATCTACCCGCCATTGTCAATGTAGCTGTCAGCCTGCATAGGTCGTCCCTATCACTGAAGCATTGAATGTTGCCGGAAAGAATGTCAGCGTAGACAGCAAACCCTCACGGCAGACATCGGAACAGGTTCAGCAGAGTGTTTCTGTTCCATTTGCTTTTGCACTGTCTCCAAGATCCAAGCTGGGGACGAAGGGGACGAAGGCCAAACGGTCGAAGCAGTCCGCTCCAAAGCCATCGGACCATACGATCTAGCTGTTGTCTGATGGATCTGAAGACGATCATACCATCCCTCTCCCCCCCCCCCCCCCCCCACCACCACCCCGCCCCACCCTCTGTTGCTGTATCGCCACCACGGTGGAACGAGAAGCGAAAAGACAGAGTAAAACCATACCGATGGAATGGCTCCCATACTACAGAGCAACTTGAAAGGGTTGAAGACTCATGTGGTGGAACTGAAACTTCTAGCGGAGACGCGCCCTTTGTGATCGTGTTTACAGGAACCATATTTTAAAGATACAGACGTGTCTGTGCTACGATCATACGATATACCGCAAGGATGACTTATCGTAGGAAAGAGCCAAGGGAGGGCTCGCAGTGTTTGTCCATAACGCTTCCCACTCCTCTGCTCTCCCCCTGGCTACTGACCCCTGCAAGTAGTTGCAGTTGAAATTCATGCCCATCAGAGAATTACAATTTGCTTCCTGTATTTACCTCTGCTAATTGTCTGAGAGGCTCTCACAGATGTTCTGGAACAACTACCCCAACAATTTCTCCTCGTGGGAACCTTCAATGCCCATCATGTCTTGCGGGGCTCGACCTCTACTTGTCATCGGGGTCGGGGCTTGGAGAGCCTCATGACATCTCACGATCTGTGCTTACTCAACACAGGTACTCACACTCATTTCTGTACTGTTATTGAGTCATTCTCAGCCATCGATCTCCCTTTCTGCTCTCCTGCCCTCGGAGACTCTGTTCAGTGGTAGGTGATTGACGACCTTCATTCCAGTGACCACTTCTCACTCCGCATCCATCTGCTGGATGGAGTACTACCTGAAGAATAGCAACCAAACTGGATTGTCAGCAGGGCTAACTGGACGCTCTTCATCCAACTGGCTGTGTTCAAATACTGCGACAGCATCATGGATGGGTGGACCACATCACACAAATGATCCATCATGTCGCTGACCTATCCATCCTGATGTCCTCAGGTCACCATAGGAGGCGACCTGTAACTTGGTGGACACATGAGTGTCGTTCAGCAATCCAGGACAGGCTCTTAGTCATTTTAAATGCCGACCAAAAGCAGACAACCTAAGGGCCTTTCGAGTTGCGAGAGGCAAGGCTAGACACGTCATTAGGGAGAGTAGAAAAAGGTAATGAGAAGCGTTTCTGGACTACATGAATCGTTCCACATCTTCTACGAAAGCAAGGGAAGCCATCTAGACGGTTTCTTGTAAACACAGTCGTTTACCAATAGCAGCAGTGCTGAAACATGAGTGTCTCCAAACAACGTCTGGCGAATTTACTCAGACGCTAGCCGAGAATTTTGCAAAAACTACTGCCGCTGTGAGCCAGTACCCGGAGTTTTGACTCTAGCGTGCGACTGTGGAAAGGGGAAAGTTTGACTTCAGATCCAATAGCTTGGAGGCCTTCAAGTCCCCTTTCTCCATGTGGGAGCTCGAAACGGCACTGACGGAAACTTGTAACACTGCATCCAGTCACGACCAAATCCGGTACTACATGCTTAGAAGTTGCCAGCAGCGTCAAAGGAAATCCTCCTAGAATTTTTTAATCTCATATTGGGGACAGGTAACTTTCCCAACTCGTGGAGGGAAGCTATTCTGATACCTCTCCTCAAACAAGGAAACGACCAAACATGTCCCAGTCGTTATTGCAGTATCGCCTTAATGAGCCGTGTAGGAAAGACCCTGGAACGAATGGTTAACCGTCGTCTGGTCTGGTTGTTAGAGACCAGGCAACTCCTTAGCTGCTCTCAGTGTGGATTCCGGAGATTTTTGTCGACTGTCGACAACCTGACACTAGTAGAGGAGGCTGTCCAGCAGGCTTTCCTATGTGAGCATCACTGTATCGGCATATTCTTCCATATCAGTATGGCGTTTGATACTACTTGAAGACACTGTATTCTCGCATAACTGCATCAATGGGGCTTTAGTGACCACCTCCCCATCTTTATACGGTCTTTCCTGTCTCAACGGTTCTTTAGGACACGAGTTGGTGACACGCTGTCAGATCGATTTGAGCAGAAGAATGGTGTCCCTCAGGGCAATGTTTTTAGTGTTACCCTCTTTGCCATAGCCATAAACCGTATCACGTCTACAGTAAGGAGTCCTGAAAAGTGCTCCTTATTTGTGGATGATTTTGCTGTTTTCTACTCCTCCTCCTGTATTGCAACAGCGAGCCGCCAGTGGCAAGCTATAGTGTGGCGGTTATAAGATTGGACGGCAAAGATGGGTTTTCAGTTTTCTGCAGATAAGTTTGTGTGTGTTCATTTTAATCGTTCTCGTCGAATTTTTAATTGCATATGGGGGACTTCATCCTACATTTTAGAGACTCCATGAGGATTCTGGGCATCATTTTTGACTCAGAGTTGTCGTGGTTGCCACACCTGAGAGACCTGGAAGCTAGAACCCTGAAGGCACTGAAAATCTTAAAGAGTCCTAGCAGCAGGTCTTGGGGGGCAGACAGGGCGCGTCTCCTCCAGATATATAGAGCTTTCGTGCTTTCGCGACTGGACTACGGGTGCAAGGTGTAAGGGCCAGCGAACCATGAGGGGATTCGGCCGGCCATGAGTGCTTATCGTACCAGACCCATACCCAGCCTCTGTGCTGAGGCGGGATAACCAACACTTACCATCTGGCGGCAGCTGCTCATGGAGCATCAGGCGTGTAAGTTTCTCGCAGCTCCGACTTCTTCCACACACCATACTATTGCTCATCCGCCTCTGGAACGCCTTTTCACCTAACGCTCACGAGCCACAATGCAGTTTGGGATCCGCATGCAGCGTGTGCTAGAGACACTCGGTGTGGAGTAAGTGTGACCCCAAATCCAGGGTTTTAACCGTCTGCCACCCTGGTTACTGAAGAGGCCCAGAGTGATTTTAAATCTGGTGCGGTACAGAAGATATTGCACTCCTGCTTCCGTTTTTAATGCGATGTTTTCTGACATTTTGTGTGCTGTGCGCACCACGACTATATCGCCGTTTTTCCGGATAGATCGAAACAGGGCGATTTTGTTGGTTGCTCTGTTGTTTCCCCAGATCGTGTCCTCAAGGTCCGACTGCCTCCATCCTTTACTGTCTTTGATGCTGAATTTTATGCGATCTTGGGGGCATTGGAGCAAATGAGACGTTCTTCCAGAGCTAAAAATAAAAAAAAACACGCATAAAAACGACAATTAAATTACAAATCTGAAAGACAAAACACAAATGTTGGTACATATACATAAAGCGCTGATTTGCTTTCGAGAACCTGTGTTGCAATCTAACAACATAATCACAGAAAAACCAGAGGACTGAACCAGGCGAAAAATGGCCAACATGTATTATATGTGATGAGTCACTATCTATTGCCACCAGGAATAACTCCGAAAGTATGATAGAAGCTGAAAAGTTTGTAGGACAAAAATTGCATGGGACAACAGGGGCCATAATATGACGCTGGTCTTTTGTTCTTAGGAGGGGTCGCTTCAGAGATATGAAGGTCAACTTTGTTTTTTTAAATGGGACGCTGTAGTTTGGTCCTTATATTCTGAAAGCGACTATCGAGGCGAATCCAGTGATGTGTAATAGCAAGGTGTTTGAAGGTCAACGAAGATCACAAAGGTGGCATGAACGGCCATTTGCAGAAGGTGTTCCTTATCACTTCGGTGTTGATCGAAGCACATGCTCTGACAATTCTCTCTCGTATATAGTGTAAATAGTAAATATCCTCCAAATACGGCGTATCCATCTAACGTGCAATTGACATTTAACCACCATTCGGCGGTTTCGCAATACAACACTAATATGAATGCTAAGACTAGTATCGTTGAATCAAGTGAATGTGAGTGATGTATTCCTTCGAAGAACAAGTCGATATGCTTCTCATTTACGGAGAATGCCAACGAAATTCAGTGAGAGCTAGAGGCTTATACGCTGAAAGATAACCTCAACATACAAATCGTATGTGTGCGATAAATTGAGAACAACTGGATAATTAACGCATCGGAAGCATATCCGGCAAAGGAAAGTTACTAACGAGGAAACGGAAATTGGTACTCACGTCACTGTGGTTAGAGATCCTTGTTTAGTTCGGAGCAAATCGCAAGGGAGTCTGGCATGAGCCAGAGTAGTGTTGTTCGTGTTCTGTACCGCCATAAATATAAAAAAAATGGCTCTGAGCACTATGGGACTTAACTTCTGAGGTCATCAGTCCCCTAGAACTTAGAACTACTTAAACACAACTAACCTAAGGACATCACACACATCCATGCCCGAGGCAGGATTCGAACCTGCGACCGTAGCGGTCACGCGGTTCCAGACTGTATCGCCTAGAGCCGCTCGGCCACTCCGGCCGGCATAAATATCATCCTTATCATATCAGCCTCTACCAAGAATTAACTGGTATGGATTGTATGCATCGCATTGAATTCTGCCGAAGGGCTCAACTTCGGATTCAGAGGGATGACACAATTATTAATTTGATTTTACTGACGAGGCTACATTCACGAACCATGGAAATGTTAATTTCTGTAACATGGATTATCGGGCAACTGAAAATCCATGTTGGCTGCGGCAAGTTGCACACCAAAAACAGTGGTCGGTGAATGTATGGTGTGGGATTCTGGAGGACAGAATTATAGGCCCCAATTTCATCGAAGGAAATCTTAATGGAAGGAAGTACACCACATTCCTGCAAGAAACATTAGGTCTGTTATTGGAAGATATACCCTTAGGAACAAGGAACAGTATGTGGTATCAACACGATGGGTGTCCGGCACATTTTTCGCTGATGGCTAGAATTGAATTGCAGAGACAATTCCCAAATCGTTGGATTGGACGCGGAGGAGATGTGTCGTGGCTGGCTCGTTCGCCAGACTTGACGCCTCTGGATTTTTTCTTATGGGGATTCGTAAAAGACTACAGCTGTAGATATGCGAGAGATAGTTGTCAGAGCGTGTATTTCGATAAGTGCCCATATGATAAGGAATACCACTCAATTCATGATAAGAAGATTGCAGCACTGCATTGATACCAATGGTCATCACTTCGAACACCTTCTGTAAATGGACGTTCATGCCACCTTTCTGACCTTCGTTGACCTTGAAACACCTTACTATTACACATCATTGGATTTGTCTCGATAGTCGCTATCAGAAAGTAAGTACCAAACTATAGCATCGTATTTAAAAAAAAAGTTGACCTTCATATCTCTGAAGCGACCCGCCAAGCAACAAAAAACCAACGTCATATTATGGCCCCTGTTGTCCCATGCAACTTTTGTCCCCCAAACTTTCCAGCTCCCATAATACTTTCGGAGTTATTCTTGGTGGCAGTAGTTAGTGACTCACCCTGTATATATGGATTTTTCCTCATATAACATGTAATTTAGGTATCATATTGAATCGCTGAGCAAAACTGACTGTTGGTAGCCCTGCGTTGCGCATGTAAACAGTGTCTTGAAATAAAACTTTAACCTTCACGAAATTCAAAATTTGAAATAAAGAAAATTAATGTAATTAAATCCCAATAGAAACTAATTGTGTGCTCTATGAAAGCTGTATAATTAAACTCACTATTGAAGCGCACGATGAACGTTGCGTCGTATGAAGTGCAATGTCTGACACGGAATATCCGCATAAATAAATTAATGCACTACTCAGAAGAAAATAATTGTTTAAGATTATCAGCACTGTTTATTGAAAATTAATCTGCTTGCTAGTTCGGCATCTGAGAATCCCGACCACACACTGTTTGCTCAAGAAAGCAAGATGAAATCTGCCCTGAAATAAAAGTGACTTACGTCGTGCTAAGTAAATTGTTTTTGTGTCTGGAGTACTAACGTTCTCGAAAGCAAATGCAAATCAGGAGTTGCAACAGCTAAAGGAAAATAGATTACTAACTACTAGTTTTCTTTTTTTTCTTGCCAGAAACAATCTGTGACTTCGTTTGGCGTAAGGTGCAATGCGCACATGACAAAATATTTACAACTTTAGTATGAATCATGGAGGTGGTCTTTACTGTGAAGAAAATCGTTCTAGAGAAATCAAACGCTTATTATTGACAAAAAGACTGCACAGCATAGGCAGAATAAAAATTACAAAATCCTCTCATTGCGGAAAAACTACAGACATTTCAACCAATTGAGTTATTTGTGACATAAAACCTGGGGGACAAATATTTCCTTCAGTCAACAGTTCTGGCAAACGTGTCATTCTTGCACACGACTTCGTCATTTAAAAATTCCCCCAAAATCACCTCCACCAATATAAATAACGAGAAGGTATTAAAAATGAGTTTTCATCTCCATGATAAAGTATTCCAGGTATCTTCTCCCAGATTCACAGAAAACAGATCCCATTCTCTGAAAAATTCAACTGCTCGCCACTGTGACTCAAATAAGTATGCCGCGGCGCTGCACAACCGCCTGATTAGCAAGTCAACCACAGATAAAACTAAATATAGAGTCAAGGGTGTGCGGCTGATCCCGGCGGAGGTTCGACTCCTCCCTCGGGAATGGGTGTTTGTGTTTGTCCTTAGGATAATTTAGGTTACGTAGTGTGTAAGCTTAGGGACTGATGACCTTAGCAGATAAGTCCCATAAGATTTCACACACATTTGAACATTTTGAGAGTCAAGGGTCTTATTCTCCGCTCATGCAGCGAACTCATTCGTCTTTGCTCTAGTACAGCAAGGTGAGTTATTTACAAAAGCAGAGAACCTTACAAGATGTTGGAAGCTTTGGATTCAAAGTCTTCGACTGCAATGAGACTAATGCAGCCATTGCCCACTGCTGCAGTGCTCATGTAGTAACAGAACAAATGAACACTGGACAGTTAACATTTTTACTGTACCAAGAGCAAGAATCAATAACAGGAAAACATCAGCCGAATTCGATATCACGTCCGCAGCACAGTTCTTGTCCAGCGTAGTATTGCATATCAGTAGTGTACTGAAAAGCAGAGTAGAAACAGTGTAGCACACCCAGTTCTCGAGTGCGGCACGGTATGCACGCTGAAGTCATGGCTCCTTGTGCTGAGCTAAGGCTCGCTATCCGCGCATTTGGAGCCGACCTCAGAAATTAAGTCCCATAGCGCTCAGAGCCATTTGAACCATTTGATGTCACATACTTAATGCCGCAAGCGCAAACTGATAGAGCAGCATCAAATCTTTGTAATTTTCTCAAAAAGCATTGAGTGTTGGCACCTAAGAGAATACAGGTGTCCCTTTCTGTTACTATTGGTTATCCGTCTTGAGCTGACTGCAATTTAATTAAAAAGAATGAGACCAGACGCGTTTCTCTTTTATATGTAAGGCATCTTCCGTGGTTATTCTGCAAATTGGATACATGTGTTTGTACATTTATGGTTGTTTTAGGTTAAAAATAGCGTTTTATTTATAAAGTTGGTGTGCAAGTTACTTACGGTGTTTCTTTACATATTCTGCTCCTTCCCTCCTTGCTAGCAGCGATTGACGTCGAAAGACTTCGAACCACATTTGCACTTGGCAGTGTTTGCATTCTGCAGTATTTCTTGCGCTTTATTTTTTACACTTCACTTTTGTAAGCTGTTTGTCATTCCGCACAGCACAGAGTAATAGCGTTTATGTCTGTTCGTTTGTTTGCGTTCACATTGTGAATGTTGCCAACCTGTGAAACAATTTTTCTTTGGGTGTGAGTGTGAGTTAGTGAAAATTTGTGAGATTGTCTTATATGTTAGGTAGAGACGTGAGGAGTGGGGGTGGGTTGACAATTTTTTTTTTTTTTTTTTTTTTTTTTTGGATGCGGGACAGAATCTGGAAGGAGATGGTAGTAGTGGCTGTAGTTATATGTGTACTTCTAATGTTACATTAAATGGTCAGTGAGTTTAAAGAGTGTGTGGTTTGCCAAGGACATGGCACTATTATGCATGTATGTATAGGGAAGCTATAGAGAATCAGAAACACCACAATAATTTTAATAGAAAAGAGGGAGGCTTAATGTTAGATAAGATATGGCGGTCGACTTTGCACCAACGATGTGACAATCGATTATCTTCAATCGAGAATAATGACGTTAGTCAAAGATAGACTTACAATTGGCCCCACGCGACCCATGGTGGTGTCTTCTATGCGCTCTATATAAACGTGACCTCCACGGCCTGGCAGCCAGTCGTTGACTCACCTCGGAAGATGTTGCCCGCAGTTGGCAACGAAACGTCAGGAAGAAGAAATTTTATAGATCGACCACGGCCTCTCAGTTTTATCTAATGGAAGTTTTTACTAATGAAGACGCCGGCCATGAAAGCCTACACGTTATGATCAATGTGGTCTGACCAGTTATGAGTTGTTTCTTTTCTGTTATGGGTTTTTGGATGTGGTAGTGTTCTTGCAAGATGAGGAGGTGCTTTTTGTTGTTGTTTATCCTTATGATTTCTATTTCTGTGTCTCTGGCTGCAATTTTATGCTTGTGTTGGTGTAAGTGTTCTGCAAAAGTACAATGATTTGTCCTATACTTTCATGCTCTCACATGTTCTTTGTATATGGTGTCAAATGTTCTCCTGGTTTGACCAATGTATCTACCATCACATGTATTGCATTTCAGTTGCTATAGTCCTGATTTCTGATATAGATCAGTTTTTCGTATTGTTTTTCGAAAGTATTTCTGTATTGAGTTGCTGGTTTGGTGGACTTCTTTTATGCCTCGTTTTATTGAAACTATTACATATTCTGTGTATGTATTTGTGGCTGTATGTCAATGTGTACCATCTTTTACTTTCTGTTTCTTTCACACTTTGTGTTGTTCGTGTTCTTGTATTTTGTGTATGTGGTTGCGTGTGATTTTGTCCTTCTGATGATAACAGCCGGATGTTTGTTCTTTTCTGTTTCTTGATTTTCTTGTTCAGCTTTGCTACTAAGTTCTCTTTGTATCCATTGCTCATGGCTGTTTGTATTATGGCATTCATTTCTTTTTTGTAATTATCTGTATCGTCCGCCCCTGGTAGCTAAGTGGTCAGAGCGACGGAATGTCATACCTAACGGCCAGGGTTCGGCTCCCGGCTGGGTGGGAGATTTTCTCCCCTCAGGGACTGGGTGTTGTGCTGTCCTCATCATCATTTAATTCCCATTGCCGACGGGCAAGTCACCCAGTGTGGCGTCGCACTCAATAAGACTTGCACTTGGCGGCCGAACTTCTCCACTGGGAACTCCCAGGCATTGACGCCATACGATCCAGGCACTGGGGATCCCATTGGTAATCCTTCACTGTGTAAATAGAGTTCATTATTGAACTGAAAATGGTTCTGTTCTGTTATCAGCACTCTTCTTTCACCTAGCGAAGTTTCGACTGTGTCAGAGGGTGATCTATGGTGGGTTCCCCTTGTAAGACTAGATGCATATAGACAAGCGAAGGAAACTTCTAAAACCACTCTGACAGAGACATAGAAAATGCACTGGACACATTTCGGTCACACAAGCTCAAGAAAACGTGTGTGGAGAACCATACAAAATACTGACTGAAGAAATCCAAACCCTATTCATTCTTGCAAAGCTAAGCCAGGGTGACGTGTCCATGACACAGGGGTACGTACGGGACCAACTGCTCCTCGATTATGTCACGAACACAGACCACGAAGAACACACCACACTACGAGAGAGCCTCAGGACCCATGCCACACAACAACTGTTACCTGCCGATTTGCACAAGAGGAGAATGATTAGCGGTTGCAGGACTGACAAAGAAAAAGGCACTTGAGCCATATGGGATTCATTCGGATGTACGATAAAAGGCAGCTCCACAGATCGTCGCAATGTTAACTGGGATATTAAATGACACTCTAAGACTGGTCATAGTACCAACAGTTTGGAAGACAGTCATTCAATAATATTTAAAAAATCCGCTGATAGCGAACCCTCAGACTCAGAATCTTACAGATCCATCTATCAAACAAATACACAATATTAAGTCCAGAAGAGGCTCCTGTGTGACCGCCTGCAGGCACACAAGAGCCCTTCGTGGCCTTAGGCCACATCAATGCGGCTTCCAGGAAGGTGAATCAACCGATAGTGCTATAAACAGAGCACTCACAGCAGTTTCAGGAACCACACGTGGTTATGCTATTGTAATAACCATAGACACTGCAAGCGCCTTTGAGAAGCTCTGGTGGCCTGCGAAGTTCATGAGGCTGCAAAATATGCAGCAATAGGAAAAATTCCAAGGGGTAAACAAATGATGGCGAAAGACGAATGCACAAAAGTGAGTACGCACGAGAAACGTAATCCCCACGAGCAAATACATGCTACAAACATACAAAGCACACATAAGCGACTAGACAATAAATGTAATAATGGCCTAAAACAAATAAATAGACGTGAGCAGCAGAGTTAAATAGTGACCGATGAATACATCGCAAGAAGTCACGTTAAATCTGTTTTAAGATAAATAAGTTTATAATAATTACAATGGCGCATATACTTAACACACACGGCACACAATATAGCTACAACAAGTATAATTTAAAATTTAAGGTCGGAACTATAATAATTAAGAACATTAAAGGCGTCCGCACGTCGATGCTTCGATGAATCACACGAAGGTTTTCACATCCGGACACCTAAGATGGTGGGATGAATCTCTCTTCTCTACTCTATCCTGCCATCTTCCAATTTCCTTCTTAAAATTAAAATATTATAGTTTCCCCTTTCACATATATGTAGACTTTATAGTCAATACGTGGTGACGGATTGCACATGATGCGCAACGATCCGAATTCATGTTACTGCCGCCTCATTGTAATCTGTAAGATCTTATGATGATTGTCCTATTAAATTTGGAATAGCTCAGACAGCAATTTGAGTTCAGTGCTACTTTACACGTGAATTAGAAAATTGTGTATAGAAAAAAATATATTCTATGAAATTGTACAGAAACCAGACAGGAGCTCTAAGATTTATGAAACTTCGCAGCAAATGGTTCTGAGCACTATGGGACTTAACATCTGAGGTCATCAGTCCCCTACTTCGCAGCACCTGCGAAGTATGGGATCTGCGAAATTAGTAAAATTTGTTAAATACTAACGACTCTGCCTCTGTCAAAAGTGAGATGTGAATAATATAGCAAACAAAACGGACGCGGTACACTTGAGTAATACAGACTAAGTTTCATAATCGTGATTAAATATGAATTTAGCAAATATTGTGAAAACATTCCATTGCCCAGATTCGAATCCGCGTCCTCTTGCGCGGAAATATGCACGCAGAGATTGGTCTCTCAAGTATGAATGGCTATTTCTGCCAAAGTCGACTTATTTTCACCATTTTCGTTTTACAGAAGTGGGTTGTTCTAATTTATTGCCGTATTCAATTCATGTATTGTTTCCCAATTTAAGAAATCAAATTTACAGCCATTTGAAACAGGATTTATTAACAAAAATGGGACATTTAAGCCATTTGGGATTTTTTCTTTAATTTTTTTGGAAGTGAGATAGTGACGTTATCTGAATTGGCAGGACCATGACGAAATTAGGAGGTCGAAACACATACTTATGAATTAATATCTTATTCTTGGTGGTGTGCAACGGCAGTTGTTGTCCTAGGCTGTGCTTTGTTACACGTTGTGGATTCCGAACCAAGGCTTCGAAATTGGAACATACTATGGATTACGGATGAACAAACATACAATCATTTGTCTATTCGGGTCTGAATTTTACTTGCCTAAAATCTGTTTATGTTCCTCTATTGAAATGTTTCCGGTAAATAATGATTCGATACCATTCATCCAAGTTGTCTACGGCAGTTACTCTTGCTCTCACACCGCCACCAAGTTACTTGCAACTGTCTGTCATTGAAATATATTGCAAGTGGATGGCAGCACCGTTGCATTATATGCAACAGTCTCATACACAATCACTATGGTAATTAGATAAGCAACTTTTTGTCTACTGGTTAATGTTCTCCAGAGTTATGGCTGTTTCGGGATTTTTCTCAAATTTGCCAACACTGTCGCAAATAAGACGAACTGTAGCAAAATACAGTGATAAATTTAGTATTGAGGAGAGATCTGTAGCTTTTACAGAGTTTGCTCTTGTTTTTCTAGACGTGGGGGAACGTTCTGCTTCATTTGCTATGAGGAAACCACAGGAGTGAAGCAGCAGCTTTAGAATCTCTGTGATGTACAAAATGTTTATTTCAGGCGCAGGGACCAAGCATACCTGCGGATGAGGGAATTCGAAACGAGCCTTCACCCAGCATCATTGAATGTTCCCGCACGCTGTCTGTGACATATGACCGGAGTATATGTAAGCAAAACAGGATGGCAGACTACCACCTTAAAACATTGTAAATATATTCTAATGTGTTCGCATCACTTTATATTCATTATTTCACCTTAGACAAATCTATACGAAAGTAAAGCAGCAGCTTAAGGCTTCCAGGACAGCAATATCGTGGCAGAAAAAATACGCCCGTTAAGGGAAAGACTGGACGCGCGGGATGTAAAAACAGTTGCAAGCTTGTGAGTAAGAGCAAACGCGAATCAGATACGAGGCTACTACAGTGTTTCTATCCTCCGACCAAACTGGTTCTTCGATTTTTCCCGTAGCAGAGACATGGTGTGAGCTATTACCTGCAAATTACAAAACTCAACATCTGTACTGCTTAAAGACAGTTTATTGTGTGTGGTTGTGAGTACCTTTTGTATCACAATCATTTCTTTTCTTTCCTGTCCGATTCACAAATGGCGCTCTATTTCTTCCTTAAGATTCTTGCTATTAATCTATACTAGATTCTGTTGTCCCTAAACTAATTTTGTGTGTTCATTCTACCTTAGGTCGCCCCAGACAGTCATGCCTAGATATTTTACTGTTTTGACTGTTACCAGTGATTTACCATCAATGGTGTAACCGAACAGTGATGGATTATTTCACCTGTTTATGCATTCCCTTATGTTCGGGATCAACTGTAGTCCTTGCACCAGTCGTCGACTTTCTACTCCATTTTCAACTTTTCAGTGCAGTCTTCCGGCATTGTAACCTTCCTGCTCTCAGACGAAGAAACATACATAAGATTACATTGTTAAGAAATTATTGCTAGATATAAGAAGATTCACAGATGATCAAAGCTTGGTTCGTAGGCTGGATCGGAGTGAAATCCAAGAAGATTCACTCTTAAGATACAAGCAATGGAGTGGTCTAATATGACAAGTAGAAACCTATTCTCAAATTTTTTCACACAGGAAAAATATACCGAAAGAAATGCACTGTCAATATTTTAGCTCTTGAGGCGCACTGCAAGCATTTTTCAAAAAACTGTTGAAATTACTCATTTTTGCTTCACGAAGAACTGCTTGTAACAACGTTTTGTAGAGCCCTTCCTGCCCAGCGAACGTTTCTGTGAAAAGGTAGACCAAGCCGTGACAAGAAGATCTAGCGACGCGTAACACGAAGTCCAAAGTGCACACACACGAATTTTACGCACTTATCAATACCAAAAATGTATCAAATCATTAATTTTTGAATAACTTGCAGTTAATATCGACAGCTAAACTGTTGCAGACGTATTTGTTACACAAGTGACTAGTGGAGAAAAAAAATCAAGGCAGTGTATAACGTTACGTTACAGACGACTTCGATCAGTCAGAACTTCAACTTGTTGACATTTAATATTTTATAATAAGCCACGTAACACAGTTCTCATGATAATTTTTGCATAATCTATATTTTGCTAACAACAAAACAGATCCTTGTTTATTCCCTGCAGTCGTCACATAAATGCGAAGTGTCTATTGTATGACGAAAACAAACGTTTTTCCATACACCAGGTAAACTTGATACAAGAGAAATTAATGCATAGAGGCATTTCCCAGTAATTACTAGCTTTATTAAGATAGAAATGGAATGGAATGGGAAACGATCGTGGCCATTGTTCTGCATACTGTGCATACCAGGCATACTTCGTAAAATTTGGTGATGAAACTGACAATGCAGAAATGACTGAAGGGCAACGAGAGTGTTCCGTTGATAAACCTGAAATAACAAAGATCTCACGGCAATCATATTGCCCAACAAATTTCTGAAAAATGTTAGACTGTTTAAAACTTTTTTTTTTTTTTTTATCGAGAGGCTGAATCATATTATTGGTTCTGGATGGAATCTGAATTATATTAACAATCTTTTCGTCGTCCTCCTAAATACAGAGGTGTCATTATGACCAGTCCTAGAGTCCAACAAAAGCAATGAATTATTTTCTGCAAATGGTAAGAAGACGTTTCGGATATAACACTGAAAATTATTCTCTCCTATTTTTCCACATTTTGCTACGCAGATTACAAGATTTTTGCAAGTAAATAGTCCTCTTTTTTAGATTTTTGTCCTAATTTACCTTGATGATTCTGAAGACCGAAAGCTGCGGAAACAGCAATCCACTGATACATATCACTGGCATTGTTGTATGCGAATGTGTCCCAGCATTCATCGAGTGTGCAAGCGCCTCCGTCTTCTTTTTCGTTCGAAATGATAAAGTGCGGTTTGCACGAAACCTGAATGAGTGGCTGTATACTCAGAACGTGAGAACAAGAAGCTTCGTCTTCATTCCAGCTACCAATTTCTCTTTGTGTAACATCTAATGACATCTCTATACGGTCACTTGAGGTGAACTTCGTAATTTTGCGGCTTCCTTCACTGTATAATTTGCTGAATCTGTTTATACAGATCGAAGAAACCTGTAAATGTTCACCTCCCTTGCAATTCAGAGCCCCTACTCTGATAGAGCTCCCTCGGTGACGGTGCAATGACTAGCACGAGTAGCTCTAAGTCCTTCGAATAGTCTGTCTTTCACACTTTTGCGAGATTCATTTTGTCAGATGTAGATATACTTTACGTTTGTACAATTCATGTCCAGAGTTTATGAAATGATACTAGCTTTATACACGGCTTATGTGTAAGCGTTTTCTACCTTCTTCGTTTCACTAAAAATTTCTTGACTTTTCGCTCTTACTGTACATTTTTTCTCTGGGCATGGAAGACACTCTATTTTTGTTCTGGGCTTCTATTAGCGCAATAATCATCGTTCTTATCACAATTCACATAATCGATGGAGTTATTTTCTGTGTACACAATTTCTAGCGGAATGTCGCCATCATCCCAATGAAAATCCATGACGTCAACTAATGAATCAAAAATGGAAAATCCAGGATGGAATGCAACAATATTATGAAAAGGAAAGTTACTACTCATCATATAGTGGAAATGCTAAGTTAAATAAATTGTAAATTCGAACGAATAGTAACTGTGAACAATTGTGTTAGAGAAACTATCAACGGAAATTGAAATTCGCTTTACAAATTACGATCGCGTTGTGCCGTGTTATCTGTTTACCGATGTGCTGTCAAGCGAGGATAAGTGCCTCTCGTGTTGCACATGCTCTGTCTGCTACAGCCATGGGGCCAAACTGCTGAGGTCTTCGGTCCCTAAGCTTACACACTACTTAATCTAATTTAAACTAACTTTCACTAAAGACAACACACACACACCCATGCCCGAGGGAGGACTCGAATCTCCAACGGGGGGATCCGTGCGAAGCGCGGCAAGGCCCCTAAGACCACGCGGCTATCCCACGTGGCAAATATGGTTGTCTAGGGAACAAATTTAAGTGATTAACAGTGCAAGGTCACTGGTTAATGTAAGCGTGAAGTAATCCGTTGTAGATATGATATGCTGGTGTATTAATAACCGGTGTAACCGAAAGGACGTTGCAAGCAAGCATGCAAACATGCTGTTTGTGGATGACGTTGTCGTCCGATATGTCCCTTACGCTCTCGATTGGAGACAGATCTGGTGATCTAGCAGGCCAAGGCGACATGTGAACACACTGTTGAGCATGTTGGATTACAACAGCGCTGTGTGGACGACCGTTTTCCTGTAGGAAAAAACCTCCTGGAATTTTGTTCACATCAGGTTGAATCACCAGACTGACGTCCAAATTTGTAGTCAAGTTCCGTGGGACAACCACGAGAGTGCTTCTACTGTCATACGAAATCTCATCCCAGACCATAACTCCAGGTGTTGGTGCAGTGGGTCTAGCACGCAGGCAGGTTAGTTGCAGGTCCTCAACTGGCCACCTTATAAGCAACACACGACTATCACTGCCACAGAGGCAGAACCAGCTTTCATAGGAAAACAGATCTCTATCTTCCCTTGTAATGAGCAATCGCTTGACATCAATAAGTCGCAAATGGCGGTGGTTTGGGGTCAGCGGTATGCACGCTACCAGGTGTCTGGATCGGAGCTGTTCTTGACGTAACTGATTTTTAACAATTCGTTTTGTCACTGTGGTATCAACTGCTGCTGAAAATGCGAAAGGTTCATGTGCCGAACGCGATGGTCTCCCCTCACGTTAGGGTCACGTGACCGGCCGGAGCCTGGTCTTCTTCCGACTGAACATGCTCGTGACCGTCGGTGCCAGCAGTCATGTACAGTAGCTACATTCCCAGACATATTTCTGCAGTGTCGCAGAAGGAATATCCAGCATCTCGTAGCCCTATTACTCGACCTCGTTCACACACAGAGAGGTGTCTGAACGACATCCTTGTCGCCTTAAGGGGCTCCGGAACGCCCTATACTTGCAATGTTAAAATGACGCTTATAAATTACATCTTTCCTCACAAAGTATTTGAGGTAGGAAGTTGAACTTTTTACAGATTATTTATTGGAATATGGGCTACAACTTAACACAGGGATTTTACAAAATTTTAGTTCAGTTATTAAAGATGATTTTTTTCAATTGTAATGAAAATTCACAACATTTTTTTGCAATTTTTTATTTATATATTCAAAAACATACAGTTTTTTTGGAAAAAGGCGGTGTTAGATGATGCAGAAGGTACTGTGTGACATTTACTGAAAGTTTGAAACAAATACGTTTGGAAGATCCTTAGAAAACATGTAATTAGTATGAGAAAATAAAATTTTGGGAATCGAGCGACAGAGACTGGATTAACTTTTTAGTGCATTCCAGGTCCACAGGACGGATTATCTTCATCTTCTGCAAACTCCTCCTTCAGCTTCCTCTTGTTCCTCCTCCTGTTTACTCTTGCTTGTATTTCTAGACTCTTTACAGCCCTGTCTGCAGCCCGAAGGCGTTTCTTGTCTAAAGCAAGCATCGCTCGTTGTTGTGTTCGTAGATTTTGCTACCATTTTCTTCAGTTGCAGTTACTGCAACACTGTTCCAAAAGGTGGTCATGTATGAACACTTATCACATTTCAGTTGTATTTCACTAGCAAGTCCTACGTGCTTTATTATGGAGAGTTCCAGACCAACTTCACTACAATGAATACATCTTACACAGTTTGAAAAAATTCCTTTGAGAACCGACATATCTAATATTTCATTCACATCCGATTCGCCCATAAAACATTCATAGTTTTCACTCATTGATCCAAGCTTCTTCTGTGAAGTATTTTCTTTCCCACTTTGACTGCTATGGGCAGGTGTACTTGAGAGGTTAGGTTCACTCACTTGGTTATCGTCTTTATTGTTTACAGTAATAACACATACCTTTGGCTTTCCAACATTTCTCCTTTTCTTAAAAGCCTTCAGAGGATTTCTAATACTTTACTTTTACTCATTATTATACTTCAACAAAACAGAGACTCAAGAAACGGAATTAATTACGAATATTTTCGAGATAACGACAGAGTAAATAAACATGAAACAATCGACAATCACACCAGCGATATATATTGAACCATCACAGGTTAGCCACAACACATACTTTATCTCACATCACTAAAATGTACCTGATGAACACGGACGTTAATAATAACACCATTTGACAGCAGTTTAACAGCGCCACAGTGGGTCACGCCCATGTAGAACACATTTCAAAAAAAATTTAAAAATAGTTGTAGTCTTCGGAATTGAATAAATTATATATCTATTAAAAGGTAATAGTCTGCAGATTCAGAAAACGCAAAAAAGTAAAAAATTGAACTTTTCATGATTTTGAGCCTTTCCGGAGCCCCTTAAAGGCATTCTTGACGAACATCAGCTCACCACGTCCAGTCTCAAAGGTAACTAACGCGTGTATTTATAGCAAACCTGATTTGCATGCTAATAGTAGCGCAACTAGCGCCACCGTTATGCGACTGACGCGAAATTGGAATAGAAACCATCTTTCATATGTAGAAACAAACCTTCTTTTTAGTGTTGCGACTTTTTTTCGTCAGCTTGTCATTACACAAGTCTTAGGATTAGGAACAAAAGAAGGGCGGAAGGTTAGCGTTTGACATCCCGTTGACAATGAGGTCATTAGAGACGGAGTGCAGTTAGGTGTGGATGAGTAAGGACATTGGCCGTGCTCTTTCAGAGGAACCATTCTGGCATTTGTCTTAACCGATTTAAGGTAATCACGGAAAGCCTAAATCTGAATGGTAAGTGGGGGTTTGAACAGTCGTTGTCTAGAATGCGAGTACCGTGTGTTAATCATTGCACCACCTCACTTGGTTAGGATTATGAGAGCGGATTTCCAAGACGATTACAAAATTATGTTACAAAATTATATCTTTTCGCATCACCTAATATTTGTGTTATTACAACGATTACGCTATATGAGGGCGTAATAACAATATTTCATCCTGTACACCACACACGAATAATCTAGGAAACGACAGTGCTTCGCTATGTACTCTTCGCCACACATCGTGCAGCTGCCTGCGGAGAGTAGATGTCCTCTTCTTAGACCACGGCAACTTTCGGCGAATTACTGCAGTAGTTGTTGATAATCAATAATCTGAAATACGCAAACTGCAGTACTAAACGGTTTTAGCAGGAGCAGACTACTTACGAGAAAATTATCCCCGTCTCTCTGTTCCTTCCATTTCCTTCGTAATAACATAAATATAACACTGCAGGTAATATAAAGAGACAAAAATGTCAACAGTTTAGCTACGAATTTCACAAAATAATGAATTTCTGCGAAAACTCATGTAAACTACTGTAACTAAACCTTTACCAACATAATAATGAGGAACACACGATAACTGCGTATGGAACTTCCTTTGTTCTTCGAAGAATCAGTCGCTACGATAACTAAGTGCTTTACAGAAGGGAAATATGTACCAGGGGAATATGTACACTTAAATGGCGGTTGTATCCTTCAAAAATTTTTATATGACTGTTGCTCCACACATTAAATACGAAACTCTCCATTGCGTTCAACCGATCTTCCAAATCCTTTGCTGTCTCTGACGGAATTGCAATGTCATCAGCAAGTCTGACACTTTTTGTTCTTTCCCTCTGGACTTCAATTCCTTCTACAAATTTTTCTTTGGTGTTAGTTTCTGCTTGGTCAGTATACTGACTGAATAGCATTGCGGATATGTTACAGCCCCGTCTTCCTGCCTTCCCAACAACCGCTTCCCTTTCATGCCTTACGACTCTTATAGCTCCTGTCTGGTTTCTGTACAATTTGTAAATAGCCCTACACTGTCAAAAGCCTTCTCTAAGTCTACAAATCCTATAACCGCAGGTTAGCCTTTCCTCAACCTATATTCTAACAAGGGGAGACCACACATTGGAATCACTGATTTACTTCAAACTTTGTACACCTTTAGAGGCAATACAAACAACATAATGTGTATGTAGTAACGTGTACTACTCTGGCAGTTCCGAGAAAATCTCAAGAGAAGTTTTACAAGTCTATTATGTAACTGACGTATCTGTGAGGAGGTGTCGGACATTAGAGTTCATGGTGATCAAATGGTTAGCGTTCGTGCTTCACAAGATGCACGTGTATGAGGCAACGGTTCAACTCCCGCTCAAACCTTCATTTGTGTGGTACAAGTGTACATTCTGTGATGTTAAAAATAATTTGCACCTACACTATTCATTGTTGCCACATTAGCAACGTTTCACCGTTTCCAGGTAAACTGCCAAATGGGGCATGCCTCTGTGTCTGCAGCTCAAAGCGTCGAGATGCCAAATAGTTCCGGGTAACTTACCAGATTGCCTGCACAAGGGGTTTCGCAAATTACGACAGGCATACATTTACAGGAAAAGTCAATGCGTCTCTTCATTTACTAGTCGATAGCTATAAATATGTTTGTTATAATAATTAAATTTAATTAAAAATAGTAAGCAGTCAAATACCAATAACATGAAGTTCACTAAAACTTCATGCAAATACATGTGTTTTTAAATTATATTACCTCTCAAATGTCATGTAAATTAAATAATATGACCAATAATGAAAATAATATAGATTAAATATTGAGTCCGAGCGGGGGTCGAACCGTCGCCCCATACACGCTCATCTAACGAAGTTCGAACGCTAACTACTAAATCACCACGCACTCTGACTTCCGTGTTCCTACGCACAAATACATGCGTTACATACCTGATGCGTAAAACTTCTCTTGCGATTTTCTCGGTCTTGCCAGAGTAGTAGACCTTACTACTTGCACGTTATGTGTTTTAATGGCCTACTAAAGGTGCACAAAGTTTGAAGTAATCTGTGGTCCCAATGTCGTGACCTCCCATTATAAGATACATCTTAGGGTCAGTATTCGATCTCGTAAACTCATATACGGCCGGAAGAGAGTGGTGCTGACCACCTGCCCCTCCATATCCGCATCCTGTGACAGCTGTGGGCTGAGGATGACACGGCCCCCTGCTGATACCGTTAGGCCTTCATGGCCTGTTAGGCTAAAATGGTTCAAATGGCTCTGAGCACTATGGGACTCAACTGCTGAGGTCATTAGTCCCCTAGAACTTAGAACTAGTTAAACCTAACTAACCTAAGGACATCACACACATCCATGCCCGAGGCAGGATTCGAACCTGCGACCGTAGCGGTCTTGCGGTTCCAGACTGCAGCGCCTTTAACCGCACGGCCACTTCGGCCGGCTGGCCTGTTAGGGCGGAGTTTAGTTTTTAGGGTCAGTACTGCCTCGCGTGTTCCTACATTCCTCCGGATCCATACTGATATTCCGAGAGGAAGGGCTTCTGCCATTTTTTCCATGTTTCTATAAAGAATACGTGTTAGTATTTTTTGCTACCGCGAGTTACATTCTCGAACAGAGCTTGGAAAAAGTGACCACATAAAACTTATCGTGCGAGCTCTGATTCGTCCTATTTTCTCGCTATGACCATTCCTCACTGTGCAAGTGAGAAATAAAAAAGGACTTTGACATGTCCGCCAATCTAGTAAGGATCGTGTTCTGTATAGCAGTATTCCTCACAAATTCAATTATCAGGACCAATTGAAACTTATCGCAACATTCAGATAAGTTGTCTAAAGCATTTGGTAATTGCTTTTGATTTTTATTGACGTCACTTTTCCAGGCTATCTGTGAGAGCTGCTCACAAGGAAACCCCTGACTACGAGGACACAAGTTCAATCTTTAGTAAGGCTCATTTGAAAGCGTTATGTTAGCAGTTATGACAGAAAAATGACTCATCGTGTGCATCGGGAGAGCGAGGGAAAATGAGTGTCCGGGTCTTGATGAGATAGGCCTTCTATGGAATGTATGTAACTCACAGAATTGACATCGTCGACATTGTTTAAAACAACCATTAACTTGCATCATGAGCACTGAACGAAAAATGGCGATCTAGAGTGATCACAAAGATTCGCACAATCAAGATTGCAGGCGAACTTCTTGAAGGTTACAGGAACGTGCAGGACGTTCAGCTAGCTATCCACTCTTAAAGGCCGGCTGGTGTGGCCGAGCGGTTCTAGGAGCTTTCGTCTGGAACCGCGCGACCGCTGCGGCCGCAGGTTCGAATCCTGCCTCGGGCATGGATGTGCGTGATGTCCTTAGGTTAGTTAGGTTTAAGTAGTTCTAAGTTCTAGGGGACTGATGACCTCAGATGTAAAGTTCCATAGTGCTCAGAGCCATTTTGAACTCTTAAAGAATGCATATAAAATCATATTGGTGCAACGGGATTATGAGAACTGATGAATGTGATGGCATGCAACCGAATGCGAAACGGTCTGTAATGAAGCTTATCGTGAAACTGGTTATTCTTTAAGGAGTAGCTGCAGATAGTGCGATAATATGTTTTACAGGCAGGAAAAAAAAGACGCATCCAGAGGCTGAATTTGTCCAGTGGTTCCAGGTGGTATAAATTGCAATGTCACACAATTTTCACGAGGGATAGTTTGCTCTAAGCGAATCTAATTTTTATACACAGACCACGAGTAAACCAAAACCAAGTTATTTTGACCAGCTATTGGCCAAAAGCAGTGTTCACACCATAGTTATAAATTCTCTTATGCCATTTTCCCACTCTTGCTTGCTATGACGTAAATATTCCCTACTGTCCTTGCAAGATCACGCACACGGGGAAGAATGGTAATGGGCAGAGCACCTCCAACTTCTCGCAGCACAATAAATAACTTCCTAGCTAATTTACCATCCAGATTAACAGTCGGCATAATTGTATACGGATGCGTTAAAGCATTATTGTTAGTTGATCTTGATACAATTCTCTTGCTACCTCTAATTTCCAGGGTTCCTTTCACACGGATTTCCTCTTCAAATGCCAGTTGATTGGAGTTAAAAAAAAATTCTTTACTGAGATGGAAAAAGTTTGTTTATCTCATCTATAAATTTTCAGGCCGATTCCGCAGTTTGCTGTGCATCGCCAAGTTGATGCTTGTTTGAAGTTTCGTTACCTTACGTCTTCCAATTCTGTAGCGCTGTTTGAAGTTAAGCAGCCATCCACTACTTCCTTGAAATCACTGTAATCTATGTTGCGCGCAAATTGATGTGCATAACATAGCAGGTCATTATCATGCACATCCCGTAAATTGTATCGAACATCCTTGAAACGCGCGAACACCAGCTTTTGTAACAACTACGTCTTGTCCTAACTTCAATATCTGTAGTTTTTCATACGCACTACACGATCATATTGCTGCGGAATTACTCGAAATCTGCCCATAATTGTTTGTTTACAATGCTGCTTACGACCTTCCATGTACGTAGTTATGCTTTGTGCCTTCCAATTTGGACAAATATTGTCCTTTACTACCTTTCACTGGAGACTGGATTTGTGACTCCCTGTACTACAAGGATGATGAATTACATGGCTCGACACCTGTTTCAATTTCACTTTCACTTGTTAAGCACGCATCGCCAGCATTTGTGCTCCTCATGTACATTGTCCAAACACTCGAGAGTATACGACACCACACATTCCACTTACTCCCCTTGCAGATATGCTGATATTTCATCGGCTACTCCCTTCTCACTCTGCGAAATTCCTTGACTTCCTTTCATACGAAATGTCAACTTCGGCAGTTGTTGTGGTAGATACTTGTATGACGCAAAGTTTACTTCGTTTATCGTTGCCTTTGCTGTGCTTTGTGTCAACACCACTAGCACTGTAGCACTGTTGCGAGTTACTTGTCGACTAAGCACTTCAACTACGCTCCACAGCCTCGTGCTGTGCTCACCATAGAATACCTCCAGGACCGTCCGCTGTTGCCGTTAGCAGCCTAGATTGTGGTTGCATGTCACAATATGTGGGGCGTCGAATGCCGAAACATCATTTGCCTTTCGCGACGTCGCACTCAAGGGGTTCCGTGCCAGAATGTCTCTTCAATCATTTATATGAATCAAGGTCAGCAAATTTGTCAACTTATCCATTGGAGCGTGGCTTACATCAAAATGATTCAATACGAGTGCACTTTTCTTTATCACCCTAACCTCTGAAAAGTCCCCAGCCCCCCCTCTCTCTCTCTTCCCCACCCTCCCTGCCCATACGAGCACACTTCCAGAATTTGGGCACTTTTGAAGGGGTTTCTGGCGCACTCTCTTTGCCACCCCCTTGACCTATTGTTCTGTTCGATGTCACCACTTTTTGTATCAAATTAAGCTGATTGAGAAGAATTGTCAGGAAATAACTCAATTAAGGTGCCACCCTCCCTTTAACCTACTGTGCCACTTTCAGCATTCCGTCATTAAACACGAGCTGCTTCAGGTCAAGCCTGAGTTATTCGAATAGCCCCCCTCCAACTCAATCAAATTGATTGACTAATTAAATTGATTTTCTTTATGAGTGAGACAGTTTTCCTTGGTGGATACAGTCCCCTTATGAAAATATTGATTAATTGGTAGGAAATTGACGACAGTGTATGGAAAACTGTTTATTTAAAAAAAATTGTGGATGACAAGGCAGTATGGAATACATAAGCAATCGCGTCCCTTCTTTATTCTGATCGCACAAGGAATACTGTCATGAAACAGTCACCATATGTAATTGCACTGTCACGGATCACGATAAACATGTCTGGTGATCATCAGACTCCACCATGTGCTGGTGTCCTAGCCAGCTGAGAGGCTGCCCTATCTGAATTCGGGCCCGCAACCACTGTAGGCAGCCAAACCACCATGTGAAGGATCACCAGCCATATCACACTATCAGCTCACCTCAAATGGCTGCCTCCTGTTGCATGCCACTGCTGGTCCTGGTACATCTGTCGTGGCCGGACCAAGCTACCAACAAAGCACTGATTACTTGGGAAACGCTCAAACCTTCCCCTGCTGGTTACCAGCACACACGAGAACTCCTTCCAAGACAAATGCCTAACAGGGAATCGACACAGAAACACTGCTGAAGTCAATAAATTGATTGAATAACTAATTTCTGGTCATGTGATCGTGATTTAGGTGATATAAGGTGGAGCTGGTAGCTCACTGGTCTCAGCTGTAGTCAGCCTCTGCAAGATGAAGGAACTTGAAACGTCAGCAGTGGAGACCATGCAGTGATCCCCAGCAGGACAGGAAGAAGCAAAAGAGGAAGTACTTTTTGATTAATAATACATCTTTCTCTCTCTCTCTCTCTCTCTCTCCCTGTAGTTGCTATTATCGTATGTAACGGTTCTTCCTCTTTTTGTCTCCAGCGTCAGCGGAGGTGGAATCCAGCTCGCTGGGACCTGCAGTGGTGTGCGATCCTCTAGATGAACTGGTCAGCATATTGGAATCGGTAAATACGGATGTGGCATCTGGGGAACTGTACTGGACTCCAACATATGCACCATCCCAGAAGATTCCGTAGTTACTGCAAAGACAGTGTGTTGATGTGGTAGATGAGAAACTGCGCTCTCCTGCTTTTCACTTCAACTTATAATTTAACACTTAGTGGTTCAAAGCGGTTAAATATTGGTGTAGAAACACCAGTGGACAGTGACTAGTGTGTTGTGTAAGAGATTGAAATGCGTCGAGAAGTGTTAAAGTGCAGTTTACAGAGTTGTAATAGGATGAATTGTGTCATGAAGTATCAACAAGCAGATGACCTCTGAGTATTCTCCATCTCCAGACATTTACTGTGCCGGCCTGACACTATCTGTAACATAACTGTACTGTGGCGTGTGACTCATGGTGAGACCAGGAGGTCAGTCCATTTATCTGCAACACTAAACCATTACAAACATGTTCGGCCTCCAGCTGGTGCTATTCCTTGTGCTGGAAAGACCGAACCGTGGGCTGCCATATGTTCAAACTGTGTATAAAGATATCATGAACTATCTCTGTGTATATACTGTGCATGCAGACGATTTGTAACAGTGTATCAGTACTGTGTCAAAAAAATGCTAAAGGAACATCCATCAGTTTCAGAGAAATACACACAGAACGTAGTGCATACAATAAACAGTTACTTGGAAAATACTGTAAGACATGAGTCAGTGGTTTTTGTTGTTGATGTAACGCTGTCAGTCGAGCATTGCTGAAATATATATAAAATTGCAAATCCTGTGTGTTATTTCTTCCTTCATAACCCTCTCTTTATAACGTCGCCTTGGTAGCTCAGTCAGTAAGATGATTGCACTATAGTGGTTACACATATTTTTAGTACAAGTGTTCATTTTTCTATAAAAACTCATTGCACACCAAAACCTGATGTAGTTTATATCATGGCAGGGCGGGTGAAGCGTCAGGACTTTGTCATAAGTGACTGGTCCTGTGATGTTGCGGAAGAAAGCTAGAAGAAGAAGAAGAATGGGGTACTCCTATACCATAATATACAAGCTATAATTGTAGGTCTATCTACCACTAATACACCTGGATGGAGTTCGCTTCGGGTATTTGTGTGTATTTTCAAATACTCTGTTTCAGCCCAAGGGTGTAGATAGTGTAACATTACGGCATTCAGTCGAAGTAGTCAAATTCGCCTGCCAGAAAAATAAAGCCAAAGACAGTGTTCGTGTTTCACAATATTTCTGCGGAAAACTAAGATCAAATCTGCAGTCTTTCTGTTTTGGTCGTCATATGGATATGGCCATATTTTATTTGAGTCAGACATATTTCAGAAGCCCAACACATATGGTGAAGGATAACGTAAGTCTCATTATAGCCTTCAAACAAGACAATGTGAATCTAAAACACATTTACTTGATGCCTATAGGAAGTGACATGTCATTCAATGACTTTGTAAAGATATGTGCAGATTGCTGGAACTACACACAGTATGGGTTTCATGTTATTGATAAATCCAGAAAACTGAATGATGGTAGGTTTAGAGAGAACAACCTGGAGTTTCTACATATACATGTAGCTATGAAAAAAGTGATGAGTATGTTAGTATACATCACGCTATGGACAAGTTTGCACATATGTCAGGCACTTAGCTGAAGAGGATAGGTGTGCATAGACAGATAATGATTCTGTACATAGATGGAAAATTTGAGTCTCTCGAACACAACGTTAACGAGCTAGAGATGTATGCCCAGACCCTTCTGAGCTGATCAACAAATTAGATGCTAGCGTTAAGAAACTGGAGACGTACACCTGCATCAGCCTGAGAAAGAAAGTAGACGGCCTAGCTGTAAAGGTTGATGGGACTGAGAAGAGAGTACGTGACTTAGCTGTAAAGGTTAAGTGAAATGTATATAAGGTGCAACATGTGAAGTGGCTCACTTAGTATATAGCAAGATGTCAACTAAGCATAAGGTCATCGCTGCACAGAAGGGAAACGTTTAAACCAGTCACTGAATCTCTCGATGAACTCTCAGCAAAATCACACAGTGATGACGATGATGCTATTGCAGGTATCATTAACCATCACAGTGACTCTAGGATAGACAAAACATTCGGTGTCAATGATAAAAAACCATACATGTTCGCATGAGGCCTGTAATTTTAGATGAAAGAACAATACAGATAGGGGATAGGGAATTTCAAAGAACACCAGGTCTACTGAACATCATTTTCTTAAAATCGTCAAAAACCGTAAAATTTTCACCCAAAGATCTGGAGATGTATGGTAAAATAATACAGTTGACTGGTGTACATAGGAAAGCAGGAAACCAATGCAGTGCGAAATACAGAGATTTATAAGAACACTACCATTAGATGGTTGGTGTAGCACTGGTGATGGTATTGACATTCAGCATAAAAGAGTCAGCAGTCAGCCACCTCAGTACATTTACTATGACAACCACAATGAGATAATAGACTGATTACAACTGCCCATGGTATCTGCTGCTGTGGAAAATATCGCTCTTTCAAATGAGGTTGTCTCAGTAATTTCAGAGCTTAGAGAGAGAGGTGTAACTAAATGAGTATGAAGACGGTAGTTCCAGAACTACACGAAGCAGCATGCAAATCATACCCTTTTAGGTGTGTTATGATTAAGGGATTGAATGAATTAGAGAAGGCTGATCTTGTAGATATGAGGAAATATTTACATGGGAATAATGAAGACAAATATATTTTAATGGTTATTGATACATACACCAAATTTGCCTGGGCATCACCTGGTAAAACAAAGATGGGGAGCTTTGGGCGTTTGTTGCAGACAGGGATGATTCGATTCCTGGACAACCTGGAAAATAATCCCCGCGGAAGATTTTACAACAGGTATTTCAAGACTGTTATTCAGTGGTATTGAATACATCACTACTCAACCTTCACGCACCTGAAAGCAAGTATAGTGGAAGTCTGAACAGAACAATGAAATGCCAAATTTGGATGCATTTTAATCTTTGTGGCTCATATAAAAGGACAAATGTCCTCCCAGAAATAAATGCACTGTGTAATTGAACCAAACATAATACAATAAAAATTAGACCGATAGGTATTCATGGTAATGGACTCATGGATTCGGTGTACTATCGATTAAAATGCTTGAGCCACACAAACAGAAATTTAATGTGGGCCATTTGTTACGTATCTCAAAACACAAAACAGCATCTGACAAGTCATATCTCTCAAACTGGTCAAGTGAGGTGCTGACAGTTTCCAAAGAGCAGACAACAAATCCCAGAACTTACATCTTAAAGGATAGCAGTGGAACTGAAATTTTGGGATGCTTTTACACCAAGGAAATGCAGAAGAGCTCAGAACCACGTGTTTCTCATAGAGCGTGTCACAAGACATCGACAGAATAGAGCACTAGTTAAATGGCTTGATTTTCCTGCATCTCAAAACGGCTGGATTGACGCTGACGATTTACTACATAATGGAGCGCACAGAGCACAACCAGAGCAGTAGCATCATAATATACATGATAAGATACGCATTATAGGAGGTGGTGGTGTGACTGCCAATAAGATACACCCACACAGCATGTACCCGCCCCGCAACCACTAGCTGTTCTAAGAGGGTAAACATTTCATTGTAAATATTGTATTTAACGTAAATGAAACTCTTGTAAATGAGTATCTGTTAAAAAAGGAAATAAAATCACGATGATAACTAATATCCTGTTTTCACGAAAAGAGGCCACCCCATTTTATTTTAGTTTTATGTACAAAACTGGTGTAGATTTTTACGTTCAGTTGCAAGATGCAGTTCTCATCTCTCACTTTTCCCCCACCTCCCAATATTTTGTGACATCCAACAACATGAAAAAACACACTACAGCACTGGCACCGAATGCATATGACCAAACTACAGAGGTCGGTGCTCTATAGCGATACATCTAACTTATCCCTCACATCCTATGCAAGTCCAGTAATAAAAACAAACAAAACCATCCTGATGCACCTTTCACACCTCCTTTTATACTCTTGAAGATCCACGATGACGGCAAATGATTATCACAATTCCGCTTTTTTGTGTCCTAGATGTCCGTTGGATGGAGGAACACAGCCCTTAGTGAGTATTTTCCTTATGTACTCTGACTAGAGACACTGGAATAATACCCCAGAATTGATACGTGTTGATTTATATAAAAAGTTTCAAATTCCTTCCATTGGAGATCCATCATGCATAAATCACACATTTACTATTAACTGTTTGTTATATCATCACAACACTCTTACGTCTACTATACACCAACAATGGGTTCTAACCTGCTCCACATGCATGCATGTGGATAGATGTCGTGCACTTGGATATGTGTCGTGAGTATGATTGATGCGGAACAGTCTTCGCTAAACAGCAGTTATGGGCTCAGCTCGTTCTGTTCCATCGCGAGACATGGAGTGTAGCAGATATTGTACCCTCCTAGTTCTGGTCAGTTGCAGATTAAACTGGCAACCGTGTTGCAAGGAGGGTTGATTAAGTACAATGAGAGGAGATCTTTCAGTCTCCGACTTTATCTTATGAGTGTGCAAATACTCAGTGACTCCCATCCATGGCCAGTTGTATTCGTGAATTCTGCACTATGATCGATGTGCTAGAAACATGTAGATAACATGAATGCATCGGTATAAGACGTCGTCTGGTATACTTAGGCGTATATGACTGAATGGACGTGCTGCACAGTCATCTATTTGCATTTACGGTCAAATATACGTTACTCTCAGAGTAGTGGAGGGGTGGTTTAGTGATGATGCAGAAATTCTGAAGCATTCTGGTGTGTCATTGGCCGGTGTTGAAATTACGAAACAACTGGTAAAATTTCTAAAATTGATCATGCTATCAAACGCAGTGCTTATTACAGTACATTATTCTATACCGACAGTGACTTTTCCATCCCGTCCGTCCACTGGTACGTTGTTGATTATCACATAACAACTGACAGACACCACTTCTTTGAGATGGATAGAACCTTGATGGAACACTGCGCATCTGCTACTTGTCAATGTGGAACATGCGATTAAACGTTGAGGTCATCACTTTCAGACCGTTGTTTGGAGACATTCCTCATTACTGCAGAAACATCCTATTACTATAAGCTGCGATGCTCTCCACATATTTTTTTCACCTTCTGGCGATGGTCAACACTAGAACAGTGATCACGTACATGACTGCAAAATGAGGAAACAACACTTCTGGTCTCTTCGAAACGGTCGAGACATCTGCTACTCCATTTCTGTGGAAGACGAGGTCATCAAATTCGGACAGCTGTTTGGAAATGTTCCACAGTTCCTCAAACTCTTCCAGTTTCCATATGTTCCTATGTCTTCCTGATTTTCGTAAATAAGAAACACGAGCTTTGTGTTTTATTTCTGCCATTCTATGTGTTCGGGGAGCAGCACAGTTTACACCATGCGATGTCCAGCTTGATGTGAGAGCCAATGGATCGAAATGTGTTTATGTCGGTTTAGCACCCGACACATACTTTGAAGTCAATGTACAGAAACACAATGTAAGGCAGAATAAAAGCTGTGATCACAAACTTCTTGTATGTGTTACAGCTGAAAAACAATGTATCAGACTGCTTATGAAACAAAAGTGCAGGAAATCTCTCTTGTGATTGATAGTCTGTGCCATATGGTCTTCCTCCTGTTCAGGTGACAAAGCTTTACACAGGTCTGTGCAAGCGACTTCGTTCACTGGCCACTTGCTCCAGTGCAACGATATCTGTATGTCACTACTGGCCACTAAAATTGCTACACCACTAAGATTACATGGTACAGACGCGAAATTTAACCGACAGGAAGAAGATGCTGTGATATGCAAATGATTAGCTTTTCAGAGCATTCACACAAGGTTAGCGTCAGTGGCGACACCTACAACGTGCTGACATGAGAAAAGTTTCCAACCGATTTCTCATACACAAACAGCAGTTGACCGGTGTTGCCTGGTGAAACGTTGTTGCGATGCCTCGTGTAAGGAGGGGAAATGCGTACCATCACGTTTCCGACTTTGATAAAGGTCGAATTGTAGCCTATCGCGACTGCGGTTTATCGTATCGCGACATTGGTGCTCGCGTTGGTGGAGATCCAATGACTGTTAGCGGAATATAGAATCGGTGGGTTTAGGAGGGTAATACGGAACGCCGTGCTGGATCCCAACGGCCTCGCATCACTAGCAGTCGAGATGACAGGCATCTTATCCGCATGGCTCTAACGGATCGTGCAGCCACGTTTCGATTCCTGAGTCAACAGATGGGGGCGTTTGCAAGACAACAACCATCTGCACGAAGAGTTCGACGACGTTTGCAGCAGCATGGACTATCAGCTTGGAGACCATGGCTGCGATTACCCCTGACGCTGCATCACAGACAAGAGCGCCTGCGATGGTGTACTCAACGACGAACCTGGGTGCACGAATGGCAAAACGTCGTTTTTTCGGATGAATCCAGTTCTGTTTACAGCACTACGATGGTCGCATCCGTGTTTGGCGACATCGCGGTTAACGCACATTGGAAGCGTGTATTCGTCATCGTCATACTGGCGTATCACCCGGCGTGATGGTATGGGATGCCGTTGGTTACGCGTCTCGGTCACCTTTTGTTCGCATTGAAGGCACTATGAACAGTGGACGTTACATTTCAGATGTGTTACGACCCGTGGCTCTACTCCTCATTCGATCCCTGCGAAACCCTACATTTCAGCAGGATAATGCACGACCGCATGTTGCAGGTCCTTTACGGGCCTTTCTGGATACAGACAATGTTCGACTGCTGCCCTGGCCAGCACATTCTCCAGATCTCCCACCAATTGAAAACGTCTGGTCAATGGTGGCCGAGCTACTATCTCGTCACAATACGCCAGTCACTACTCTTGATGAACTGTGGTATCGTGTTGAAGCTCCATGGGCAGCCGTACCTGTACACGCCATCCAAGATCTGACTAAATGCCCAGGCGTACCAAGGCCGTTATTACAGCCAGAGGTGGTTGTTCTGGGTACTGATTTCTCAGGATCTACGCACCCAAATTGCGTGAAAATACAATCACATGTCAGTTCTAGTATAATATAGTTGTCCAATGAATCATCTGCATTTCTTTTTGGTGTAGCAATTTTAATGGCCAGTAGTGTATAATACGTTCGATGTCAACATGCAGACAGTATTTATTTTTCCATATATCGGGCGAGAGAGATGCTCTAAAATCTTGTACAAGAAATACTATAATTACAAGAAGTACTATGACTGGTTAAAGTTTGGGTGCAGATAGTTTGTAGTTGTTTTTTACCTTGTCTGGATGTTACAAAATAGGGATGAGGATGTGATTAGATTTCGTGATACAGGCTGTTATGTGATTATGTGATGACCAGATTTCTTACGAAACTACAGCCCAACAGTCTGCTGCTATTGTTCATGATTGACCGCTGGGTGACAGAAACTTTACACACAGACTGCTAGGGGGGAGTTATGGAGCAAAAATGTCAGATGTCTGCATGCGTACTGTATTTTCTTACGACGTATCGGTGGAATCTTATAGGGTTCTCTACTAGGAGACATTAGCAGGTTCTATTACAAGGCATGCTCTCACAACTTGTTTTCCACGTTTCGTAAACGCCAGTGCAGTATAGCATCTCATTGGTAAAACGGGACCCGTCATAGTGTACAAAACAACAACGTCCTCTTGAGTCATAGTTTCTTGTTGCTGAATGTAAAATGATTGTGTTTATTACGACAGGTGAAGAAATGGAGTGGAAGGCTGTAGTCTGTAATGTTATTTCACGTGTCTTAAATGTTTGTATTACACATGTGCATGGCAGTTTATTTACAGATACTGATTTGAATGTCAGGGACGCTCTCAAACCATGTAATTTTGCCCATGAAACTGAAAGAAATTGTGATTCTTGAGTTTCTCCCGGCGTATTTGATAATCAAAATATCCACGGGTATGCTGCCGGTCTATAGTGTCCAACGGGCACAATATTTCGGCGATCAAACATGTCGCCATCATCAGGTGAACTGACGGACTGAGCTCCTGTGAACGTGCCGGCACGGAGATCCGTACGCTATGGCTGCTCAGAGGGAACTGGGTTCGGTCACTGTCACTGCGTGGTCACTGCGTGGCTCCTTCACGAAGAAACTTCATTCTTCGAGTAAAGCGGAGTTCACAACATATACATGTTTTGCCTCCCATTAATTCTGGTGGTGCGTCTTCTAGAGGGGATTGGCTTCTGGTTGTTTCCACTCTTTTTTCTTCTTCAGTGGCAGCCTATGCCGTAAGGAGCTGGGGCCAGCGTGTATTGGCATTGCGCCGTATCTTCTGCCCCAGAGAGCGTATGTACCGGTTCTCGGATTGCCGCGCCTTTTCGTAGAAGCGGCGGGCAACCGTACGGATGTGGTCCTTGACTTTGCGGACCTCAGCGAGGTCGTGCAGTGGTCCAGATGGGAAGTCCCGCGGCAGGTGCAGCGCGAGGCGGAGAGCCCTGTTCTGCAGAGATTGTAGGTTCTTCAGATGGTCGTCTGCCGCATTCCCCCAGACGACAGCCGCGTAATCGAAGACAGGGCGGATTAGCGCCCTGTACAACGTGACGCCCAGTCGCGGAGGAAGAGTCGACGTCGGGTTGAGCAGGGGGTAGAGCTGGAGAAGTCGACCCCTTGCTTTGTTTACGACGCCCTTCACGTGTGGGCCCCAGGTGAGGCGGCGATCTATGGTGACCCCAAGATACTGCGCTGTCGGTCGCCAGTTGACAGGACTGCCTCCAACGACGAGTGGGGGCAGAGCGGCTGGGATGACACGACGGGTGGCAATGAAAAATTGCGTCTTGGCGCCGTTGAACTGGAGTTTCCACTTGACGGCCCAATCGGCTAGGGTGTCGACAGCGTGCTGCAACCTCTGGCGAAGTGTGTCCGCGCGCACACTTCGTGAGTAGAGCGCAGTGTCGTCGGCGTACAGTGCTAGATGCACACGAGGGACCGTCGGCGTATCAGCCGTGTAGAGCGTGTACAGGATCGGCCCCAAGACCGACCCTTGTGGCACGCCTGCTCTGATGGGACGGACTGTTGACAGGCCAGTTTCTGCACGGACGTGAAAAGTCCGTCCATCGAGGAAGGACCGTAGCAGACGGATGTGGGATCCAGGGACCCCCATTTCGAGAAGTTTGAAGAGCAGCCCATCGTGCCAGACGCTGTCAAAAGCGCGCGAGACATCAAGGAAGACTGCTCCGAAGTATTCGCGCCTCTCCAGGGAATCGAAGGCTTCCTCCACGAGTCGGAGAAGTTGGTGCTCCGTAGAGTGGCCCTTACGGAAGCCGAACTGGGCATCTGGGAGTAGAGCTTCGGCGGTGACGTGTTGCTGTAGCCTCTTCAGGTAGATGCGCTCGAAAACTTTCGAGATGGCAGGCAGCAGACTAATTGGGCGATAGCTCTTCGGCTGGCGGAGATCTTTACCCATCTTAGGAATAGCCACAATCTCAGCATGCTTCCACTGCAGGGGAAAGTGGCCGGTGCGAAAGATCTTGTTGAAGATTGCAGCCAGGTGAGTAGAGGCGCCCTCAGGCAGTTGTTTCAGCATGGCAGTGGAGACGTCGTCAGGGCCTGCAGCTCTCTTTGGATTGAGGGCCTTCAGAGCCGCCGAGACTTCTTCAGGAGTTGTGGCCTCTATGTCATCATCGCCCTCCGTTTCCAGATAGCGAGGGAGCCGGGCAGCGACCATCTCTTCATGTGCTGCGTCCAGTGGATCCTCTACAGGCTTGAAGTTCTCTTCGAAAACATCGGCGAGGGCATCAGCCTTCGCGTTCGGTTCGCAGACAGTTCCGGTTGCAGTTCGGAGAGGCGGCATACGCTGCGTTCGCCGTAGGAAGTGTTTCGTGGTCCTCCAGGCAGACCCGTCGTCAAGCTGAAGAGTCGCTACACGGCTAGCCCACTCCCGGTTGCGGTGATTGTCCACAGCCACCGTGATTTCGCGCCGCATACGGTTGAGTTGCCGTTTGGTGGCGGGGTTCCGTGTACGCTGCCATTCGCGGTACACTCTGTTCTTCTCGGCAATTTGTGCAAGGAGATCGGGGGGCAGCTGTCGAGAGTGGTCCTGACGCTCGCGTCTGGGCGGAGCCGCTTCTTCGACTGCGGCGAGGGCGGCGTCAGTGAAGTGGAGGAGGGAATCTTCAGCTTCTGCGTCGTCGGCAGGTGGCATCCCAGCTAGGGACTCGGTCAGGGTGTGGCGAAAGAGATCCCAGTTGACTCCAGAGAGCGACACCCCACGCCTGGGTAACTGCAGTGGGTCGAGGTCGACGTCAAAAACAACTGGCACATGGTCAGAGGAGAGAACATTCCGTGTTGAGGCGAGGATGCGGTGCGGAATGCCTTTCACGACCGCAAAGTCGACGATGTCCGGTTGTCCATTAGCGGGGAAGATGGTGGGATCATAGGGACCCACTACCACGGCGTCATTGCGATCCACGATTCGTAGGACGCGGCGTCCGTCTCTGTTGGTGAGTCGTGAACGCCAAGCGACGTGCTTGGAGTTATAGTCTCCAGCGATGAACAGCTTGCCTCCGATGGAGAGAAGAGATTCTAAGTCCGCATCTACCCATGGATGCGACGGTGGTTTGTAGATGGCAATGAAGGTTATGGCTCCAGCTGACGTGTGCGCGACAACTCCAGTCGCCTCCAGAGTCACGAGCGGCGGCAGTTGAATCTGGTGGTGACGGATCCCATTCCGTATGTAGATGGCCATTCCTCCGCCGGCAGTTGGCCTGTCAGCACGGTAACAGGAGTAGTTCGGCGCTTTGACTGCAATGCCTGGTTTAAGGCGGGTTTCGCTGAGCAGACAGATGTCCACGGCTTCATCGCGAAGAAATTGACGAAATTCGCCAGCTTGTGTGCGTAGACAGAGGGTGTTCCACGCGACGACCGTGAGTCCTCTAACACTTCCCATAATGAGTAGTGGAGGAGTGTCTGGTGGCTGCCGGAGCGGCAATCTTCTGTGCAGCGGTCAGGTGCTGCGTGAGGACATCAAGCAGTTTTGTCGTGCTCGCCACAAGCGCGGTGAGTTGAGTAATTAGACTGGCGATGTCCGTGGCGGAGGCAGCAGGAGCCGTATCGTCTCTGGCGCCGACGGAAGTGGCCGCCTCTT
Source organism: Schistocerca americana (assembly GCF_021461395.2). Classification (NCBI taxonomy): domain Eukaryota; kingdom Metazoa; phylum Arthropoda; class Insecta; order Orthoptera; family Acrididae; genus Schistocerca; species Schistocerca americana. The sequence goes on from NC_060130.1 coordinate 629,976,507, forward strand.
CGCCATTGTATGTGGCTTCTTCTGGAGCGGTGGTTGTGCGACCCCCCGTCTTGCGCCGGCCGCCGCGGCGTTGGGGGCGTGCATCAGACGTCACGGGTAGGGCAGCAGAGGAGGGGCCCGGTTCCGGGTCCGACGAATTCTGCTCAGGTGGAGTGGCGCAGTTTAGTAGTGGATGGCGTGCCCCTGCGTCTTCAAAAACATCTCGGGTGTGTGAGTCGCCATTGCGGCGACGTGCCTGAGGGCCTGCATGGTCGGCGTCATCGCTGTTGGGCCGGCGGGGCGCCAGTCCTCTGGCGACAACCGTGGCGTGGGAGATTGCAGGTTCAGCCTTGGCAGACTTCTTCTGTTTCGCGGCGACTGGCTGGCCGCGCTGACGAGCACTGGCGCGTCTCCAAGCTTCACAGCCGCGGTAGCTGGCAACGTGAGCGCCCCCGCAGAGAGCGCACGTTGGCTGCTGCTTCCGAGGGATGGGGCAGTCCTTCGCTGGGTGGGCACCGGCGCATTTCACACATTTTTCAGGCATGGAGCAATGCCGGGCGACATGGTTGATGCCCTGGCACCGGTAGCACTGAACAGGGCCTCTCTTGGCGCGCAAGTCTTCTGTGGTCACCGAGACGTTGGCGAGTCGGGTGAGCTGGTAGAGCTTCCTGTTCTCGATTGTATCGGTTGCGATGACGAGAAACAGGGGCATGTAGTCACGTGATTTGGGCTGCTTCATCTTGACCACAGTTCTGACACTGAAGTCGAGCTCTTCGAGTTCTTCTTTAATGTGATCCGGCTCCATGTTGAAGGGCAGATGCCGGATGACAATCTTCAGGACGCGGTCTGGTGTGGTGGCGTGAGTGAAGAAAGGGATTGCCCTTTCAGACGCCTCCTGCGTTACGCGTCGGTAGTCGTCTGCTGAGCGCAGCGTAATCTTGTACATGTCTCGTCCGGCGACCTTCACATTGTAGACTGCCGTCGTCCAGCTATTGAGAAGCTGTTGCAGCTGCCGGAAGGTCCCTTCGTATTTCAGAACGATCGGCGGAAGTGGTGCATCCCTCCTTGGCACCGTGGAAGGGCGCGGCGGTTCCTCAGGGGCATCCTCAAGGGCAGCAAAAGTGTTGGCAGTGGATGCCGGCTCGTGGGTGGACAGCACCCGCCGTCGCGCTGTATGCCGTCGCTTCGGGCGAGTGAATCCGTCAGCATCGTCAGCAGGCATTTGTTTCGATCGCTTCTCAACCGGGGAGCTGCGCCCGCCGGTAGGGGCTGTATCTTCTTCTCTTCTGCTTTTGCCGGATTGCCGACGAGGCGGTGGTACGCCCGACGGCTCGTCTTCTTCCGACTCCGGAAGCGGAACTGTAAGCGCATCCATAGCGATATCCATCATGTCCTCATTCGTTGCGTGGTCCGTCATAAGTGGGGGGCCAGATGGGGCCGCCGACGTAGCAAGCTCCGCCGGACGGCGATCTGCCACACCCTTCGCAGGACGTAGCTCCGTTCGCTTCGACATTTCTCGCGCGAATGCGTTTGCGTCTGGTGGGGTTCGGTCGCGGCGGCGGCCGATTTAAATACCCTCCGCCCGCGGCGCGCTCCCTCCGCCGTCCGCGCCCAGCGCCACGGTCGCGCGGTGGAACAGATTGCGACGGCGTCTGAGATGACGTCGGTGTGATGGCTCTGTCCGCCGTGGTCGTCACAACTATACGTCTGCTCGATTTACTCTTGATTAACCCGATCGCTGGTTCCCAAGCCTTGCTAAGATTATAGCCACAGTCACGGTTTATGAGGTGGCGTGATTTTCCGACAAACAATGTTCAGCGACCGCCGACTTGCTCGGATACATCAGTCGAGTGTGCCTCTGGTGTTCACGGCATCGATCCTCGACGGTACGCATCGTCTGACCAATATACGACTTGCCACATTGACACGGAATCTGGTACACGCCGGCCTTCCTCAAACCGAGGTCATCTTTGGCGCTCTCACCAGTGCACGAGTTTTATTTGGAGGACAAAACACAGTTCCGACCCGGTGTTTCTTCAGAATGCGGGCGATTTTCCCCGAGAGTGCGCCTGTGTATGGAATAAATGCAGTGCCTACCTCCTCCCTCGTGACTTCATCCATCTCAACAGGTTGTGCTGCAGTGGTTGGGCGGAGAGCACGTTGAATCTGCCACTCTGAGTACCCATTTTTTCCGAAATACAGTTCTCAGATGTTCCAATTCCTGGGGTAGACTCTCTGCGTCAGAGATAGTGCGCGCCCTATGTACTAGAGTTTTAAGTACCCCATTCCTCTGTGAAGGGTGGTGGCAGCTGTCTGCATGAAAATACAGATCAGTGTGCGTAGCCTTCCGATACACCCCATGACCTAGGGTGCCGTCAGCCCTTCTCTTGACCAAGACGTCAAGGAAAGGTAATTTACCCTCCGTTTCAGTCTCCATAGTGAATCTGATGTTGGGGTGTATGGAGTTTAGATGTGTAAGGAAGTCAAGGAGTTTATCCACACCATGTGGCCAGATGACGAACGTGTCGTCCACGTAACGGAAAAAGCAAGTAGGTTTCCATACGGATGACGACAGGGCTTCCTCCTCGAAGTTCTCCATGTACAAATTCGCTACCACCGGTGAGAGTGAGCTACCCATGGCGACTCCCTCCGTTTGTTCGTAGTATTCTCCATTAAAAAGAAAATACGTGGAAGTCAAGACATGCCTAAAAAGTTGAGTGGTCTTATCGTCAAACTTCTGACTAATCAATTCTAGTGACTCTCGCAGGGGTACCCTCGTAAACAAGAAAACGACGTCAAAACTCACCATGATATCTGACTCATCCAACCTGAAGCTATCAAGGCGTTTAACAAAATCCACGGACTTAATATTCCCGTCAGGTATTTGGCCAACAAATATGTAGGTGCCCTGATGTTGCTGACAATGGGGCGTAATGGTCCCTGCAGGTTCCGTGCAAGACTGTCATCAATTTGAGTGGCATGGTGTTGAGTGATGATGCGGTCTCGGTTTTGTAGAGAGGTCTCAACTTCGCTCCCACCCCCAAGTTCACTCCGGTCGCAGAAATTGTTAGTGCTGTGGAACAGGTTGCAGCTCGACTTCCGCCAGAATCAGCCGAGGAAATACGTCGTGAAACTTGTCGTGCGTTGACGAAATCCAAGCCGATGAAGTCAAATATCAGCAGTAAAGAGAGGGCGGCCATTCGTGATCTGAGGGAGCGCTCTGAAATTGTTGTCTTACCGCCTGACAAAGGCAATGCTACAGTTGTTGTCTCCCATAAGGACTACACTGATAAGATGCAGAGCCTGCTAAATGACGATTCCTACCGGAAGATCAGCGTTGACCCTACAAAGAAGGTGGAGAACAAGACGAGGGCGCTTCTCAAGGACGCAGATTTACCGGAGGGTGACGCTAAGAAATTGTTACCCCAAGGTCCGGTACCGCCTAGACTATATGGACTCCCGAAGGTTCACAAAGAGGGGGTACCATTACGCCCCATTGTCAGCAACATCAGGGCACCTACATATTTGTTGGCCAAATACCTGACGGGAATATTAAGTCCTTATGTGGGTAAATGCCCTCATCACATCCATAATTCCGTGGATTTTGTTAAACGCCTTGATAGCTTCAGGTTGGATGAGTCAGATATCATGGTGAGTTTTGACGTCGTTTCCTTGTTTACGAGGGTACCCCTGCGAGAGTCACTAGAATTGATTAGTCAGAAGTTTGACGATAAGACCACTGAACTTTTTAGGCATGTCTTGACTTCCACGTATTTTCTTTTTAATGGAGAATACTACGAACAAACGGAGGGAGTCGCCATGGGTAGCTCACTCTCACCGGTGGTAGCGAATTTGTACATGGAGAACTTCGAGGAGGAAGCCCTGTCGTCATCCGTATGGAAACCTACTTGCTTTTTCCGTTACGTGGACGACACGTTCGTCATCTGGCCACATGGTATGGATAAACTCCTTGACTTCCTTACACATCTAAACTCCATACACCCCAACATCAGATTCACTATGGAGACTGAAACGGAGGGTAAATTACCTTTCCTTGACGTCTTGGTCAAGAGAAGGGCTGACGGCACCCTAGGTCATGGGGTGTATCGGAAGGCTACGCACACTGATCTGTATTTTCATGCAGACAGCTGCCACCACCCTTCACAGAGGAATGGGGTACTTAAAACTCTAGTACATAGGGCGCGCACTATCTCTGACGCAGAGAGTCTACCCCAGGAATTGGAACATCTGAGAACTGTATTTCGGAAAAAATGGGTACTCAGAGTGGCAGATTCAACGTGCTCTCCGCCCAACCACTGCAGCACAACCTGTTGAGATGGATGAAGTCACGAGGGAGGAGGTAGGCACTGCATTTATTCCATACACAGGCGCACTCTCGGGGAAAATCGCCCGCATTCTGAAGAAACACCGGGTCGGAACTGTGTTTTGTCCTCCAAATAAAACTCGTGCACTGGTGAGAGCGCCAAAGATGACCTCGGTTTGAGGAAGGCCGGCGTGTACCAGATTCCGTGTCAATGTGGCAAGTCGTATATTGGTCAGACGATGCGTACCGTCGAGGATCGATGCCGTGAACACCAGAGGCACACTCGACTGATGTATCCGAGCAAGTCGGCGGTCGCTGAACATTGTTTGTCGGAAAATCACGCCATGGAGTATGACCGCACGAGGATTCTGGTACAGACGTCGAGATACTGGGACAGCGTTGTTAGAGAGGCCATCGAAATTCGCACCAATGACGACCTCATAAACCGTGACTGTGGCTATAATCTTAGCAAGGCTTGGGAACCAGCGATCGGGTTAATCAAGAGTAAATCGAGCAGACGTATAGTTGTGACGACCACGGCGGACAGAGCCATCACACCGACGTCATCTCAGACGCCGTCGCAATCTGTTCCACCGCGCGACCGTGGCGCTGGGCGCGGACGGCGGAGGGAGCGCGCCGCGGGCGGAGGGTATTTAAATCGGCCGCCGCCGCGACCGAACCCAGTTCCCTCTGAGCAGCCATAGCGTACGGATCTCCGTGCCGGCACGTTCACAGGAGCTCAGTCCGTCAGTTCACCTGATGATGGCGACATGTTTGATCGCCAAAATATTGTGCCCGTTGGACACTATAGACCGGCAGCATACCCGTGGATATTTTGATCTGAAAGAAATTGTTGTGGATTGGCAGGTGAGCCAACCCGTATGAATAGAGGAAGCCGAAAGGCACGCGTTTTAGCTCACGCAGGCTGGCGTGAGGTCTGGAACAGGAGAAGGAAATTAGAATATAGAAAAACGGACGCATGTGGTGGAATACTTAACTTTAATCCATTAATGTTGAACGTAGCTCTTGTCTGTACAGTATTTACAATATCAATAGTAACTAAACATGGCGCCTTGCTAGGTCGTAGCAAATGACGTAGCTGAAGGCTATGCTAACTATAGTCTCGGCAAATGAGAGCGTATTTTGTCAGTGAACCATCACTAGCAAAGTCGGTTGTACAACTGGGGCGAGTGCTAGGAAGTCTCTCTAGACCTGCCGTATGGCGGCGCTCGGTCTGCAATCTCTGATAGTGGCGACACGCGGGTCCGACGTATACTAACGGACCGCGGCCGATTCAAAGGCTACCACCTAGCAAGTGTGGTGTCTGGCGGTGACACCACAGAAATCTCTTAACGTGGCTGTCTTTCTTCTTTGGAGTTGAAATTCTTATTTTATCTTCAATCTGATGTAAATTTCGAAATAACGAGGAAATTCTGAACTGATCGGTAGTTTTCACAGCAAAATAGTGGAAGTCCTTTCGATTTTCAGCTGGATAGGCTTGTATGAGAGATATTAGATAAGTTAATACATTTGCCAGACGTATCGCTATAGAGCACCGACCTCTACAGTCTGGTGATCTGCAATCGGTGGTAGTGCTGTAGTCTGTTTTTTCATGTTGTTGGATGTTACAAAATACTGGGAGAAGGGGGGAAAGAGAGAGACTGGAACTTTATCCTGCAGACGAATGTAAATATCTATACAAATTATGCTCATAAAACAAAAAGGAAATCGACTGGCCTGTTTGGTTTTCCTTATTAACAGATGCTTACTTATAAGAGTTGCATTGACTTTAAATACAATTGTTACAGTGAAATGTTTTCCCTCTCAGAACAGCTAATGGATGCGGGGCGGGTGTTGGCGGGGCAGGGGTGTGCTTATTGGCAGTCGAAACTGCATTTTTAGACAAACAACCCGAGTTCGCGATAGGTGTTATTTATCTCGCTTTGTTCTGTGGCTCGACGCCTGTTGTGTATGTGTAGCATTTGTTTGCAACGATTGCGCTGACAAGAGTGCTGCAGCGATCAGTGTTTGACCGGTCACGGCTCGCCTGTTGACGGGGGGACCGAGCAGCTCGTGTCCGGCCCCACACGACTCGGCTCGGCCACGTACTCGCCCCATGTCTGATGTCCGGATTCCGGACACGCGGATAACCGAGCATGACCGGTCACTGCTGACGTCTCACCTCACCTCGCCTCGTCCCGGCTCGCTGCACTGTACTGTACAAATCCAACGCCTCTCTCTCTCTCTCTCACACACACACACAGTCTATTTATCTCTCTCTCTCTCTCTCTCTCTTTTAATACAAAAGTAACATTTCCAAGAACGGGTACGTGAGACAGCTAAATTCATAAAGCATCTGGAAAGTAAAATGCTATTTCAGTACAATAGCGGATAGAAGACGAGTGTCATTTCCAAACAAATGATATATTTTTCCTTTCATTTATAGGAAACATTAAATAAGTGCTTTCCCTGTAATCTAGAAGACAACCATCTTCATAAAGAAAGCATACAAAGAACATTAAACATTTATAGACGTAAGTAACTTGTCATACTTTTCAATTGTTTGGAACATAAACAAAATTATAGTTATTGTTGATCAGCAGGAAATCACTAACGCGTTCCGGATTTAATTGGCTGCGGCAATTTGTTAGTATCATGCCGGCTTTACTAAAGCACCTTTCACTAGGTGCGCTTGTTGCTGCGATACATAAAATACGTCTTGCATCTGCAGCCAAACCTGGCAGATCTGTTTCATGTCTGCTCCACCACTTTAAGATGTCATCATCATCTCCGGGGTGCATTAAAATGTACAGATCTACTTCATCTGCTGTGGATGATCTGTTGTTCTTCCATTCCTTGAAACGATCTGTCTTTCTGGCTGGTGATGACACAGTACTTGAAGGATCTATGATAATAAACAAAAGAGACAAGTAATACAGAACTGATATGGAAATCATCTAAACGTTCCCGTAAGAGACCGATGACCTCGCTGTTTGGTCTCTCCCCCTAAACAACCCGACCCCCGTTCCCATAAAACCAGATGTTTTACGTTAATGAAATATTATACGAGTCACAACATTTCCGTTTCTCTATAATACACTTTCCACTAACTATGCAAAAACGATTATGTTAATGATTGCATGTTGTACCTGCGTACGTAGCACACATTGTCGCACATTGCTAAGAATTTCTTGCTTTTCACTTATTTCAAGCATATTAAGATCACGGAAGGACGGCCAAAGAACCGATCTTTGTGAGGTTTCCTGCAACTGTGTTTCTTTAAATGAGTGGTTCCCGACTGGAAAAACAATAAAGTGGAGCAGTTTATGCACGATACGCACCCAGTAGACGCACTGTTTTCATCTACAACCAACAAAAATGTACTCCATACTTGGCTTTTTAGACCTTCCCGTTTCTTTAATGTGTAAACATTGGTTTCAATCTTACGCCTTACTACACTGGCTTCCTCGCGCTGCTTGATTGCAGAGAGAGACACACCACAAATGAGAATCCCGTACTGGCTGCAGTGTCTCACGTGTAATGTGTTTGAAGTTATGTGCTACGTATTCGGTCACGGCTTCTATGCTCGGTCACCAGAACTAGTGCGGGTAGCCTATCCAGTTAGGGTGTGCTCGCCCCACCTCGTATTTTGCGCTCGCTTACTCGGTCATGCAGGACTCTAGCGCTGACCGCATTGACTGTCTGGACCTCCGACTATGCCTGCCTGCTGGTATGGGTTGCACAGCTGCATGCAGAGGCGGTAGCCTCTGTTCGTTTTCCAAGCATTGGATGACTGAAACAGCGTTCTGAAGAGTTCTTAGGAGTTTCGCTGTTTTACTGGAGGGGATCCAGTATTTCGAGGAAATACATTTAACAGCGCACAGGAAGCATCCTGATCTGGTGTCTTTTGTCTATCTGCGACTGATTTCCATAGACTAGATACAGTATACCACTGCATCAGATGGCTCTCTGTGTAACATCAGTGACAGGACAGAACATGCCTGTATCTGTATCTACTGTGAGGCGAGGGAGGGATGAGTGGTAGTAGGAGGAGTTAAGACTGGCTCTAAGCTGGTTAGTTTATGACTGCACATCGAGGAGAACACACGTGCGGCACACCCTCTCCAGGTGCCATCGTTTGGGGTCGGGTTTTTGTAGTAGTTGTGTTATTTCGATGAGTTTCTCAGTCTCCACTACATGTGTTGCATTATGGTCCATTGTTTATATGTACTGGTTTTAACACGACAATCTCGATGTGTAATTAGTATAGTGGAGCAGATTCCATCAGTTGTGGTAGCGTGTATTGGCCTTCCTGAATTCGAGCACCAGGGCTGCAGGGTGAATGTCGAACAACGCAGCGGGAGGCGTCTGTAGCGAACTCAAACGTGAAACACCGATAGACGCAGTCATCATCTGTAACTTTACTGGTATTACACTTACTAAACTCCTCTCTGTCCAACACCAGCAACTCGTCAGTGAAACACACTTCCTACCAAAAATAAAGATAGTATCTTCCACTCCAGCCTTTCTCCAGCCAGCTTCTACATCACTCTGTCACGTCTGTCACTAGTTTCAAGTGGTATTGTGAATTTTTTCCCAGCACTAATTGTATAACATCGTCAATATTTGAGCTGTATTGCGATTTTAGAAGCTCCTTGTGTAGCGTTATGCATATAGATGTGTAATTAGGCCCAACCTTTGTGTTTAATTATGTAATTAGGAATGATCTTTACTTTAGTTCCTCACCCAAAATAAATACACTAACCTAACCCTGAAACCTACCCGTCGAACAAAATAATTTAAATAGTGATTGAACTTAATGCATTTAGACGATAACCTTCCCGTCTAGAATAAAATAATTTAAATAATTTAACTTACTTTCCATCTGATGAAAGAAAGAAAGAGAATTGAACTTTTTGTGCCTTGCAGCTTTCCTGTCCGGACTTGCTTTTGACAACGCGTCTGATGTGATAACCTTTAGCATACACAGTTTTGTACGCCTTGTACCTTTATTGGTAACAATATTAATGTGACTGATCAAAAGAAGATTATTTCGACGTGAACACATAAGCTTAAGCCGTGGCCCTTAGTACTGGTTTTCTATGCAGTGAACCTGAAAACATACATATATATTTTCCTTGCCTTTTATATTAATGGGTCGCCTCTGGATAACGTCATCTGACTGCATGTCTGAATATACTCACTCTGATCTATTGTTGGTAATTATATGTTTGGCATATGTGAGCTGAAACTGTACTTATTATTCATTTGCTTCTTTGGTTGAAGTTACTGGTCCAAAATTCAATGTCATTATTAAATAAAAAATTGAGAAAACTTAACAATAGTTAAATCTTGTGGTTACTGGGTTCAATAAAAAATAATACGATATTGACTGAGATAAACTTATCTATTCTAAAAAAAGATTGAATATAAATTTTTAACTCTTTATAATCATTCAATTTATAAAACTTTAGTTTGGGGATCGTTTACATAAAACAAATAAAAAATGTAACAACGAACTTACAATATGCAGTTAGCGCTTAAATACCTTTGATGTCTTCATGAGGTCGATTTTTAATAATTCATAAATAATTATCCATTATTATTGGGATATGCACTTTTGCTTTCTGTTGAAGAGGACCAGTGTCGAATCACAGAAAGAGAACAGCCACTTTTAATTTCCCACGAATTCCTGATTGGGGAGGAGGGGGGTGGGGGGGGGGGGAGGGATGTCAGCAAAGCCTTGGGGCAAAGAAATTCCTGCCATTTTTAAAATTCCCACCATTTTTTGAATTTCCCGCCAAAATTCGAAATTTTTGCCAAAAGTCTAAATTTCCTCGGCCAGTAGGGCAGGTCTGGGAGAGGGAGGTGGAGGGGAGGGGAGGGGGGAGGGGCAGGAAGAGGGGCCCACGAGACGGCTGGGGAAAACCCATGACGTCATCCAGGATGGGAGTGGAGGGTTATTAGTTGATCAATTTAATTAATTTGCATGTCAGTTTGATATAAAAGTGCCTTTGGCGTTCCATTTCCTCACTTTGATCATCATAATAGACTGTTCAAAACAGAATGGGATAATTAATCTAGATCTATAGATGTAGGAATTGAATTTTTACCTTCAGCAAATTTTCTAGAACACAGTGCAGCGTGTGCTCTAGTTCTCCATGATCATGTGATTAACTACTGACTGTTCACTAATGTTGTCAAACGAGCTGTATAATTGAACAGGTGATGCGCCGTACCCAGAGCGTTACACAGTATTATCTCAAGATGGAACACCATTGCAGACGCTCAGGGTTTCTACGATGGTGAGTGTAGGAAGTTCATATTTAAAGATGTTGCATTCATAGCGTACACAGTGCAAAGTGGTCAACACATTTCTACCATGGACTTCACTGGGATAATCCAGGAATACCATATAAGACATGATGACGTCACCCCGATTATTCGACCACACGGATACCATCATCTATGTGAAGGGGAGTAAAAATCTCATGGATGCATCTAATCTTCAAGTATGCCGCTATTCAGTTCTTAGAATTCTATGAGTGCCCTGCTCTCCATCGACTCAATACAAAGAAGACTATGTGAGGAAACATATTGTGTCTGCTTATGAAAATGTAAAATTACTTCTAAGTCACATGGGAACTTAAAAACTATTCTATTTACATGATGTACATGATGTATAGACATGTGCGTCCACTGTAGACATAAGGTGTGTTTGAATAAACAAATATTTAGCTGACTTATATTTGTTTTTGGTTTTTTACATTTATTTGAAATTTGTTACTTTTTTTAATACTTATTTTCACAGCACATACACGCACATGGTCTGCGTATATACAGTATATTTACAAATGTCGGGGCACAGTACACATTCCTCACCTACATAAATAAATATTTAGACAACACACACACACACGCACACACACACACACACACACACACACACACACACACACACACACACATGTGCGCGAGCACGCACACACTCACACATTCTACTTCTCTCCCTCTCTCTCTCACAGTCCCCCAACCCTTCTTTCGCTACAAGTGTATGGTGTGAGCATGGGCGTGTTTCAATCCTGTTATCATAAACGACCTTTTATCATCATGAGGCGACAGGCCGATTTTAGACTGCAGCATAGTGTACGCGTAGTGTCCTCTCAATTGAATACTAGTTTGCCATACCATGTGTTGCGGTGCAGCACCGTGAACACTGCTGTACAGAAACTGCAAATAGTCTTCAATAGAGAGGGCTCATGATGCCATATGACACACATCCTTAGCCTACCTCTGGGTGGCAGCTTCCAAAATGTAATAAGCACACAGTTTTCATCGCAGACCTACGAACTCCACAATCGGCAGTCGACTCGCCTCGTCTTTCATAACGCCAATAACCTTCTTGTTCTGTGCAACAGTACCATAAGGATTGCCAGCTGTGTATGGAGATGTGTCGAATTCATTACCACGGTACCTCTTTACTTCGTATAGATCACAGTCCTTCACCCAGCAGAAGAAGCTATCCGTATCTATATGAAGTACTTTTAGATCTGCGAAATGAGTTTTCACAAGCTCATGATGAAAGCGGTAAATGTTTGGACCGGTCTAGTATGCACATCCCCACATAAATAGGCTTCATAAAATGTACTGCAGTCTTCGCCATCTACACAGCAAGAAGATTTTCACAGAATATGGTGGCCTGCTTAAAATTTGGTCTTTTGATGCATTTTCGTACGCCCTGACACCCATCATAGTCGGTTGTAATCAAACCTTCACGCCTTTCCCTCAAATTCTCCATTGTTTTTCCGAAAATTGAGTTATTCATTAATTTATAAAAATATTTCTAAAGTCACACATCGCTGAAGCTCTCTCTCTCGTATTCAAATCAATGTACTCCTTCAACCAGGGGGAGAGCCTGAAGGTGATTCTGACCATCTCTATCCCCAAACTGAGACACTGCTCTTGATTACGATAATGAATTATATACCTCCATTTATTCCCCAGTGTTGTCATCAGTTTTCGAGTGAAGCCTCCTCACGGAGTTAGTTGCTCTGGACAAAGCTGCAAACTGACATGTGCATCATGGAAACCAATATGGTATGTGAGTTCTGCCTCCACCACATACCCCACATCAGATCAGCCACCACAACTCCCTTCGATTTTTCCACCTAATCCCTAGGATTCATCTTTGCCCGTCGATCGAAACTCGCCAATAGGCACTGATTGTTGAATGGCGTGTCCATGTAAGTTATTTTGCATCCAGGTGCATGATGCTACTCGAATCAAGGAATGTGTTCAACCTGTTATCCATCTGTGGGTTATTTGCCTGTGGTCTCCAATGAACCATGGACCTTGCCGTTGGTGGGGAGGCTTGCGAGCCGCAGCGATACAGATATCCGTACTGTAGGTGCAACCACAATGAAGTGGTATCTGTTGAGAGGCCAGACAAACGTAGGGTTCCTGAAGAGGGGCAGCAGCCTTTTCAGTAGTTGCAGGGGCAACAGTCTGGATGACTGACTGATCTGGCCTTGTAACATTAACCAAAACGGCCAAGCTGTGATGGTACTGCGAACAGCTGAAAGCAAGGGCAAACTACAGCCGTAATTTTTCCCGAGGGAATACAGCTTTACTGTATTGTTAAATGATGATTGGGTCCTCTTGGGTAAAATATTCCAGAGGTAAAATAGAACCCCATTCGGATCTCCAGGCGGGGAACACTCATGAGGACGTCGTTATGAGGAGAAAGAAAACTGGCGTTCTACGTATCGGAGCATGGAATGTCAGATCCCTTAATCGGGCAGGTAGTTTAGAAAATTTAAAAAGGGAAATGGATAGGTTAGATATATTGGGAATTAGTGAAGTTTGGTGGCGGGAGGAACAAGACTTCTGGTCAGGTGAATTCAGGTTTATAAATATAAAATCAAATAGGAGTAATACAGGAGTAAGTTTAATAACAAATAAAAAAGGAGTGCAGGTAAGGTACTACGAACAGTATAGTGAATGCATTATTGTAGCCAAGATAGACACGAAGCTCACGCCTACAACAGTAGTAGAAGTTCATATACAAGCAACTAGCTCAGCAGATGACGAAGGGATGAGATAAAAGAAATTATTCAGATAATGAAGGGAGACGAAAATTTAATAGTCATGAGGAACTGGAATTCGATAGTAGGAAAAGAAAGAGAAGGAAAAGTAGAAGGTGAATATGGAACGGAGGTAAGGAATGAAAGAGGAAGCCGCCTGGTAGAATTTTGCACAGAGCGTAACTTGATCATAGCTAACACTTGGTTTAAGAATCATGAACGAAGGTTGTATACATGGAAGAGGCCTGGAGACCCTGGAAGGTTTCAGATAGATTATATAATGGTAAGACAGAGATTTAGGAACCAGGTTTTAAATTGGAAGACACTTCCAGGGGCAGATGTGGACTCTGACCAATTTATTGGTTATGAATTGTAGCTTAAAACTGAAGAAACTGTAAAAAGGTGGGAATTTAAGGAGATGGAAGAACCAGAGGTTGTAGAGAGTTTTAGAGAGAACATTAAGGAACAATTGGCGAGAACGGGGAAAAGAAATACAGTAGAAGAATAACGGGTTGCTTTGAGAGATCAAACAGTGAAGGCAGCAGAGGATCAAGTAGGTTAAAGAGATGAGGGCTAGTAGAAATGCTTGGGTAACAGAAGAAATATTGAATTTAATTGATGAAAAGAGAAAATATAAAAATGCAGTAAATGAAGCAGGCAAAAAGGAATAAAAAAGCCTGAAAAATGAGATCGACAGGAAGTGCAAAATGGCTAAGCAGGGATGGCTAGAGGACAAATGTAAGGATGTAGAGGCATATATCACTAGGGGTAAGATAGATACTGCCTACAGGAAAATTAAAGAGACCTTTGGAGAAAAGAGAACAACTTGTATGAATATCAAGAGCTCAGATGGAAACCCAGTTCTAAGCAGAGAAGGGAAAGCAGAAAGTTAGGAGTATATAGAGCATCTATACAAGAGCGATGTGCTTCAGGACAATATTATGGAAATGGAAGAGGACGTAGATGAAGATGGAGATATGCTACTGCTTGAAGAGTCTAACAGAGCACTGAAAGACCTAAGTCGAACAAGGCTGCGGGAGTAGACAACATTCCATTAGAACTACTGATAGCCTTGGGAGAGCCAGCCCTGACAAAACTCTACCATCTGGTGAGCAAGATGTATGAGACAGGCGAAATACCCTCGGACTTCAAGAAGAATATAATAATTCCAATCCTAAAGAAAGCAGATGTTGACAGGTGTGAAAAATATACAACTATCAATTAAATAATTCACGGCTGCAAAATAATAAAACGAATTCTTTACATACTAATGGAAAAAATTGGTTAAAGCCGACCTCGGGAAAGAGCAGTTTGAATTTCATAGAACTAGTGGAACACACGTGGCAGTACTGACCCTACGACTCATCTTAGAAGATAGATTAAGGAAAGGCAAACCTACGTTTCTAGCATTTGTAGACTTAGAGAAAGCTTTTGACAATGTTGACTGGAATACTCTCTTTCAGATTCTGAAGGTGGCAGGGGTCAAATAAAGGGAGCGAAAGGCTATTTACAATTTGTACAGAAACCAGAAGGCAGTTATAAGAGTCGAGTGGCATGGAAGGGAAACTGTGAATGGGAAGGGAGTGAGACAGGGTTGTAGCCTATCCCCGATGTTATTAAATCTGTATAGTGAGCAAGCAGTATAGAAAATAAAAGAAAAATTCGGGGCAGGAACTAAAATCCATGGAGAAGAAGTAAAAACTTTGATGTTTGCCGATGACATTGTAATTCTGTCAGAGACAGCAAAGGGCCTGGAAGAGCAGTAGAACGGAATGGAAAGTGTCTTGAAAGGAGGATATAAGATGCACACCAAGAGAAGCAAATCTAGGATAATGGTATGTAGTCGAATTAAATCGAGTGATGCTGAGGGCACCTAGATTTTGAAATGAGAGTAGTAGATGAGTTTTACTATTTGGAGATCAAAATAACTGATGATGGTCGAAGTAGAGATTGGGTATAAAATGTAGACTGGCAATGGCAAGGAAAGCGTTTCTGAAGAAGAGAAATTTGTTAACATCGAGTATAGATTTAAGTGTCAGGAAGTCGTTTCTGAAAGTATTTGTATGGACTATAGCCATGTATGGAAGTGAAACATGGACGATAAATAGTTTAGACAAGGAGAGAATAGAAGCTTTTGAAATGTGGTGCTACAGAAGAATGCTGAGGATTAGATGGGTAGATCACAAAACTAACAAGGACGTACTGAATAGAATCTGGGGAGAAGAGACATTTGTGGCACAGCTTGACTAGAAAAAGGGCTCGGTTGGTAGGACATGTTCTGAGGCATCAAGGGATCACCAGCTTAGTATTGGAGGGCAACGAGGAGGGTAAAAATCGTAGAGGGAGACCAATAAATGAGTGCACTAAGCAGATTTATAAGGCTGTAGGTTGCAGTGGGTACTGGGAGATGAAGAAGCTTGCACAGGATTGTGCACCATTTAGAGCTGCATCAAACCAGTCTGTGGGCTAGAGACCACAACAACAACAACATGCCTATGGACATACTGGCAAAGTCCCCCAACAGATCCCTCGCTCAAAGAAAAGAAGCATGTCAGAATCAGACAACAATTCGTTACTGCGCTTTGTTTTCTTGAGCATAGCGTCCCAACACAGCCCAGGTGCCATACAATAAGAAGACGGATCCACAGAATATTTGGTCATGCATAGACCGGAATTTTTCGGAAACGTCCGCAACCAAGCACAGGTCACAGACCATCTAAAGCCATGCAGACTCTCCTAAAGTAGAGATGTTGAATTCCCACCAGACATTCAAGGCATGCTTATAATCTGCACAGGTCTGAGTCCATCTAAAGCCATGCAGACTCTCCTAAAGTAGAGATGTTGAATTCCCACCTGACATTCAAGGCATGCTTATACTCTGCATTCGTTATGGCATCCCCTGTAAGGTTGCCGGAGAATGCAGTTATGTCGGGTTGCGTGGTTTCATTCAGTTTTGCCATACTTTGAAAATAATTGTAGCGGCAAATTCCTTTCCTAGTTACAAGCTGAAATTTTCCTCGTCTGCAAATGCAACTCGAGTGTTTTGCATATCCTCCTGTGGTAGAGATTCAACTAGTTTCTGGAGTGCTGCCTGCATAAAACGTACCGAGTCGAAGAAGTGGCGCGAAATTTTTGGCGTCATTTGTTTAGAGAATAGAATGTATTTCTCGACACCCTCAGTCAGTACAATGAGCTCGTTTTTCTCCCAGCCGAAATCTACCAGGTGCTCAACAAGGATGTAAGCGTCATGCCCGCTTAAAGTGTGGAAGAAAATGGGTATGTGACTTGATAACTGGTACTTCAAATTGCATGTATTCTGAGCAGCCCGACAGAACTTCCACGTAAGATGATAGTGATCCCTACGGGGAGTTTCCGCTTTTCTATCTAACGCTAGCCAACAAATATGACACCCAACCGCATCATTGTATATATCTTCATTCTCCTTCAATGTGATCACGGGAATGTTGTCGCTGATCCCTGCCATAAGATTTGTAACGGTTGAGACTTGAATCATAGAACGATGCACTTTGCTACGGTGCTGCACATGGTAGGTGTTTTTCTATTCAGATGATATGTGAGACTGTGGGGGTCACCTTCACACTGGGTCACAGGAGCAAGGACATATTCAAAGTCGGTGTTCACCAGACGCTTCTGATGGTGAACATTCTTAATCTTTATGAATTTGTTTCCTTCAGTAGGCATAATAACACGTGCCGGGTCCTTGGAAGCCCAATCTACTAAATGCTTTGCTAAAAAATCGCTTATTGAAAAAATGCTTTGCATTTTTTGATAATTGGGAGGAAAGTAATCAGGCTTGCCTCACCAGACCCCGCTTTGGCGAAGCAAACTTCACTGGCCCCGGTACCCGCGCCACAGCGTATTGCGGAAATTGTTCCCCTGACACAGCTGTTGTAGAACAGAGAGTGAATAACAAAAATGTTCCAGACAGAAGATGAAGAAGGTTACAGATTTTATATATGACGATAACATCGTTATAAGCATGTTGATAATTATCTTTTCCACTCTGCACCCATGGCATTAGCATTTCATCCAAGTCATCAGGAATATCACCTAACCACTCAGGTAAGGCCTCCTCCTCTAAAAGGACCAGGTCACGGCATCTTTGCGCCTCTTCTTCCGCCGCTATTTCCTGAGACAACCTGGTATCTCGTCCTCGTCAGAATCGTCTACAACAACAAAAAGATACCAATTTGTTAAGGAAAAGTACTCTATACTACAGACGCAAACGGAATATATTTTAGACTGCTGGATTTTGTTTTCTACTTACAAAGCTGCTCCAGCATCTCACTGTGTGCTGGAGGCTGTTCTAGCATGTGAACAGTCTCCAGCTGCTTGTCTACCAGGCCAAGTGCCTCTAGAATTGTTGTTGCGACAAGACGATATACCGGGTGATCAAAAAGTCAGTATAAATTTGAAAACTTAATAAATCACGGAATAATGTAGATAGAGAGGTACAAATTGGCACACATGCTTGGAATGACATGGGGTTTTATTAGAACTAAGAAATTACAAAAGTTCAAAAAATATCCGACAGTAGGTGCTTCATATGATCAGAATAGCAATAATTGGCATAACAAAGTAAGACAAAGCAAAGATGATGTTCTTTACAGGAAATGCTCAATATGTCCACCATCATTCCTCAACAATGACTATAGTCGAGAAATAATGTTGTGAACAGCACTGTAAAGCATGTCTGGAGTTATGGTGAGGCATTGGCGTCGGATGTTGTCTTTCAGCATCCGTAGAGACGTCGGTCGATCACGATACACTTGCGACTTCAGGTAGCCCCAAAGCCAATAATCACACGGACTGAGATCTGGGGACCTGGGAGGCCAAGCATGACGAAAGTGGCGGCTGAGCACACGGTCATCACCAAACGACGCGCGCAAGAGATCTTTCACGCGTCTAGCAGTATGGGGTGGAGCGCCATCCTGCATAAACATCGTACGTTCCAGCAGGTGTTTATCAGCCAGGCTGGGGATGATGCGGTTCTGTAACAAAAAAAATGGCTCTGAGCACTATGGGACTTAACATCAGAGGTCATCAGTCCCCTAAATCTTAGAACTACTTAAACCTAACTAACCTAAGGACATCACACACATCAATGCCCGAGGCAGGATTCAAAACTGCGACCGTAGCGGTCGCGCGGTTCCAGACTGTAGCGACTAGAACCGCTCGGCCACTCCGGCCAGCAAGGATAGCATCGGAGGGCCAACCAAACAGTAGTGTATGGAATGCCGGTGCCACGTGCGACTGCACGAGCGCTGACTTCCCCGTGCATAGACGAACCTGCTACAGTCTCCATTTCTTCCTGAACTGTCTCAGCAGCATTACGCCTTGTGGGCGGTCGGCCACTACAGGGTCTATTGTCTAAACAACCTGTGGATTCGAACATCGAAATCATTCTCGCCACAGCTGCATTTGTTAGCGGACCTTTACCCGTTTGAATCCCCTTCCTATGGCAATAGGATCGTAGCGCTGAACTAGCACATTCCCCATTCTGATAATACAGCTTCACTAAAAGTGCCTTTTCAGGTAACGTCAACATTCTGCGGCTGTTGGTGTATCTGATTCTCTCTCTCTTTTTTTTTTTTCCTTTATTGTGATTTCATTCCCCTGTCCCATATGGGCAGGGGAGGGCTGTCACCGGCACAATCCGCCGCTCTTCAGCCGAGTAGCATGACAAATGTAAAATAAGAATAAAATGTTACATACATAAGGCGATAAAGGGGAACTTAAAACAGAATAACAGGAGAAAATGGAGGTAAAACATATGGACTAACACAGAGACGCTCATGGAGGACAGTTAAAAAATAGTCATCAGAAAGTTAAAAAAACACAGTTGGCTATTCTTCAAAACTGAATGGACATGCACACGTTAAAAGTCGGCCACAGTAGCAAAAACACTCCGGAACAACACACTTAAAACCCACTTGGAGCACACACGACGAAGAATAAAACTGCCAGGTGTGGGACCTGCCGAGGGAAAGGGCAGAGAGGATGGAAAAGGGGCAGCAGGGGATGCGGTGGGATGAAGAGAGGAGGGGCATCAGTGGGTACACGAAGAGCCAGGAGACACGTGGGGCAGGAGATGTAGAGGGAAGACAGGGCAGGAGGGAGTGCAGAAACACTGAAAGGAGGCACAAGAGATGGAGGGGGAGTGGGAGGTGGAAGCCGCTCAGGAGGAGGGAGGGGGAGGAGAGGGAGCCCTGAGGAGGAGGCAGGAAGATGGGGTTAGAGATGGTAGGAAGGGTAGATGTCAGGGCGAAGCTTATTATCCGGGAGGGTAGACAGTGGAAGTTGTGTTGGGAAAGGAGATGAAGGGTATGGAGATGGAGAGAGGGTGGGACACAACGGTAAAGGCGCGGCAACTGGTTGGGGGTGGAGAGGAAGGGAGACACCAGGGGGTGAGGGGGATCAAGGCAGTGGGCAATATATAGTGTGCGGATGTGTTCAAGGAAAAGGAGAAGGTGGGGGAAGGGGATGAGGTCGTAGAGGATGCGCGTGGGGGACGGAAGGCAGATGCGGAAAGCGAGGCGGAGCGCATGGCGTTCGAGAATTTGGAGGGCTTTATAGAACCGGGGAGGGGCGGCAATCCAAGCTACGCTGGCATAACAGAGGATGGGGCAGATCAAGGATTTGTAGGTGTGAAGGATGGTGGAAGGATGCAGACCCCACGTCCGGCTGGACAGGAGTTTCAGGAGGCGGAGGCGGTTGTGAGCTTTGTTTTGGATGGTAAGGAGATGGGGAGTCCAAGTGAGATGGCGGTCGAGGGTGAGGCCAAGATATTTGAGGGTAGGAGTGAGGTGGATAGGATGGCCATAAATGGTGAGGTAGAAATCATGGAGGCGGAAGGAGTGGGTGGTGCGGCCTATGATGATCGCCTGGGTCTTGGAGGGATTAACTCGGAGGAACCACTGGTAGCACCAAACAGTGAATTGGTCAAGGTGGGTTTGGAGGGTACGTTGGGACCATTGAAGGGTAGGATAAAGGGCTAGGAAGGCGGTGTCATCAGCGAACTGGAGAAGATGAACAGGAGGGGGAGGTTTGGGCATATCTGATTCTCTCTCTCATTACAGCTCCTTTTATACACGATTGGCATGCGTAGTCACTGACGTTTTGCTGTCCAGCGCCATCTGTCGGACATTTTGTGAACTTTTTTTCGGTTCTAATAAAACCCCATGTCATTCCAAGCATGTGTGTCAAATTTTACCTCTCTATCTACATTATTCCGTGGTTTATTAAGTTTTCAAATTTATACTGACCTTTTGATCACCAGGTATAATATTTTTTAATGTTGAGTCACAAACACGCACAAGCATGCACACACACACACGCACGCACACACACACACGCAAGCACGCACACGCGCGCGCGCACACACACACACACACACACACACACACACACACACACACAGATGGATGCACACACAGAAAGATTGCACAACTACTTCATAGATATTTTTTTTCTATACTTGCGCGACTGTTGCTGCTGAGTATTCCGTGCTGGATGGTGTACCACAACATATTTCTGTTGTGGTTGATGCTTTCCTTTTCAGCCTACAGTATCGCCACCAGATCAGCCTGTATTTTAGTCATGTAAGCAACAACACGTACGAAATAAGAAATATTTGTAATTCAAACCGTCGCTGCTATGATTACTTTGTTAATTATTTTAATATACAAAAGAGAGTTTTGGCTGCGGGTTTTCCACAGGAGGCTGGACATCAAAAGGGAGAGTTCACCATGGTCCAGCCTCGTCCTCTCCCAGTCTTGCCTCTAATTCCAGACTGAAATCGCGGAGCTGTGCTGTAACAAGAGAAAAGGAACAGAATTACTGCCGAGAAATTCGCTGTAGAATTTGACGCGTTAAATTTTCCCGATTTCAAAGCCATAACGACAGATATATGAAAAACAAACTATTTCCTCATGTGGTAGTTCATCTTCTACAAATCTATGGTGTTTGTCACTAATGTAAGAGCTTCTGCTGCTTTGTTTCATTTTTAAAAGCAGACTTTCTGACAGACATGGAACTATACCCTCCACAATGGACAGGAGTAGGGTGAGGAAGAGGGGGGTAGGTGGCTTTTATAGAATCACCAAATGTCACAGGTGGCCAATCAGAGGGCTTCATTTTGAATGGGCTCCCAACTGGGAAGGGCAGTTGATGGAAAATTCCTGCTGTAAGGTGGTGTAATCCATGAGGTCACACTTCTTTGTCAGGGTGAGGAGCTGCGTCCAGCAGTCTTTGTACTGGACGCAGTGGCGTTATTTATGACGTCACCACTGCGATATAACTGACTTCTGGCCCACTTCTGGTCAGGCCTCACTCACAAGAGGAACTCCCTATAGCACCCCCTCAGATATAGTAGTAAGTTAGCTCTTTTAATAGCCCGTCAAAAACTGAACGCAGATCAGATATGGAAACAGGAAGAAGATGTACCTAACTGTGGACAAAAAAAGCAAAATATAAACAGTGAACAGTCCAAATTTAATACGTGCAAAGACGAGTGACGTTAATAGCGGTCGTGTCGTAGTTGTGTGGTCCTGGTGTTAGACCGCGAAGGGGGAGAAAAAAAATTGTTCAAATGGCTCTGAGCACTATGGGACTTAACTTCTAAGGTCATCAGTCCCCTAGAACTTAGATCTAATTAAACTTAACTAACCTAAGGACATCACACACATCCATGCCCGAGACAGGATTCGAACCTGCGACCGTAGCGGTCGTGCGGTTCCAGATTGAAGCGCCTAGAACCGCTCGTCCACACCGGCCGGCGGCGAAGGGGGAGATACAGGCTCAAATATCTCTCGTGCCCTTTTTTTCACAAAATTACGAGCTTTCCATCCAATCATTGACACGTGTGTACTCAAATTGGTATATGCCTCGTGGCATAATGTCCATCTGCAGTAGTGATGCGTAGCGATGGGACCTCCAGTTGTACATGCCTCCTATGTATTCTACGCAGGTACACATGTTATGCCTTTTTTGGAAGTTTTGACTCTTTAATTCCTTAGTTATAACATAGTTCACACCTGTTTATTTGTTGTTTTCACTTCCGTGAGAAGTCTATGCGGCATCTTGCCTGCTCTCACTATTCATCACATGTCATGTGGTAAGAATATATTGTAGTCGCAAGTAAATGTGATGAACAGTGAGAGCAGGTGAGATGTCGCATAGACCTCTCACAGAAGTGAAAACAACAAATAAATGGGTGTGAACGATGTTACAGCGAAGGAATTCAAGAGTCAAAACTTCCAAAACGGAACGCAAGAGGCAAAGCATGTGGTACCTGTGTAGAACAAATAGGAGGTACGCATGTCTGGAGATCCCTTTGTTACACGTCGCTGTTGCAAACGGTCACTACGCAACGACACATACACAGATCTGAATACAGCGAACAGAGCTTTCAATGACCAGATGGACAGTCCATAATTGTGTGACAAAAAGTGTGGGATATGAGGGAGAGTAGAAACCAGGACTCACCCCGCGCAATCTTACACTATGACCACACTACCATGACACAACTGTTATTAACGTCAATTGATACTGCATATACTAAATTTGGACCGTACTCTATTTTTATTTTGTTTCTTTTTTCCACAGTTCGGTACACTTTCTTCCTGTTTTCATGCTTGATCTGTGTTCAGTTTTTGACGGGCTATTCAATAGGCCAATTTACCTCTAAATCTGAAAGGGGTGAACGGGGTGATCGATTGAGATAGATCTGTAACGAGGAACGATTTAATGCTTGACTTATGCATTCTAGAGAAGGAGAAGTTGCTGCAGGTCAATTTTTTTCCAGTGTTCTGTCTGGATGCATCAGTCGCGTGACATAGCCTCCGTTCTACTCATATACAGCCACTCGTTCTGTGTGTGGTTTAAAGCACTGTCTACTTGCGATCGTTAACGGTAAACCTGTCGGTCATCAGAGGACTTCCATCTCATGTGTGATGAAATTTGACACACTCCTCTAAACGAACTTTGGTTTATGTGATAGCCCCTGTCGCATCTTGGGTGTAAAATCGAGACTTCAGTGTCATAACTAAGTTAGCGATAAGAGCTTGTGAGGCGCTGCAATCCCCGTATACACATTTACCCAACAGATGTGCTGTTCACAGGGTTAGTGACGGAATGACGTGTAATTTTCACATGTCGGACGCTGCTGCTACGCGTTTATCTGTTCCCGTGCCGGCCGCTGTGGCCGAGCGGTTCTAGGCACTTGAGTCTGGAACCGCGTGACCGCTACGGTCGCAGGTTCGAATCCTGCCTCGGGCATGGATGTGTGTGATGTCCTTAGGTTAGTTAGATTTAAGTAGTTCCAAGTTCTAGGGGACTGATGACGTCAGATGTCAAGTCCCATAGTGCTCAGAGCCATTTGAACCATTTATTTATTTCCTTGTAGGATGTATCCCCCACTACTAACGATCATTTATACAAGCCTGATGTAGACATTGTATTATTTCTGAACCATGATCGGATGTGAACAGTGGACACTATACGTCTCCGGAAAGCTATATTGAGCTCGTATCACACAGAGCAAGTGTATTAGGGAAGTAGTTTTTTCGTTTTTACGAATCGATAACTTGGTTTATCGTAGAGAAACCGGAAAGAAGGATGTATGTCATGCACCTGAAATACATTTCTCACAGTGGAATATTAACAATGCTACATCCCATATCACTGATAGGCGATCTAACATTATAGCCCGTTTCAAGTGCAGAACGTTGTAGCCTTAGGAGCGTGTGTGTTTATGTTCTCTCTTATCAGTATCTTCCAGGTACCGATCCTAGACTCCAGAACAATACTTTAGAGTTGATGGCTTGGTTGATTTACATAGAAATGCGTCGAACTCCATCCGGCTGGAGCTCCATCGCGTATAAAAATCTTTCGTTTCTTGTTCTTCTTAACTGTCTGCTATTACATCAGGGCACTTTGAAATCTGTTACTGTACAGCGATAAGGAGTGCTAAGCTCCTCGACATGAACGCATCTTGACATGGGTGAGGACTCGGAAAGCTCCATTCAGTCATGATATGTGGAGTCTTCTTCTCGTCGGTAGCAGATTAATTCCCTAATGGTGCTGCATGGTGGGTCGGTCAACGGCAGTGTGAGGAGGGTCTTTCACTCTCTAATTTTACCCTAAGACAGCAAGAATGCTCTGTGACTCCCATACGCATAGAGGTAGATCGTAAAATAAACACTATGCTCGACGTGAGGCTGTCTGGTATACTTTGATGATTTATGTGTTCGAGAATTAACACTAAATGTATGTACTGCATGTTCACAATGATACTCGCAAAGTGGAGAGGGGGTGGTTTATCTATGACAATGAAATTGGGGAAACATGTTATCACATCATTGGCGTGTGTTGAAGTTACTGTAAAATTGCTAAAATTGTTCGCACTATCAACTGTGATGCTTATTATTAGAGTAGATAAATGGTGTTTATTTCCATCCCATCCGTGCACTGGCACACTGTTGGTTACCACATAATGATTGACTGATATCGCTTGTTTGAGTTGAGGAAAGAGTTTTGCTGGATGGATAGTATGTTCTGGGGTGGATATCTCCGAAACACTGATGGCGTACATGAGTGCAATATGAGGAATCAGTCGATTGAGCATAGAGCCATCAGCTATTCCTACAGTGTGAGAGACGAGTCTAAATGTAGAGCTCGTGAATCACCTTCGGACTGTAGTTTGGAAACCTACGCCAATGCCGTAAAACTCTTCCGGTTTCCTTATGTTTTAACTATCTTTTATTTAATATCAATCGATGTTTGGAGTGCTACCCACTGTAAGAACATTTTTTACATGGTGCAACGTATAGTTTCCTGCGAAGTGCCATGGATCGGAACTTCTTAATGTCAGCTTAGAACCAGGCACAGTCCTCGAAGTCGTGGCAGAAAAAAGGAAATATTTGGCATTGTACAAAAGCGTATTAGAAAACAATGTTTCAGACAACCAAACAAGACCAGAGGGAGCGCCTCATGCGATTTAGTTTAGTCTGTGGGATACGATCATTTGCCTAGAGTATAGGTGATAAACTTTAAAGTGGCCTCTGCAGAGCCTGTACGTTTAATAGGATCATGCCACACAGGCGGTAGTAGCAGCAGCAGTTTGAGGTGTAAATTAGGCGAGGGACTGGGTATACCATTAGGAATGCTTGGATGGCTGCACACTGCGCTATTCTGGGGAAGAATTGCGAAATCTATTTTTCTGCGCTGTACTGTACTGCAGCTATGCGTCAGGGAGCATTGTGAAATCTCGTTCTCCTCACTGGACTGCACCACAACCATGTGTCATTGCGCCAGCATCGGTGCCTAGTTGACTTCTAAATGGGATGAGCTTTTATAGTTCATAATTTTTTTATCTGTTGGTGGGGGTAGAGAATAACGACGGTAGCATGTTGGACTGTTTCTACATGGGTTGCAGAATGCGGTGGATATGTCCTTCTCAGACTTCTGCTCAGTTCCGACTTAAATTGGAACGATCACATGGGGAAAGCTGTAGAAATGGAAGCAGTTGGGGGATGCGTAGGGGGTGACTAAAACCACGTAGCAATTTTACTGTAGCAGATAGATTCAGGAAAAGTGAATCGTTTTGACATATGGGAGTGCCAGAAATACGATTGAGTAGTGGTTGTAATCATTAAAGGAATTGTCAATAGGATCCAACGCATGTATGTGCTTGAATGGAAAGACTCGATTCAAAATCATGGACATCGTTTCTAGCGGATTGCATAACACTAGAGATCTGGGAAGCTATTGCATATTTTCATACAACCTCAATTGGCACATCATCTACTACTACTGTTTGTGCTCCTTCTCAATCAGTCGTCGCCTATAACTCAGTGGATATATCGCAGAACCTCTGATATGGCCTTGAGACAGAATACGCTACAAATACTATAGAATTATCTAGCTTGCGTGGTGTGAGGGAGTCGCAAATACCGCTTACATTAACCGAATCACTTTCAAAATGCGGTAATTTTATCATGAGGTTGCATCGTGGGCTCGTAATACACATTCGTATGATCACCCCCACTGTATTTGTCCAGAAAAAAAAAGCACCTCATTCAGTGTTAATGTCCTACCTCGATTCTCAGAGCAGGTATAGCTTTTAACATGGATATGCACCTGTAAAACCAAGATCGCTTGTGACAGTAACATGCATTAGTTGTTGGGATTGGTTTTTTTTTAACATATGGTGGATTATGTGTTTCTTCCTAAGACACAGAGGTAGCACTGGCAAGAAAAACATAAGAGACATATTCACCCATCGTTGATTTTCGGTCAGTATTATTTCGTATCGTTGTCAGTCAGTTATTGACGCAGTATTATACTTAGTAGTTGTGGTGGGTGCGTGATATGTTCGCATTTGAGCATCAGGCTTATAAAGTATGTGTTTGTGGAAAGGAAATGACTATGTCCAGTCGTAAAGAGGGTGTGGATTTGACTTGGAGTACTGTGATAGCAAAGGGAAGAGTATGTCGAGTCATAAGAAAGGTAGTGATATTTATATTTCCACAGCCACTGCCGATTGCAGGGTGTATTTCCGATATTTCGCTCATTGTCGAATGCCGTTCAGTTGAGACCGCGATCGTAAAATTTAATTGCAAGTATAATGATAAAACATATATGTGACCGGTTTTCTGGAAAGATTCCGTGTATGCATAGCCTGTGGTGGGAATGATCCATGTTTCCCGCTAACGGCAGCAGCTGTCCGAATGCAGAGGCCTGTTGGAGTGTAGGAATGTAACTGGGTTAACTTTGCCATCCTCTAGAGGACCAAATAGCGAACTAACACTTAGTATGTGTTGGGCGGATTTCGTGATCAAGTGGAAATTTGAGAAGATTGTGTGTGGAAGAGCGTTTGCGCTGGACTGTTATTTCCTCCCATGTAAATTGTACGGTTGACTGCTTCTGCACATTTCGCGCCTTTGTTTAGTTGAGAAAAGATCGATTGTGATGTGTGAATCTAGCATGTGGAAGACACGTTTGCCTGTTCTCTTGTAAATTATAGGAATGATTTGGAACATGTTACATCACGGACTTCGGTATTCGAGAGTGGAAATACCAGTTTGCTCTATTTGCTTCTAGTTACTCAGTGGTTAACAGCACACTGCACCTCGCTAAAGTTTAGTGTTGTAGAGAAATAATTTCCAGCCTATATCTTGGGAATTATGTTGCGCTAGCTATCGGTAGGATGCTGCCTAGTGCTTCATATCGAGACGTACCGCCAAAATGGTATAATACAGGGTGATTCAAAAAGAAAACCACAATTTTAGGAATTTAAAACTCTGCAACGACAAAAGGCAGAGCTAAGCACTATCTGTCGGCGAATTGAGGGAGCTATAAAGTTTCATTTAGTTGTACATTTGTTCGCTTGAGGCGCTGTTGACTAGGCGTCAACGTCAGTTGATGCTAAGATGGCGACCGCTCAACAGAAAGCTTTTTGTGTTATTGAGTACGGCAGAAGTGAATCGACGACAGTTGTTCAGCGTGCATTTCGAACGAAGTATGGTGTTAAACCTCCTGATAGGTGGTGTATTAAACGTTGGTATAAGCAGTTTACAGAGAATGGGTGTTTGTGCAAACGGAAAAGTTATGGACGGCCGAGAACGAGTGATGAAAATGTAGCACGCATCCAGCAAGCATTTGTTCTCAGACCAGGAAAATCGACTCGCAGAGCTAGCAGAGAGCTGCAAATTCCACAGTCAACTGTATGGAGAGTCCTACGAAAAAGGTTGGCACTTATCTGTCCGTAACTACCTGAACGTCAACTACCCGAGGCGATGGATCGGCCGCCAGGCAGCCCGTGACAGAGCACTTCATCACTGGCCTCCAAGGAGCCCTGATCTTACCCCCAGCGATTTTTCTTATGGGGGTATGTTAAGGATATGGTGTTTCGGCCACCTCTCCCAGCCACCATTGATGATTTGAAACGAGAAATAACAGCAGCTATCCAAACTGTTACGCCTGATATGCTACAGAGAGTGTGGAACGAGTTGGAGTATCGGGTTGATATTGCTCGAGTGTCTGGAGGGGGCCATATTGAACATCTCTGAACTTGTTTTTGAGAGAAAAAAAACCTTTTTAATTACTCTTTGTAATGTTATATTATGTATTTGTAATGTTTTTTTGTATTTGTATTTGTATTTGTATTTGTTTTTTATGTATTTGTAATGTTTGTAATGTTATATTATGTTTCTTTCATTAAATACACATTTTTAAAGTTGTGGTAATCTTTTTGAATCACCCTGTATTATGGTGAACCATGCGAAAATACGTGTGTTCTTGTAATCCCCGAGTCTGGAGATGTGTGGAGAAAAGCAAGCAAGCAAGGAAGCACGTTCAGAGCAGAAACAGTAACGCGTTTGTGTCAAGGGGAAACGAATGCACGTTAGTACACGTTAGTGGACGTTAGTACACGTTTATGTACGTTAATGAATGTGACACTCTTCCCTTGAAACACACCACTTGGAGTTCATTCTATCGTGTAGCCATTGTAATTCAATATTTAAGCTCCTGTCCTCAGTGTGAGAGCAGTGTAATTGAATAAGAATCTCTCCATATTTGACGATATGTATGGCACTTTGCGAGGTTTAGTTGTCGGTGCAATAACCGCTAAAAGTCTCTTCTGCAGAAGGAAAAAAAAAGTGGACGGTGCTTCGATACCGCCGGCATCAGTAATTCTGTGTGTAAATTCGATAAGAGCCAATCATAATGCTCGATTCATTCACATCCTTTGTGCTGGGATATAGGAGCCTCTACATAGCAGTGATAACATTTGCGTATGTAGAGAGCAGGATGTCTATCACGTTAGGAGCGCTGGGAGGAGTGCATTCGACTTTATTCGGCGCTGTTTTCCTAAACAGGTCCTGTTAGGGCAAGAATGTTGGTGCATACAAGCTGAAACATCAAGAAAGCGAGCATTAACTATTTCTGGGACAGTATAAAATTTCCACAAGGTCGACTAAGTTCTTGTTTTTTAGATAGTCATGTGACACGAGTATAAGATTGAGAACATTGTTAGACGGGTTTGCGAAGCTTTGCAGCTACTTTGTCATCAACAGTAAAGACAAGTGCTGTCCGGAGGTGTCTCGCATATGGGGGCTGCGCCTTGGAGTTCTATGACGTCAGTATAACAGTGGTTGTATACCTGAAAATAGATGCAACTTTCACTTGCGTTCGGCGGCTGCTCACGGCTGCACTCCTGCCTGATCACGTCAGCACCTGTGCCTAGGTAAACACGTATTTGAATAGGAATTTCTCAGAAATCAAGTATGAAAGGGATGTCGCCACCTCATGCCTGAGGGCACCTGTGTGTAATTTGACAGCTGACGGCCGCATCACTTGGCGGGGGTTGCCGCTAACCTCCTGTGCGCTCTAGTGGACAGGGGGTGGCGGACAGTGCTTATGTGTGTCTTTGTTGTATGATTTTGCACGCGGGCCTGCATGCTGTCCTATGCATTATTTGGACAGTTTATGAGTTGATTTCGTGTCCGCACATCTGTGTACTGCATTATTTAGGAACAGTTTGTAGGACTGTACTGAAATTATTTCGGTAAATTAGGAGTTGTTTGCGTGTCTTCAGACTGTGTATTGTGACCTCAAGCACATCAGGGCGAGTATTTTGTGTGAGTGTGATAAATATACTCCATCCCTAAATAAAATTTTCCAAAATAAATTGAATGCACTCCTTCCCTACTCTACCCAGCAGCCCAGCGCAGCCTGATTCATTTTCGCGCTATTTTCCCCCTACAGAGCAACATCTGGGATTAGGTCACAGGAGGGATGACAGTATCCTCTGGTGGCCGTAATGTATACTAGATCAGTTGGAGTCTAGATCTCGTGGTGGAGACATTGCTTGCAAAATAAAAACTTATGTCCATCATAGGCACCTTGGGTGACGTCATGCAGTGTGCACATTAGTACATGTTACTACATATGAGTACACATTAGTGCACGTTAGTACACGTTAGTTCTCGTTACTACACGTTACTACACGCTAGTTCAAGTTAGTGAACGTTAGCCCGAGAACATGGGTTGGTAAGGGGACATGGCGGTCGGTTGAGGATCGTGGTGGAGACTTTAAATAATTCCTTCCAAGTCCAGGTGGTATGGCATTCGCGAAAACTAATTCCAAGTCCATTGTAGCGCCCTCTGGTTGTGTCAATATGTACTAGGCCTCATGGTGAGCACAATGTATGCCACCATCTTTAATAACGGTAGTCGCGTCATCAGATGGCGTCACAGACGACAGGCCCTCTGGTGCCGGCACTGTGTACTAAGTCACTTGGAGTCTGGAGCTCTTGGTGGTCACAATATATGCCGCCATCTGGGATTACATCACAGATGAGAGCGCCCTCTGGATGTATTGCTGTGTACCAAGTTAGTTAGAGTCTAGACCTCATGGTGAACACAATGGATGGCTGTACTGCTTGAAATTGTTTGAACGAAGACGTATGTCGAAGTGCTTCTCCAACGAATCCTTAGGAGGAGGTGGCGGTCGGGTGGCTGAGGTTAGTACGAGCGTGCTTTCTTTCACGCTGGAGGAGGTGGTGATCGGGTGGCTGAGGTTAGTACCAGTGTCCTTTCTTTCACGCCATTTTCTTAGTTTAGTAGAGATATGCGAATCGAAAATGTTCAAATGTTCAAATGTTTACCACCAAAATTCAAACTTGGTGCCAGTTCATAGGAAGAAGTGGCGGTCGGGTGACTTAGGTTAGTACGAGTGGCCTATCTTCCCACGATTTTCTTAGGTTAGTAGAGATACCCGTGGTGTGATGGATTATCATGTTGTAATTTGAACTTCCCGCCGTTTTTCTGTGGGAGGGGATGGGGTTAGGTTAGTCGAGGTAGCCCACTTGACCTGTCTTCCCCCCAAAATTCAAACTTCCCGCCGAAATCCGCCATCTTTAATAACTTCACTGCCGCTATCTTGGATGATGTCATCGCCACCATCTTGAATACATCTGGCAGCAATGGAATGTGGGGCAGAACATACTTTGTTCCAATACTAAGCTCTTTCAAAAACTCAACATAGGCCCATTGCAGTTCAGGTCTTCTTGGTAGTCAAATCTGTTAACATACCCTTTCAAAGAAGTTTCGATTTTATAAAAGCCAGATGGACGGGTTTGACTCGGGAATTACACGGCGAAATTAACAATATGAATCCAGTACCTGGACAATACACACTTTTTGTGCAAATTATCTGAAGATTCTAAAAAAAAGACATTCCAAGAGGCTGTAGACAGAACTTCATACCAGGACTCTCTGAGGGTAGCAAAAAATTCTTAGCGAAACATGAAGAACTGTACTCAAAAGACCCCTTCACTGAAGAGACAATAGCCTGTGCTCGCACGCCAACAGCGGTGCCACAATTTGGGCATATTGGTAAATTTTTGGTGTTTATTATGAAGATGTGCTCCAGCTGTACTACTAATCTGTTGATACTGTCTATCCTTGATGTGGCATTTGCGGCACTTATTTACCAATATGTACATCAATTTGTTTATACAGCACCACAAGTACTTTTATGTGAGAATTTATCTATAATTTTTAGTATTCTTGGTATTTTATTTGCATTTATACAATTCCTATGTTATCAGGATTATGTCTTGATAATTTACAACGTTCTGCTTACAGTTAATCATACAACAGCACAAGTGTAGTAGACTTTATGTTTTGGTTATCATTATAGTGTTGCCATCCAGTTTATAGTGAAATTTGTGAGGTAGATACTGTGAACTGTGAAATGTTACAACAGCAACTACGGGCCTGTAAGTGCAGTGCCAAGAGCCATAGCGCCACTGACCTGCCGTCCACACCGGCCATCGCCAGACTCCTGCCAGGGCCCAGCGGGTTGCATCCCACGTATGGCAGACTTCACCCGCCTCTGCAGTGGACACGAATGGAGCCTGAGATGCCAGGAGTGGCTGTTCCGCAGTGAAATGCTGTCCCAGCAGAGGTAAGACGGGGCCTGATCATGTCGAGGCTGTGGGCTACTGTGAGGCCACTGGCCATTGCTCGGCCTGACCTACACATGCATCTCTCTTCACTGGCGTGGAAGGCAGGCTCCTGCGAGCCGACACTAGCCAGGGTCGGCGGAGAGGGGCATGTCTGCTTCACATTCACAGTGAAACAGTGACATGAAGTGCATCTGAAGTTGAATGAAACATTTCTCTCGATCAGCAGTCTGTCACTGAGCCCATTGACCCATCACGCTGTCACTCAGTCTCCTGAGTATCGTCTGCACTCTACAGAGTGGTGTCAGTAGAGCTGACCTTACTGCCAGTGGACAGCGGGATGTGTACTACCTCCTACAGTGCCCATCCAAATCGCAGCCTGTAATACCTTCAGCTGGGCGTGAGAGTATTGTTTTTGTTTTGGTGATGATCATGGGGTCGTGAGATTGGGGGTGCCACCTCTGCAAAGTTCATTTTGAGAGGCCAGGGGCACCAGCAGATGTCTCTCATTTAAGCGTAATTCTAGGGATGAGTGTCTAGAGATCGTAAAATGTGCGCAGTGTAATTCACTTGGGCGTTCTCCCACTTGTGCCTAACCGTGGAAGTTGTTTATTTTACTGGGTTCATTTTGGCCATATGTCAAGACAATGTGGGGAGTCCATGTAGCTCATGATTAGAAAGAAGAAAGGACCGTGGTAGTGTCAGTAACGAATGAATGTTCTGTCTTTGTTATTTTTGGGTCGTTATTGCTGAATTTGTAGATATGAATAAGGGTGGTGCAATGGCGAAATCGAGGGCACAAGGTGTCACCAGTGAGGAAGCCATACAATCATTAATTGATCAGATAGCATGGTTAAGAACAGAGACTGTATTTGTGAATAATAAGCTTTCAGAGAAGAATGCCGAGTTACAGTTGTTAAACTCGCAGTGTCTAGGGGTAGATCGAGCTCTAGAGAAAATGGTTGTTTTCTTTTTCTAGTAGTTTGTCCAGGGATGTGCTATCATTTATAGAAGATCCCTTGCAATCAGCTGTAACCGGGAGTTTATTGCAAAAACAGTTGTTGCAAATACACTCTGTGATCAAAAGTATCCGGACACATGGCTGAAAATGACTTACAAGTTCGTGGCACCCTCCATCGGTAATTCTGGAATTCAGTATGGTTTTGGCCCACGCTTAACCTTGATGACAGCTTCCACTTTCACTGACATA
The DNA here is from genome assembly GCF_021461395.2 of Schistocerca americana. NCBI lineage: Eukaryota > Metazoa > Arthropoda > Insecta > Orthoptera > Acrididae > Schistocerca > Schistocerca americana. Next base: position 630,010,098 of record NC_060130.1, read on the forward strand.
CGTTCAATCAGGTGCTGGAAGGTTTCTTGGAGAATTGCAGCCCATTCTTCACGGAGTGCTGCACCGAGGAGAGGTATCGATGTCGGTCTGTGAGACCTGGCACGAAGTCGGCGTTCCAAAACAACCCAAAAGTGATCTATAGGATTCAGGTCAGGTCTCTGTGCACGCCAATCCATTACAGGGGTGTTGCTGTCGTGTAACCACTCCGCCACTGGCCGTACATTATTAACAGGTGCTCGATCGTGTTGAAAGATGCAATCGCTATCCCCGAATTGCTCTTCAACAGCGGGAAGCAAGAAGGTGCATAAAACTTCAGTGTAGGCCTGTGCTGTGATAGTGCCACGCAAAACAACAAGGGGTGCAAGCCCCCTCCATGAAAAACATGACCAAACCATAACACCACCGCCTTCAAATTTTCCTGTTGGCACTACACACGCAGGCAGATGACGTTCACCGGGCATTCGCCATGCCCACACCCTGCCATCGGATCGCCACATTGTGTACCGTGATTCCTCACTCCACATAACATTTTCCCACTGTTCAGTCATCCAATGTTTACGCTCCTTACACCAAGCGAGACGTCGTTTGTCATTTACCGGCGAGATGTGTGGCTTATGAGCAGCCGCTCGACTATGCAATCCGAGTTTCCTCACCTCCCCCCCCCCCCCTAACTGTCATAGTGTTAGCAGTGGATCCTGATGCAGTTTGGAATTCATATGTGATGGTTTGGATAGATTACACATTACGATCCTCTTCAACTGTTGTTGGTCACTGTCAGTCAACAGACGAGGTTGGCCTGTACGCTTTTGTGCTGTACGTTTCCCTTCACGATTCCACTTCACTATCACATCGGAAACAGTGGACCTAGAGATGTTTAGGAGTGTGGAAATTTCGCGTACAGACGTATAACACAAGTGACACCCAATCGCCTGATCACGTGTCAGCCTGCTTAGCTGGGTGGTAACGTGCTCGCCTTCCGTGCAAGCGGGCGCGGGTTCGATTCCCGGCCGGGGACTGGGTGTTGTGTTGTCCTTATCATCATTTCATCCTAATCACCGGCGCCCAATTCGCCCAATGTGGCGTCGACTGAAATAGGACTTGCACTAGGCGGCCGAACTTCCCCTGATTGGGCCTCCCGGTCAACGATGCCGTACGCTCATTTCATTTTACCTGATCACGTTCGAAGTCCGTGATTTCCTCGGGGCGCCCCATTCTGCTCTGTAAAGATGTATAATGACTGCTGAGGTCGCTGATATGGAGTATCTGGCAGCAGGTGCCAGCACAATGGGCCTAATATGAAAACGTATGTTTTTCGGGGTGTCCGGATACTTTTTATCACATAGTGTAGCAAGGTTGTGCCTCTCAGTGGAAGCCAAGTCATTTTCACACTGCACGGAGGAACTCCACATGGCGGAAACTTTTGAACAACTGAGGCAAGCATTGGTTCTGAGATATAGGAATCAGAATATGTGTTTTTTTGGTGAGTAGTTGAGTATAATTTCTAAGAGGCCTAAGAAGCCATAGAGTTAGATCTGAGGGATTTAGTGCCAAAAGTCTCTAAGAACATTCCCACTGGTGCATGTCGAGATCTCCATGCAATAGTTAGTCTAGCAGTGAAATTAAAATAGATTGAGGGTATGACACGAGTAACAGACCAGAGAAATGTGTTTGCAATAAATGTAAGATGATTTAATTGTGGCTGTAAGGGGCATGTGCAGAGGTAGTGCCGCCAGCCGTGGAGTAATAGGGGTGGTATGTACTATCATAGGTTCAGTGGGAACAACAGTTGGGGTGGTACCGACCAGCTGCAGTATTATAGTAATAATGATGGGGGTGGACTTGTTGGCAATAATCACCGGTTAATCTCAAAAGGGAACGCAGTTAGTACCAAAGGAGAGATAGAATGTGCCATAGTGAGGATGATAGGTGGTAAGAAGTATGAACTTCTGTTGGACAGAAGTAAGCAGTGTCGATGGCCTTGACGGTTTTGGAGGGCAAGAGGTATTGGATCCCACCACTTCATGCTTTGTGTGCCAGCGACGATAACGCTATATAGCCACTGGGTTGATAACGGTGAATTTTCAATCAGAGGCAACCAAGATTAGACAGTACATAGAAGTGGTGTGGTAAATGACGGTTACAGCATAATCCTAGGATTAGACTTTCTGCATCAACATCATGCCATAACTGACCTTAGACGACTTGTGCTGGAACTTGAATATTAATCTTTCACGAGGAGCATTTGTTGTTCAATGTAATCCCGTTAAACCACGAGAAATAACATTAAGGCCTCATTTGCTTCATTTTGCATTGAGTGGTACTGGTTGTCACTGTGGGTGAATGTGAAGCCTGACTTGCCAGTTGGTATAGCGGATATAGTAGAACCGCTGGAGGATAGTGAGATATTGAATGCAGCATATTGTTTAGTGAGTCGAAGCATTGTACACCTACAGAAAAGGGACAAAGACAAGGTAGCGCCCGTAAATGTGGATAATTTTGGCACTGCGGAGGTTAAGTTGTTTCAGGGAACGTTAGTGGCAACGTTAGAAATTCCGGGAAAGCAAGTTCGCTGCACAGACGTTGTAGGCTATGGAAAGGCACAGGCTGACGCTAAGACTGCAGTGTACGGAAGGATGAAGTATTTCAGCGAAACAGAGAGGGCACAGATGGAATAAATGTTGTTACAGTTTCAAAGCTTGTTCATTCTGTGAGGACCGTTGCCTGCAACGCCCATGGCGCAACACAGGATTGCGATGTGTAATGACGCACCACTGTATCAGAGACGGCATAGAATATCATGGGCTCTGCAACCGGCTTTGGAGGAGTTAATTAATAAACCGATGGCATAAGAGAAGAGTGTAGCCCTTGCAGATATGGGGAGGGGACAGAAATCGTAATTGTACCAAAGAAACGGCCGGCCGAAGTGGCCGCGCGGTTAAAGGCGCTGCAGTCTGGAACCGCAAGACCGCTACGGTCGCAGGTTCGAATCCTGCCTCGGGCATGGATGTTTGTGATGTTCTTAGGTTAGTTAGGTTTAACTAGTTCTAAGTTCTAGGGGACTAATGACCTCAGCAGTTGAGTCCCATAGTGCTCAGAGCCATTTGAACCATTTTGAACCAAAGAAACCTACAGGCGATTCGAGGAAATACTGATTCCACTGAGACTATTGTTATTTGAACAATAAGACAGATGCATACCCCCAAAATCACAGAGATAATGATAGTATCGGACAGTGCCGGTATTTTCCAACCATAGTCCTTAGGAGTCGGTACCATCAATTGAAAATAGCTCCAGAGGATAGAGCGAAGACTGCATTTTCAGTACCTTGCGGATATTATCAGTATAGAAAAATACCATTTGATGTAAAGAATGCACCAGCAATATTCCAGGGTTTGTTGGACAGACTGATGAAAGAACTGAAGCTTCGTCAATAATCCATGTATCTGGATGACATAATTGTTTTTTTTGTCAAGAAATATGTAAAATCATATGCAACGACTGGGGGAAGTTGTCAGGAGGTTACAGGTAGCTCATTTAACACTGACTACAGAAAACGTCACTTTGCATTTGAAGAAATAAATTAGTTAGAGCATGTAATTAGTAAAAACGGTGTGAGGACTGATCCTAGATTGTTACAGGTGGTGTGGGGTTATCCAGTACCAGGAACAAGCAAAGAGTTGCAGTCCTTCCCATGCCTTGCAAATTATCATAGGAAAGTCGTGATGGGTGCTGCAAGTAGAACTCGACTACTTACACAATTACTAAGGAAAGGTATCATTGTTCTGTGGGTTCAGGAGTAACAGAAAGCGTGTGTCAAACTAAAAGAGTTATGGACGTTGAGTTCAATGTTGGTGTTTCCGTATTTTCGGAATGAATTTATATTATCATGTCGAACTGTTCTCTCAGGTGCGTTTTGAGTCAGGACGATGGAAAAGAAAATCCTATTGCTTTTTTATCGAAACAGTTGAATAGAACTGAAACGAATTCTTCTACAATGGAAAAAGAGATGCTTAGCCAGGAGTACAGAGTGACATACTTCCAGTGTCACCTATATGGAATGAAGTTTAAAGTAGTGACTGACTATGCTACTTTTAATTTGTTACTTGGTCTTGAAGGATCCATCCAGCAGACTGACGGGATGGGCATTGAAACTCAAAGAATTCGAGCATGAAGTAATCTACAAACCAGGGACGATATGCGGAAATGTGGACGCTCTAAACAGAAAGGTAGCGGTGATACAAAAATTAGGTCAAGTCCCTGTTGAATGGCAAGCAGCACAGAGCACTGACAGGTGGTATATGCAGAACAGTAAGCAGCACCAATTCAGCATCTGTGATGGAATGTTGTGTAGGTAGATCACATTAGGGACGCTAGTGGTTGTGTCAGTGAAGCTAAGGGAAGAGGTGCTGAGAGAAACGCATGATCACATTTTATAGGCCCTTGGGGGGTACAGAATGACGAACTGGATGGTGGTGGAGAAGTTCTGGAGGAGAGGATGAAAAAGTGATATCGATCAATATATTATAAATTGTACACAGTGATTGTAACATACAGATTTGCGTTGGAAATAAGTACTGAAGTAGAATTTGACCGAAGTGACGAAACTGTTTCATTTTATTGGGATGGACGTGTTAGGCCCATTCAATCAACTCCAGCAGGGAGTGCAGGCTATAATATACAACTTTTCTAGTTACGTAGAGGTGGCGGTGATGCTGGACCAGCAGGCAGTCACAGTTTACGGATCAAGGGACGAACTTCATTTCAGACTTCATGAAGAAGTTGTATCGGTTACATCTACATCTACATCTACATGAATACTCTGCAATTCACATTTAAGTGCTTGGCAGAGGGTTCATCGAACCACAATCATACTATCTCTCTACCATTCCACTCCCGAACAGCGCGCGGGAAAAACGAACACCTAAACATTTCTGTTCGAGCTCTGATTTCTCTTATTTTATTTTGATGATCATTCCTACCTATGTAGGTTGGGCTCAACAAAATATTTTCGCATTCGGAAGAGAAAGTTGTCGACTGAAATTTCGTAAATAGATCTCGCCGCGACGAAAAACGTCTTTGCTTTAATGACTTGCATCCAAAATCGCGTATCATATCTGCCACACTCTCTCCCCCATTACGTGATAATACAAAACGAGCTGCCCTTTTTTGCACCCTATCGATGTCCTCTGTCAATCCCACCTGGTAAGGATCCCACACCGCGCAGCAATATTCTAACAGAGGACGAACGAGTGTAGTGTAAGCTGTCTCTTTAGTGGACTTGTTGCATCTTATAAGTGTCCTGCCAATGAAACACAATATTATCTATGTGGTCTTTCCAACTGAAGTTGTTCGTAATTTTAACACCCAGGTACTTAGTTTAATTGACAGCCTTGAGAATTGTACTATTTATCGAGTAATCTAATTCCAACGTGTTTCTTTTGGAACTCATGTGGATCACCTCACACTTTTCGTTATTTAGCGTCAACTGCCACCTCCCACACCATATAGCAATCTTTTCTAAATCGCTTTGCAACTGATACTGGTCTTCGGGTGACCTTACTAGACGGTAAATTACAGCATCATCTGCGAACAACCTAAGAGAACTGCTCAGATTGTCACCCAGGTCATTCATATAGATCAGGAGCAGCAGAGGTCCCAGGACGCTTCCCTGGGGAACACCTGACATCACTTCAGTTTTACTCGCTGATTTGCCGTCTATTACTACGACCTGCGACCTTCCTGACAGGAAATCGCGAATCCAGTCGCACAACTGAGACGATACCCGAGAGAAAAATATTGAAAACTAGTCCACTCCATTCTCAATCAAATGGAAGGGCAGGAGTTCATCAGACGAGTGTGAGTATACTTAGTTATTATGTTAATTCCCACCATGTGGATTGGGACACGTATTTATCTTTTGAGGTAAGTGCATATACTTCGAAGGTACACAACATCATCGGGTTGTCGCCATTCGAGGTGGTGTATGATAAGAAGATCCGTCATTATTCGATATGATTAAGCAAACAGGAAGCAGTAACGGAGAGTCAATGCGAGAATTTTCGAGAATGGAGAGGTTTGGCAGAAGTTCCACCAAGCGAAACCAAGGCGCTGGAGAGGCAAGAGGGAACAGTGAATTGTACGCAACTTTTCTTCAATACAAGGTGAGTCAATGGGTGATGTTGGTTCCGTATACGTCGAAAGGTACAATAAAGAAGTTTGCGACACGCTGCCATGGCTTGCACCAAATGACTGAAACCATGTCACCTGCGAACGAGAAGCTACAGTTTCCAAAAAGGCGAGGTGATAGTAGTCCCTGTTCTCACTTTGTAGTTTGAAGAACGTAGGGAAAGAAGACTTCTAGTTTTGACAGTATAGTACCTTTTCGTCTGGAGCAGAGTGGAGCACTGCGAGATCATCTCCTGGATGGAGGAGTTCTGTTTTCCAGGGAGCAGGATGTGGTATTATCTACTTACAAACTCTCATTAAGTTTGGTATTAATATACGGGAGCTTCATAACGAGAGAAGGAGACTGAAAGAGTATTTTCGGGTTTGCAACAATTAGTATGTAGTAATGAAGCACTCAGGGAGGTACACAGGAAGTTGATCGTTGTGTATGCATGACTGAAGGAGTAGATGCAGGATGTAGCAGGAGTCGTGCCACATGAATAATGAAGGGTAAAAAGGGGATGAGTACGCGCTGGAGGAAGGATACTTGGCACAGTATTCGGGGTAGCTGGTGAAAACGACGTAAGAGAGCCGAAGCGGACAACAGAAGCCGCAATAGAAGTGGCAGAAGATAATAGGTTGGCTATAGAGTGACATTCCACGTGGAATGCGAGTTCAGAGAGCAGCATGTTGAACAACACACACATACTTCGGCAGCTCCTTAGAGAGGTAAAGGATTATGCCAGAGCATCAGCTATCTGTCTGAACCGGGAGCTAGAGGCAGTTCAAGCAGGGATGCAAGTATCAGATACAAGAATAACGCTAACGAGTCTGTTGCTGCCACTGGGAGATAGTACCTGGGATGCAGGAGTGGAGTTCACAAGCTTGCAGGAAGTTGTTCATCAGACACTATATGGCCAATTGTGTCCGGAACAATATCTGAAGGGATTGAGAAAGGTGCAGAGGGAATTACTGCCAGAGCTCAGCAGCCAGAATCTACCTTTTTACAGCTACGGAGCAAGTGTGGCTGTGAAAACAGATAGTGCACAGTTGTACGTGTCTGTGAAGGTACAGGTAGTGGACAAATTTTTATTGTTTAAGCATTGTACGGTGCACAGCTATTCAGTAACGCTAGAAACAGTAGATAGGGTTGTGCAAGTAAAATAAGATGTTGTGGTACTGGTGACGGAAGACGAGGATTGGCATGCGGTAATGACTAGAGTAAGCTAAGGCAATGCCAAAGTGGATTGATCACTATATATCCCACTCGCGAGTTCCAGATGAGAGGAAGCACGTGCGGCATGTAACTGTTCAGGGGCAAAGCAGAGAGTTGTCCATGCTGAAAAGAGGGAACCAAAGCCATATGTCTAGTGAGTGTGTTTCCAGTGGGTGTACTCGGTGTACAATGTCATAATAGTGCTGGCAAGTCACTATGAACAAGAAAAACCCACGGGAACAAGACGCTTAGAGTTAAAAGGCAGTGGGTTGTTAACTAGTGGAAGCATGTGTGATATTATAGGACCAATATAACATAACATGATCTGTATGGGTGAGACGAACCCTTAGAGATGTTGCCTAATGAGATTCGTGCAGTTCATTCATCAAGTCAAATGGTAGCCGCACAGGAGGAACAAATCTCTGCGGAGCAACTTATGCAGCATGAAGATGGTACACATTTGGTAAGTGTGACCTTGAACCTCGAAATTCATAGCGCAATAGTGACTCTGATTTTGTTCTGCATGGCTTTTATTTTTCTGAGACGATGGGACTTTCTGAAACCCAATCCCTAGGAGAACTTAATTCCCCAAACGAGAGATTGAGAATGAATTTGTAGAGCTTAAGGAAGATGTGAAACAGACATAAAATATACTGTAGTAGGTGAGCAGTGCGTCAGTCTAGCATAATCTTGGGAGTGTGCACTTACGTTATAGATCAAGGGGGAAGTAGTCACGGTGGAGAACCAGTCCAGAGCCAAATTCGATGGCTATGTCTTCCGTGTGGAGGAGGAAAGTGTAATGTCGCTACCCAGTTTTAGTGACATCTATAAGGAAGCCGGCATTAAGTGTTGCAATAGCAATTACACACCGTTAAGCACAGTGTGGTGATGTGTGGATCAGAATAACACACACACAAAAGGTTGTGAGATGGGCCAGCCATGTTTGGTGAAACCTCCTCTGTGAAGCAGTTATGGTGGAGTGGGCAGAACAATGTCATCACACCAAGGCAAGATCGATGTCGCGAGCTACATGACTGGGGTTGGGCAATAGTGCAATAAAAGTATCTCAGAGCCATATAAATGGATGTGATTTTGAGGCAGATTCATTTGGAGTCCAGCAGCGCCACCACGATGCTAGGTCCACACAAGACAAAGACAAGACTAGGCTTCACTAGCTGCAGCCATGGGTTCGAGACTGGGTTGAGGCAGCTGCATCCTGGATTGAGTCTCCTTTTGGGACTCGGTGCCACAGTGTCACCTGACCTGCCATTCACACCTGCCACTGCCAGACTCCTGCAATGAGGCAACAGGTCACATGCTATGCACAGCACTCCTAGCCCACCTCTGAAGTGGATGTGAGCGGAGCCTCAGTCACTGGAAGAGTCTGTTCCACAGAGGAACGCTGTCACAGCAGAGGGTTGAGAGTGCCACTGGCGTCAAGGCCGTGGCCTAGTGTGATGCCGCTGGCCGTTGCTCACCCATCGTCAGCAATGCAGGACGACTATGTCTTTATCTCTTATCAGGGTGGAGGCTAGGCCACATGCGTCTTGGCACAGGCGAGGGTCGGCAGAGGGGGGTGTGCCTGCCTCACATTGCCAACAACGTGATGTGTATTTGAGGTTGAATAAAACACTTCTCTGGACTGCCAATGTATCACTGGGCCCACCGGCTCATCATTCTGTCAGTTACCCTACTGAGTGCTGTCTGTCCTCTACACCATGTACGTATGCTGTGAAAGTCAATTACTTTTATTATTCATGTTGTTCATTGTCTTTAACTATGTTGTAGAATATGTTGGTAACTGCATAACTGAATTGGTATTGTGTTATAGAAAGCATGGATGCAGTAACTAACTATAAATTGATTCGAGTATGTGTGGATTTTGAACACAAGCCATCCATGTGTGTGTGAGATTATTAAGGCGTTGCCTTCATTCATAAGAATCGTAAAAAAGTGTGTGTGTGTGTGTAATATTGTATTATCTGGTCCTTTTTACAATATATTATCCTAATAAATATACTCTTGCACCAGTATAGGTGAGTGAATGGGAAGCGGCTTATGCAGAGATGAGTTCGTGCATTTTCATGTTGTTACCTTCGCACTAGGTTAACCTTTTCCTTCCATGGAATAAAGCTCATCAGGCTATGAGAATGCGAAACAGAAAAAGAAGACAGTACCCATACCAAAGCAAAAATATCTTTGATGAACTCTTTCTGCAGATTAATCTCAGTGCAATTACATAGGCAACCATATTAATCGAGACAAGGAAGCGTTGTTACGTGGAATTTTGTTTCCAAACTGCCAAGCAACGCATTTCATAATGTAATATGCACATTCCAAAAACCTTTCTAGTCAACCCGTTAAAGCCGCATCATGACTGCAGACAGTATTCTCTACTGTCAATGAATGCACAGCTAATTACTTCTTGTCTTCTTTTCCTTTTATTATGGTGAGAGGCAAGTGCTATTTTCTGCAGCTTTGAAGTGCTCTTTTTAACTGTTTTACTTAACAGAGAAATTTACTTAAAAGGACCAGGAGGGGTCATAAATGGAACTGAAAACTGTCCATCCAAGCAGAGGAGATGTAAAATTCGCCACATCCTCATCTCAGCACAGCAGGTGACTTGAGGAAGCCTAACTGTCATAAAACTCTATTTAGTGAGATGCTAGAAGTAATCTGTTTCGAAAGAGAACGTTGTATCCAGGTGTAGTAGCCAGAAGAAGCATGAGACCGACTGTTTCTCTGCAGTCGCGCCACAAAAAAATGTTCGCTTAAAATGCTACAAATGAGAACTCTGTTGAGCTAACAATAATTATTTCTGTAGAAAGCATTCTTCATGCACGACCTTCGGTTGTCCAAGGTCAAATACCTAACTTGGAGTGGGAGAGATTTTCTGACTTCCTCTCCCTCGCCTCGCCCTCCACCTCACCCCCCCCCCCCCCCCCTCCAACCCCCACCCACCAGACCATCATTGGCTAACCAAGACAAAATCTACCAGAGTAGGAGCTTGTTAAACTTATTTACAAAATTATTACTGGTCAGAACTCTCAAGCTCTGCTGCAGTTGGCTGGCGAGATTGCGGCACAGGTAGAAACCGCCTAGTTTCGATAAGTTAAGTCAGACAATACTTGCTGCCAAGCGACAGATGAGAAAACACTTGCTGCTAAAGAATCGCATAGAAATATGTGTAGCAGCCGACCTGGATTCCGAATTTTCAGCCGTTACTGCCGCCATCTTCCACAGTAACAATGTATGAAACTGGTAAGAATGAGCTAGTGTTGTAGTCACCAAATCGAGGGAGCACGCGAAGATAGTCAACTTTTATCTATGATTCTTGAGTTTCTCCCGGCGTATTTGATAGTCAAAATATCCACGGGTGTGCTGCCGGTCTACAGTGTCCAACGGGCACAATATTTCGGCGATCATACATGTCGCCATCATTAGGTGAACTGACGGACTGAGCTCCTGTGAACGTGCCGGCACGGAGATCCGTACGCTATGGCTGCTCAGTGAGAACAGTTCCCTCTGAGCAGCCATAGCGTACGGATCTCCGTGCCGGCACGTTCACAGGAGCTCAGTCCGTCAGTTCACCTGATGATGGCGACATGTATGATCGCCGAAATATTGTGCCCGTTGGACACTGTAGACCGGCAGCACACCCGTGGATATTTTAACTTTTATTTACGTTCGAATTCTCAGTTTTAACGTTTGCAGCCAGCTAGTTGCTTCCATCATACACTTTGGTGATTTTACTGATGTTCGTAGGTATTTTTCTAGGTTCTTTCTTTAACCACTATTCATTCTTGCAGTCATTGTCCATGTCCGTGATGCTTTCATGAGTTCACCCACTTGTGCCAAGGCTTGATTTCGTAATTACGATCCTCTTATCCACTTACTAACTGTTAACAAACTTATTTCAGTGGATAATCATGTGTTTGATGTTTTATGGTAATAAAACAAATGTTACAGTGACGACTAATTTCTTTTGTAGATAGATGTATCCATTCCTTAACATATCCATGTGTGGTTTGATACCCCTACTTTAATGCTTTATTGGGCCACACGTAATAGTTTTGTTTTCATAAGACGTTACTGCTACGTGACGTTGTATTTCTTCAGCTTGCATGATCTAATGAGGAGCTTCCCTTCTCTGTAGGTCACAGGGATCGGACTTATATCATTATAGGGATATGCTAAACAGTTCAGCTGGCACCTCACAGTCAGTAGATAGTTAAGTGGGAGGTAGGCAATCGATAGGAAAGGGATAAACGTTGAAATAGATGCAATTTTTCTACGAATGAAACATATCACAGAAATGCCCCAGTATTTAGTCGTCATAAGAAGATAACCGAAAAGGAGCTTACGATCTAACGTCCTATGAATGGAGAACTCATTGCAAGATGAGCCCACCTAGCATTATACAACCTTGTCTAAGGTACTCCTGCTATTCACCTGAAGTAATTTACAAAAACTGTGGAGGACGTAAATCAAGAAGACTGGATGGGTATTTGTGGTTTCCCCATATAGTGTAATTCATATGGTGGAATCGTTCATTTGAAACAGACTCGATCAAACACCTTCCTCATCCTTTCCCAATCCAGCCCTGTGCACAGCTCTAATGACACTTACTTCGACCTAACATTAAACGCTAATTTTACTTCCTTCACTCCTTTGTTTCCCCTTTCTTTTTAAATTGCACTCCAAAGCTCGACGCCAATGTCATAAATAGTGCGTCACGTCATTCTATGAGAATAAGGGAAATGCTGCAATCTTTTGAGACTATGCGTGAAATAGACTAAGCGAGACACAGTGGTTTCCATAAATAACTCTAGGAGATTTCTGAAATGGGCTCTTTGAAAAGACTGCGGTCGATTCCTTTGCCAGAGCTAGCTAACACCTTATCATCTGAAAGACTGTAGAGTCCTAAAGCAAACAGTCTAAAATGAGGATACTGTTGCTAACTAAATGGATCTTTGGAATTTTTCACAATAATAAAAATTTACCGACAACGTTTATCGATAAAAAACATAACATAATGTATAATATAGCTTCGAGCTCAGAACTAGTCGTCTCATCTTTTACTTAAGGTGCATAGAGGAGTCTCACCATAATCCTGCTCCTCGCTATCGTGTTTAGCTACTTCCAGATCATATAGTTCTTCAGCTGTCCTCAAATTGTTGTGTGGGCCACATTACTGTTTGCTTTTCAAGGTAAAATCCGTACTAGAATCAGAGACTGTTATCCATGCAGCAGCGAGCGAAGCTGATGGCCCAGAAACGGAGTCGTGCGATATGTGAGTAGTTTCGCAGCAGAGCTCCAGTTAAAGTTTAATCGCTCCGAGGTCTCCTCCGTCGGGGACTTAGGAACTCTGTCACGACAAGATACGACTCCACTTCGTGGAGGTTCTGAAGCCAATTTCTTTGCGTTTCGCTGTCGGAAATTAGGAAGGGCGACGGGCAGTGGGTTGTCGGCCGGCGGCCGGCGACCGGTTCCTCCGCATGCAGTATTCATCGCGTCGCCGCGCCGGACCAGCCAATTATTGATGACGGATCACCTACGCCGCCAACAATTCTTTAACGTGTCCATTTCTATTCGGTGCACGCTGTATTACTCACACTTGCGAGATTTCCGTGCTGAGTGAGGAATCGCGGCAGATTGCTGCAGTGGCAGAATATTCCCAGAACTGCCCTTAACGGCGCGCCAAGCTCCGGCCTCCAGAAATGAATTATTCCCCGCGCAGCCCGCGCTGCCGGCCTCCTCGGAGCAATAAATACGCAAGCCACATGGCCGGTTTGGCACTTACGGCGCGCCTCCTGCCTTTGACAGATCTCTCGTACGTGTTCTACCGACGGGCTACTTTTCTGTCACGCGCCGGCAAAATGCTCTCGCTTGGTCGACAAGATTGAACGTCACCTGTAAGAGAAATTGAATTACTCGCCTCTTTGGAAGGAAATCTTCTCAAACTGCTTCCCGTTATCTGCGCTATTAATTAAGACATAGTAGCTAACTTAATTTCCCCTAGTGACATCTGCGGTGCGCACGAACGCAGTGAAATACCTGCCGGTACTCTCAACTGAGCTAATCTACACTCCCAGCCATCTACGTTTTTCTATAATTTCTGGGCGTGCATCATTTTTGTCCTTTATGTGCTGTGCCCTCAGATAAAGTACGAATATTTTTCTCCGCTCTCAGCAGTTGTAATCAAGGTGAGACTATCTGGGATGTCTAGCCACTCTCTGAGATTTTGCGAGAATAGAACGTTTTTCCGACCAGGTTCTCCGTTCTCCTCCTTTCCTTCCTTCAGTGATGAACTTTATGTAGCTATAGCTCTCATTTGCAAAGCAGTGTTCAACATACGCTGGTTTCTTGTGTTTCGTGACTGTCATGACTTCAAAGTTTTTAATAGCACTCTGAGGAACCTCATCATAGCCCACACGACATACTTACGAGTGGCGGTACACCGACATTTCAAACGCCTTCACTCTGTTCATGGATGATGTTTTAATTCTCTAAGGCCCTGCTCCATACAGCAGTACTGATATCAAGTGACATTTTGCAATTCAACAACATGTGGTAAGCTTAAGGTCGCAATTGCGGTATCGGCCGCCGTCCGGTCGGCTGCATTTCCAAATACGTGTACCGCCAGTCACGCCGCCGCGTTTCCTACAGCCACCACTGTGGCATGAGGGCGCTGCCACGAACGATTGTGCCCCTGACAACGATATGCAAGCATCTCCTCTCCGGAGCGCCAGCGGAGGGTCTGCTTAAGTTCAAACAACAACGCACAGTCCCTCCATTTTGTATGTTTCCCATTTCGTAACATTTACAAACTTTTACAGCGGTCAGGCCACATCATCTACGGAATAATCTTTGTGTTGATGACTGACTGAATTGTAAACCTTTTTATTTGCATACAGGGTGAACGTTAATAAAACAGACAGACTGCATGGACAGATTGCTGACTAGAAATGGAGGAAAGAAAGTCCTATTGTCATGTCTCGGGAAATAGATGGCGCTGACTAATGACAGTCCCTCTGACCACGTGTCGTGCGTTGCTTATGAATTGAGGCTGTGTGATTAACGCAGCGTGCTGTAAGCATCAGAATGATCCGGTATTCATGTCGGGAACATGCCAAGATGGTGTTTGTGTACTGCCAAGGAGACGAAAAAGGGTCGAGAGGCAGTACGGCTATACGAACAGAGATACCATCACAGACACCAACCGCATCACACAACATTTCAAGCACTTTTTAGGTGGCTATGATCGTGGGTTCATTCAGACAGATGAACGTGCTGGGCGGCGGTGGACTGTGCGTACTCCAGATTTGGACGAGCCCATGTACAAGTTCTAAGCAAGTGTCCCGCCAACGTGGTGTAAGCCAGAGAACGATTGTATGTATCCTGCATGACAACCGCTACTACCCCAATCACCTGCAACGAGTTGAACATCTGTTATGGTGTGGATGCGCTGCAACTCTGTACTCTGTTCTGGGACGACTTTTTGTCATTGCATGCACACACTCAATTTCCGGAAATGTGTTCATAGGACCTTTTTTGCTCCATTTTCAGTCAGAAATCCATCCCCGCAGTTCGTCAGTTTTATTAATGTTCACCTTGTATATTCCAAAATTCAAATCTGCTGTTTGCAACTACGGCAAACAGAGGTATGTATTACTTTTACTAATTGATATTAGATGTAAAATAAATTAACATTTGAAGTCTCTGTCCACGAACCGCATCTTTTCCTCGCTCCTGTATCCACTGAAGTGCCACAAAGCGTGCAAAGGATGTTACAACAGCTATTACCAATAAAATGTTCAAGTTTCCGAAGAGCTATCAGTATACAGCCTCTTCTACTTTTGTCTCTAGCAATGCTACCCGCTGACGCATTTAAATGTCATAGATCAGTTGCGACTGCCCAAAGAGTTGGTTATGGGCAATGTAGACCTATTCTTTTTATTATTTCAGCTGAATGAATAATGGTTGGTGGTACACAGTTTCCTTAAAGCCCAGTTTCTTGTAGAAATAAAACAAGACATAATACAACAAGACGTAATAAATACGTAATTAATGTGACAGTAAAGAAATGAAAATGGTCTGGTAAGATAATGATATTGTCTACAACGAGTTGTTTAGAATTTTGAGCAGAAGTATATTTCTGTAGGTACCCAAAGATTCAGGGTGTTCGGAAATTCCCGTTACAAACTTCTAGAACTTGTAGACGGGAGCGAGTACATATTCTGAACAGGAACCCATGTCCGTAAAGTACCGTTTCAGTTCTACGGCGGTTTCAGTTCAGATATTTAACTCATCAACTTTTGCTTGGGGAACTGAATTAGGCGTGACGCAGTACAATTATTAGGTAAGAATACGAGAGGAAACATAACGAAAGGAAACATAACGAAACATACATTTATCACTTAAGCAGATTTGCTTGTATTAACACTCAAACATTGTGTGTTTACAGTATTAAAAAAAAAAACAAAAAAAAAACAACAAAATGCATGCTGTACATATAGAGCAGTACTCATGCATCACTACAGAGGCTCAATGTGGCGACCACCAATGTTGTTACAGACATTGTACCTACGAAGCATGTTCTGGTACACATTCTCCATCCTACGTGGTGTCTCTTCTACAACTCGTATCAGCAGATCTTCCTCTAATCTTAGAGGAACCTCGTTAATTAAATTTTGCATACGATCCCTCAAGAAGTAGTACACGTCATCCTGTCTACCATATTGCATACCAAGGCAAGAAAGTCTGACACTTTCTTCTTTTCCTAGGATGTCGTAAACGCGTTACACAAAATATTATGTACTCACTCCCCTCTACGAGCTCTAGAGTACGTAACGAAAATTTCCGAACAACCTGTATATGTGAATGGTGGCCCTACATCTAATTCAGAAACCAAATGTACAGTATTCTAAGCATCAAAATGAATTAACTTACAGATACGTAGCGTAAGCAGAGCATTTACAGACAGTACGAAATGAGTGCATAGAGCCAAGCATTAATTCACGAATGTGTAGTAGCAGTATCGTAAATGTTAGCCGGCCGCTGTCGCCGAGCCGTTCTAGGCGCTTCAGTCCGGAACCGCGCTGCTGCTACGGTCGCAGGTTCGAATCCTGCCTCGGGCATGGACGTGTGTGATGTCCTTAGGTTAGTTAGGTTTAAGTTGTTCTAACTGTAGGGGACTGATGACCTCAGATGTTAAGTCCCATAGTGCTCAGAGCCATTTGAACCAGTTTTTAAAATGTTAAACAGCGATCACAGCGAAATCTTAACTTTCATTATCATCAAACCGGTTGTCATTTCGTCACACAATTTGAAAAATTACACTAAAGAAAAACAGAAAAACGGCGCACCAACAGGGAATTATCCGAATGGGACAGAAATCGGTAGACTACAATTTCAGAAAAATTTGATAATTTGTTCAAGAGAGAGAGCGTCCCAAATTGAGCAGGTCAGTAACGCGTTGGTCTACCACTGGCCCTTATGCAAGCAGGTGTTCGGCTTGGCATTGATTGATAGAGTTGCTGAATGTTCTCCTGAGGGATATCGTGCCAAATTCTGTTCAATTGACGCCTTAGATCGTCAAAATCCCGAGCTAGTTTGAAGGGCTCTTTTCAAAACACTGCAAGTTAAACTCTTTGATATCGACTACTGTTTGAAGAAAGTAGGTCAGTTTGAGACTGAGTAACAGGAACTTCTCGGTAAATTTCAAGAAGTGTGGTCTAAAGGCGAGCTAGAAGAAAGCGATAGTGAGCCTCCAAGAAAGAAGCAATGGGATGGTGTGATTATCATAGAAACATCGTACCATACTTAGTTGTGTGAAATTGTTGATTTTCTTTCGAATCAGAAAACTGAGTGATTCGCTGACTTTGATAATTTGGAGTTTCTTTCACTGATGAAATATAAAAGCTATAGCCAATAGACAGGTAAAGTCCCTGAGGCTATATTTAATTCCTTGAAGGTGGACATTCTGATATCCCTCGAATAAGGACGGAACAATCTGTGAAATATTATTCAGACGAATTCCGGAACTAACCACTATTTAGACAAAGTCAGTTTCTCATCGCCTGTGGTCTGAGTGAAGCAGTACCTGAAGCATCAAAAGTTATGAAATTAATTTCAGCCCTCCCTGCAACCAGCGCTTCGGCCGAAAGACTATTTTAGGCGTTGAAGAGAATGGAAACTTATCTTCGAAATACACAGTCATAAACCTCACTTTCTCTCCTTCCTTTATTGTAAACTGAAAAGCGATTGCTCAAGTTCGTCTAACACGAAGCGTCGTTCTATGACTAGGTGGCTGAAGTTTTCGACAGGAAGATTCGAAGAAGAATATAAATAAATATGTTGGTACTGGAACCTTTAATAGCATTCTTATTCACTTAGATACAATAATAGGTATTTTCCGAGCATGCGTGATCGCTTAGGGTGCCTGATCTTTACGAGGTTGGGCATTTTGCTTTTGCTTTAATAGACGGCATACGACATTGTTCAATGTAATACCAGGACCTGATAACGGATAATCGTAAACGATAACGTAGCAGTAATAACAATGACAATACTAACAACTAGTAAACAACAATTTCGTTATTTGAATAATCGTAAAGAATAACATAATTATAATAACAATGATAATAATAATATATAATAATAATAATTATAATTATAATAATTAAAGCACCTATACTGTTACTTTTAACATTTTTTAAAAACGATTACTGTTACAAGTATGTCACGACTCGCCACTGGTTACACCAGTTATTAATGGACTAGCATTTAACATTTGCAATGGCTTATCTCGCACTTAATCTGTGATCTTGCAATGTTTATCACTTAAATATGCTACCTAGACAAATTTATTTCCGGAACTTCATTGCTTTACATTAATTATTTTTTGGTGCTGCGATTCTTTTTCTGTCAGTGTACATCTATTGAAAGGTAACCTTACCTGCCGTTATAAGACAAAATAAAATGAGATCTGCTAGTTCTTCAGTGACATGGAAGCTGTGTCATCCGCCTCGGCAGCTGCGTGGTGAGCCGGAAGGATTACTTACCGAAGGGGCTTGGGTTCGATTCCCGACCTCGGCTGTGATTTTCTTCTCTCGGGGACTCGGTGTTGTGTTGTCGTTACGTCCGCATCATCAGCAGTGACATTCCGCTGTTGAAATGGCTGTAGGAGCACATCCCGATAGTCAGTAACATACAAAGTTAAAAAAGTTTGTGCTCACGCCTTTAGAAAACAACACGAATTGAGTAGTATCAGAGATGCCCAGGGCTGTTGAGTGCCAAGCAAACTTAAACGCTTTTCTTGCAACTGATTTGATAAATTACAAGAAATATCTTCACTTCGGCCGGCCGGAGTGGCCAAGCGGTTCTAGGCGCTACAGTCTGGATCGGCGCGTCCGCTACGGTCGCAGGTTCTAATCCTGCCTCGGGCAGGGATGTGTGTGATGTCCTTAGGTTAATTAGGTTTAAGTAGTTCTAAGTTCTAGGGGACTGATGACCTTAGAATTTAACTCCCCTAGTGCTCAGAGCCATTTGAACCAATTGATTTTTCACTTCGACACGCCACTGTATTTTCAGAGAGTAACCGCTTTACATTGTTCGATTTTGCTGAGAACCAGTTTTTCAGCTGCGATTAAAATACATGCCTTCATGCAGTCACTTTCAGTGAATGTTTTCCCGTTTTCCCGTGTGTGGTGATTCCATGGGATATTCGTAAACTTACTTTCGTAATGGCTTCATTTCTTTTATAATGTGACGCACAACTGTTTGTTGAGCCGGCTGTTGTAGCCGAGCGGTTGTAGGCGCTACAGTCTGGAACCGCGCGACCGCTACGGTCGACGGTTCGAATCCTGCCTCGGGCATGGATGTGTGTGATGTCCTTAGGTTAGTTAGGTTTAAGTAGTTCTAAGTTCTAGGAGACTGATGACCTCAGCAGTTAAGTCCCATAGTGCTCAGAGCCATTTGAACCATTTTTGAACAACTGTTTGTTGACAAAAACTTATTTATGTTCACGTACCTTGTCCTTGAATTTATCGAACTATGGTCCATGTTTCTTTTTTTTCGTAGCTGTGACGAATATTGTATTTCTTGAGAACAGCGGTAACTATGTTGCACATATCACACACTGGAACAGGCAACCATAGACACATGCAAGCAGAACGCTTCTGGTGACATATCTGTTATTTATCACGAAGTGAAGGTGATTTTGACGTGCTTTTATCGCTACAATGCTCCTAGCGGCGTCTATTAGAGTTAACAAGCGGGAAGATTTGCTTACCGCTTCAAAAAGCTTTGGCCCAGGCATGGACGGCCGGATGAGGTCCGCTGGCCGTATTTTCGATATTCCTGGGCTATAATGAATAAGACAGAGTTAAGTCGCTGGTTACTATACACTGATAAGCCAAAACATTATGACCACTGCCCATCGCGACGTTGGATGCCGCCTGGTGGAGTTGTGGGAACGTGACGTAACAAAAGTATATAAGTGGAGCAGACACGGACAAGGGATCACCGTAACGAAGATATGGGCTGCAAGTTGCGAAATCCGTTGAGATAGGCGACTTTGACAAACGGCAGATTATTATTTCGCAGAGCCTGTGAACGAGTATCTAGAAAACGGTGAAGCTGGTCGAATGTTCATGTTCTACTGTCGTGAGCATTATAGAAAGAGGTAGGACAGTGAAACTACCACTAGGCGCTAAATGGTTGGACGTCCACGACTTCACAGGACGTGGGGTTCGGAGACTTGTCTGCGCTGTGAGAAGGACAGACGGTGATCTGTGCCATCTCTGCGGAAAGAACACAATGCTGGTGCACACGCAAGTGCTTCGGAGCACGCCGTTCATCGTACATCGTTGAATATGGAGCTCCGCAGCAGGCCACTCCTACGTGCTCACATATTGACCCAACGACATCGTCGTTTACGACTGTAGTGGGCACGGGACCATCTGGATTCGAACGACGATCAGTAGAAAAGTTTCGGCTCGTCCGGTGAATCACATTTTTGCTACATATTGTTTTTGAAATCTTATGGGACTTAACTGCTAAGGTCATCAGTCCCTAAGCTTACACACTACTTAACCTAAATTATCCTAAGGACAAACACACACACCCATGCCCGAGGGACGACTCGAACCTCCGCCGGGACCAGCCGCACAGTCCATGACTGCAGCGCCTAAACCGCTCGGCTAATCTCCTGCGCTTGCCTGGGATCTGTGATAGTAATCGGAGACATGCTGGCAGCTGCGAACCATCTGCATCCCTTCATGCTTGATATCTTCCCCGACGGCGATATCATCTTTCAGCAGTATAACTGCCATTGTCTTGAAGCCAGAACTGTGCTAGAGTGGTTTGAGGAGCTTTATGCTGAACTCATGTTGATGACTCGGCGACCAAATCCGCCTGACGTAAATACTGTGGAACCCGTATGGGTCACTATCGGGCTCCAGCACCGCGAACGCAAATCAGCGCTCCGTTATTTACGTGAATTGCATTACATGTGCTAAGACATTTAATGACACATACCTCCACAAACCTAGCAACAAACTGTTGCATCCCTGATACGCACGATCAATGATGTATTTCGTTCCAAAGACGGACACACAAGCTATTAAGCAGGTGGTCATAATGTTTTGGCTCATCAGTGCATGTGCACCCTTTCGTTGAAACCTCGTTTGTATCTGTCTCCATTCAAACTTACTTTGTCAATATTCAGGAAACCATGCTTACTTTACCAATAGTCTGCGCAGACGCTTTTCCAATATTGCATGGGAGTTCTACGTGACGTTAATGTATAGGCTGGAATAATATTTTTGATTGTAGTTGGATATGCTGAAACCTTAATTCCTCCTGTTAGCAAATGTTTTAAGTCCACAATCGATTCATTCGGATCATGTCAGTATAGCACGATGTAAAGAAGAGTCTTTCACCTTCATACAGCGACAGATCCACAAACGGGGACAGTCTATAATCTTAATATTCAAGTGATAGTTCAATATTTCAGCCACATACTTCTTTTAGTTTGCAAAGCAGCAGAGATGTCAAATTGTGATTTACAGAGAAGCTTATCAGTAAAGTAGGAGAATCCTATTATGCATTTGTGTATAACAGTCTCAGCTGTGTATGCCTGTAATTTACACGTCATATTTAGGTTCCGTACAAGAGAACATTCCCAAGTGTCAATAAAGATCTTGATGAAACTTAGCGGGTGTGCAGAGGGGGAAAAATAGTGTAATATGTATTGTTTTGTTTGTGCCCAGCTTCAGTTTTAAGGGGTAAGTAATTTGTTGTTTTAGACTTAGAGGGAACATCTTCGAAACCATGATTTATAAAAAATGTTTTTCGTATCATAGTTTATAGATACTTAATGTTCTTGAAAACTGTGTAGTCAACTTTTACAGTAGTTTGAAATTTTGCAGAATAGTCCGCCAGCATTAATTAATTTTGAAAAATGAAAACTTTTGTTACAACATAAATTAAAGGAGCTTTCAACCAACATGCATCCCTGTGAAACAAAGCTGGTTTCTGAGATACCATTTTTGGAAAAAAAGCTGTACACTATGTGCTGTCGGTCCATTTTCCACATACCTAATCAATATATTTAAACATTCACTATAATTCTGATTATTTATTTTAACTATACATGTTTTATGTTTTAAATTGATATTTTACGTTTTAAATTGATAGTATTTCTGTGTTTTGGTTTGTTGTTTGACATAGGTGTTTTTCGTTAACTGAAAAGAATAATTAACTCACTATTATGATATAAAATAATTACAGTAGTGATAATCTGTAAGGAAATGCATAAAACATAACTTTTTTACGCCATACACATAAATTGAACGAAATTTGTTCACCTAATGTACACGACGGAGAAGACAATGTAAAACAAAATTCACAAGGATTTCATATTGTCACAGGTGAACCTCCAAATATCCTGATTTCAATCATACATGTTTCAGTACATTGGCAAGCCTTTGCGAAGAGAATTGGTTATATACTAGTGACTACAACTTGATTGTATTGTTTCCTAAGTGGAGGCTGACATCATAATCATTCAACAAAACTAGATCAGAAAGTCTTCTCACAAAATTCTTCCAACATCGGAAGCTGTATTCGCTCCACAGATGTACATGCGCCGTCGAGCTATCTGGGATCACCAGATGAACAAATCCCTTGTCCTCTCGTATGATACTCTAACCGATTCTTTCACACTGACCACCGCAAGAATCTAACAATATTACAGATATTTCTCCCTCATTGGGAAAGAAAACGTCTCTCAAATATCTTTGACTGTGCCAGACATTTGTTTACCAGATTTAGATGCTGTCACATGGACATAGACTCTCGAATTCTAGACCAAAACTTACCATTAGTTTCTTTTAAAACATGAAAAGGCGGGTGGCCAGAGAAAAAAAAAATAGTTTTGTGCGTCGTACCCGAGAATCAGAAACATGTTTTGATTCTAAAGGGCTTGATGGTACAGGTTAACCGTATAACGTATACGGCTTTCGAAGTTGGGAGAACTTTATGAGAAGATTTTCAGATCTAGTTCTGTTGAACGCTTATGATGTCAACCGAGACTTGAGAAAAAATAAAATCAAGCTGCAGCACCGGTGCATGATCAGTTCTCTTCGCCAAGGTTTATCAATGTACTGAAATATTCCTGATGCAAATCAAGATATTTGAGGATCACACGTTACGATTTGAAATCCTACTGAATTTTGTTTCACAATGTCTTCTCTGTCTCATATATCACATGAAGAGATTTCGTTGATTTTATGACTATGGCTTAAAAAAAGTTATACTATAAGCATTTCCTTACAGATTACCATTACTGTAATTATTTTCTATCATAATAATGAATTACTTATTATTTTGAATTAACAAAATACACGGACGGGAAACAGTAATCTAAGAAAACAGAAGTGAAACTGAAACGAAAAGTAACCATTTAAAACGTGAGACAAATATAAATAAAACAAATAATTAGAATAATATTTAGTGTTTTGTATTTTAATAGGCTATGTTGAAATTACTCCGACAGCAAATTATGTACAGCTTACATTCCATAAATGGTACTTCAGGAACAAGATTCTTTACACAGGGATGTTTGTGGCTTGAACACTACTTTAATTTATGTTGTAACAGTTTTCGATTTTTAAAATCAATTCATGATGTGTAAAACTATTATCAGTATTAGCTATAATTGTCTTATCTAACTTCTTTGTCTACATTTATTTAATGTGACTGGTGTATAACCATGCTCTATGATGTAACATGTATGTACATGATTTATTCATTATTTATGTCAATTTATGTCAATGTAATGAATCTATGAATGTAGGTTTAAGAAATAATGTAATATAAAAGGATGAAAACGTTAAAACATTACTTGCAGTGCTGGTTCATGCATGGGGCATTTAGATTTGTAATTATGTAAAACATCCCGGAGGGAAGCCCTCTACAACGAAACTGGCTTGGCGGGAATAGAAAAGGTGGATCTGGCGGTCGAACATCAATGCTTCTTTCTGGCCTGAGTCACTCTATGGCTAGATGGCAAAATGAACACGTCTTGTGAATTGGAAGAGGCGGGAAGAACTGCAAGATTTTACAGGGTGGTACAGATAAAAGTAGCTTGTGCATGAATAAAGTAAATGCAGTGAAATTACAGAAAGAAGGAAATGAAATGGATTTACCATAAATTTACAATGAAAAATACATTTATAGAAGATGTTGACAATAGCCCCCTGCAACATCAATATACAGCTGTGCACATCTAGGCATGTTCAGGTAAGATTACACCCGGCGTAAAGTTCGAATATCGATGGCGGCAACTTCACGGCTGATGTCGTTTTCAGTTCATGTATTATGTGTGGATTTGTTTCATAGACCATACTCTTCAAGTGTCCCACAAGATAAAAATCACATGTTAGATCCGGGGAATGTGGTAGCCATAAATGTTTGCTGACAGTTCGTTCCTCGTTGAAGACATCATGGACTCGTTCCAGGGATACCTTAGAAGTGTGGCATATTGCCACATATTGCTGGAAGAAGCATTATTGTCTTTCATATTCAGTGAGCTGAGCACAAAAGTGTCAAAAAGCTGCCGTGTTGAGGATAGTGTCAAAAAATATCTGTCCAATAATGCGCGTTCCTGTTACACCGAACCAAACGCCGATCTTTGCATCATGGTGTGGTCATTGACACACAATGTTAGCGTTCTCCGTTGCCCAGTACTCCGTGTTCTGTGAATTCACATGACCGGAAAGTTGAAACCATGCTTCATCACTCATGATGTAATGGAAACGGTCTAACAAATCACCGTAATGTTATTCAAAAGCCACTTGGACTAATCTACACTTTTCTGACTGTTTCTGACTGTTATCCACCTGTAACTGCTGCACAAGCATCACACGATATAGCTTCAAATTAAAACTTTTAAATATCCGCTGGCAACTCTTCCCCCTTACATGCGCCTGTTGGACCAATTTACGTATAGACTTCTTAGTTCTTAGGGCCATAAATAATTCTACGGCGAATGTATGTAATAACTTCAGGTGTGCAGACTGAAGGAACTCTTAATCGAACCTGTTTTCACATATGCTTTCACAACTTCAATTCTTTCTTCTATCGAGAAAGTCATTTAGCAGACCACAAAGAGAAACGTTTAAGTTCACTCCTGAAATAAACTGAAATGCTTACAATAGAATGTTAACAATCGATTTTTCCATAGAGCTGTCCTTTGTTGTAGCTGTTTAGTGTATTTCAAAAGTCGAAATACTGCATTCGCATTCATAGGGTAGGCAGGCTACTTTTAACTGCGATATCCTGTATAATAGAGCCTCGGATGTGGAAGTAGTTTGGCTTATTGTTATGACATACATTGGCTGGGTCTGTACTACGTAAATCCGACGCTAGGAAGAGTTTTTTGTAGATCTGGTTACACAGTAAGAGCCATAGATACTTTTGCCGACTTTTTTGAATAGCACAGGAGACCGATATGCCACCACCTTCATCTCAAGTTATCAGTTGAGTACTATATAACTGCATGGACTAGTTATGCGGTTTCTTTTCCAATAGCAAATTTGTGTTCTTGAACTTTGTTTTGAGATTCCGTCGTTTACCTCGACAAGATCCTATCTAAAGTGCTACGATATATCCAAGTATCCTATTTTATTGAATAATAAACTGTCGTAAAATAAACAGTAATAAATTTCATAATTATTCAGTGAACCAAAGTTTTGAAGTATTCAAGTATTTTTCACGAAAGGTTAGTCAAAAGTTTCATCAAATTACAGTTACTAAGAGAATATTTAAAATATTCATTTCAATTATTCTTCTTAGTGAAGTAACAATATTTATAATTACGTGTGTTACGTGGTTAGCAGTTTTTCTAACATTGTCTTGTGAGTAAAATATTAAGCTTCGATCAGAATCTACTAAGTAGCCTAGTTTCTGGGTCTCCATGCTAATAGTGGATCCAGATTTAAATTTCATATTACAGTAACAATACTCAAGAAGTAGAATGTTAATTCTTATAATTTGTGTTACTACGGTAAGAAAATAGCTACAAGTACTCAAAATATAATAGATTCAGGCGTCAGATGTCCCATCTGAGTTAAATGGTATGAGAAAGTGAATTCTCCTTGAGAATACAAATAAAAATCAGAATAAAAGAGACAATTACATGGTAGTAATTTCAAATAACTAAAGTGGCAATAGAACCTCTTCTCCTAGTTAGTGGTGCCCCACCACTAGTAATCATTTACCTATAACGATCATTAGCTTCCTACTTTAATCTACAGGTAGTAAGCGTTACTGAGAGCCAGTTGCTGCCTGAAAGCATTACTACTCCTTCGGTGTCATTCATGCCAAACTATTGTTTCACTACTTGCTAAATTGAGCCACTGCCTTGTATCTTATCAGCAAATCAGAATTTCAGCACCTAGTAAAGTCAGTCCCAATAGTTAACTTCCTTTATGAACCATGTTAATACTTCGTAAAACTTCGCTACTTAGGATGGCGACCCTTTCCTTTTACGCAGTTGCAGTGTACTTTATCACTAATAGAACCTTGGTTCGATTTCCGTTTGTTCAGCTGTTGCTTCCTTTCAATAGAAATCTTTAGAGAAACGGAGATAATTCGACCCCTTAATCATTATACGCACCATCACGGTAAAATTAAAATCCTTTGACAAGGGCAATATTATCAGTATATTGCTACTGTATTAATGAAGGGCAACAGGCAGATTCCATATTGCTAGATTTCTGGAAAGCGTTTTACATGCAGGCTATTAAAGAGGGCACGAACACATAGAATAGGTTCACAGAAATGTGAGTGGCTCGAAGACTTCTTAAGTTATAGAACCCAGTATGTTGTCCTCGACGGCGAGTGTTCTTCAGAGACTAGGGTATCGTCAGGAGCGCCCCTGACAAGTGTGATAGGACCGCTGACATTCTCCATATACATAAATGATTTGTTAGACAGGCTGGGCAGCAATCTGTAGTTGTTTGCTGATGACGCTGTGGTGCACGATAAGGTGTCGAAGTTGAGTGACTGTAGGATACAAAAGGCTGTGCAGTACTAAAGCATCGATTGCACACTGACCAGCGCAGCGCCACATAACGGCACCCGCGCACCAATGGAAACAGTGGGCAGCATCACACCTTAAGGAAAACACAGTTCAGCGCCTCTGTCAGTGCTGAATTAACCAGCTGGCTAACAAGTCAACCACAGACAAAACTGAACACAGAGTCATGTATCTAATTCTTTACTCCTGCAGTGCACTGATTCATCTTTGTCCCGCTACAGTAAAGGTGAATTATTTACAATAGCAGGAAACGTATGGGAACCTTACACACTGACAACGTGTCCGATGTTCACCTCCAAACGGCGAGCTTCTTGGGGAACTGGTTCAGCGTGGTCTGGGTGCAGATACGACGAACCTTGGGACCCTGATCTGGGCTGGTGAGCTCCACCAATCCCCAATAACAGTAAGTTTTGGTTATGTTGAAGCGACCGCAGTTCTGAATGACTGCGAAACATCGTATGGCACAAGCAATAGGGTTCTTCATTTACTTTCCAAGTTCGCGATAATAATACAGGCCCCCATAAAACAAGTCTCTTCCTTAAGCTCGACTACAAGCAGCTAAGGTGACAGACTTTTAAGACGAAACAATAATTGACGGCAGCTTCTGAGGGATCTACCACATCCCAGTTATATCAGGTTTGTGCAAGTATGAGGCGTTCGGTCTCAGCAGACGTGTGTATCCCTGGCTACTCCTCGTAACGAAATATAAGCTCTCTCAGTGTTTCGGGAGGGCAATCAGCTTGAAAAGACATATCAAGGAAGACAGAATGCAATAGTAACAAAAATGTGTCAGGTTTCGCTGTTGTTTTGAATTTTGAAATAAGATGAAGACCTATTTTAGACGATATTTTAGAAGATATTTTTTAAAAGATATTTTTTAGAATCCTCACCACATAGATGATGCATTGGGTGACATTGTAGTAACAGTGAAATGCACATGAAGACTTAAGAATCCTCCTCCCGAACAGGCCATGAAGGCCCAACGGAACCGACCGGCCGCCGTGTCATCCTCAGACCGCAGGCGTCACTGGATGCGGATATGGGGGGCCAGTGGTCAGCACACCGCTCTCCCGGCCGTATGTCAGTTTCCGAGACCGGAGCCGCTACTTCTCAATCAAGTAGCTCCTCAGTTTGCCTCACAAGGGCTGAGTGCACCCCGCTTGCCAACAGCGCTAGGCAGACCGGATAGTCACCCATCAAAGTGCTAGCCCAGCCCGAGAGCGCTTAACTTCGGTGATCTGACGGGAACCGGTGTTACCACAAGGCCGTTGGCAAGACTTAAGAATGGAACACTTCTTATAAAAAGCATTACATGCCAATAGTGCAGTTTACTTCGAAATCCAAAATGCCGTGGAGATCAACCGATGATAACTGAGATACACAAAATGCTGAATAATGATATTAATGTTGAAACGTGCAAGTTCATCATACTGCTTAAAAAAAGATGAACGGTAATAAGAATGAGAGCTAGCGGGTGTCACGTCACAAATATTATAAAGCAAGTGAACAGCTAGCACCAGAAGACGGCAGTATTCGTGGTAAAATCCAACATGTGCTTTCGGAAATAACGCAACAGGTATCACCCATATGAAAGTGCTGCTCTGAATACCTAACCTGTTGAGATGTTTTAAATGGCTCCATTTCGGACATAGCATGCTGGCTTTTAATGGTCAAAGAACGTATGGTAAATGTAGACTGGCTGCTCACGAAGCAGACATGATCGGTTTATCTTCTGCATACTGTGTTAATAGTATTGTTGGTGGTAAGATCCTATGGGACCAAACTGCTGAGGTCGTCGGACCCTAGGCTTACATGCTACTTAACTGAACTTAAAGTAACTTATGCTAAGGACGACCTCCGACGTAGGGAGCCACGCGAACCATTACAAGGCGCCTAAACTTCGCGGCTAAGCCGCGAGGCCCAACAGTAATGGTAAACACCTGTTTGGAGTAGGACGTGTGTTAAATACACACATAAAAAAAAGTTTTTCGTCGCCTCGGTTCTGAGAGGTCCGGAACCTGTACAGAAAATTCGAATAGAGACCAACATAAACATCATTTTCGCCCTTTTTATTGGTCATGAAAACCACACATCGCATGTTGTACAAGCATACAGCGAGACCTTCAGAGATTGTGGTCCAGATTGCTGTACACAGTGTTACCTGTAATACCAAGTAGCACGTCCTCTTGTATTGAAGCATGCCTGTATTCCTCGTGTCATACTATCCACAAGTTCATCAAGGCACTGTTGGTCTAGATTGTACCACTCCTCAACGGCAATTCGGAGTGGATCCCTCAGAGTGACTGGTTTTTTATGTCGTCCATAAACGGACCTTTACAGTCTATCCCAGGCATGTTCGATAATGTTCATGTCTGGAGAACATGCTGGCCACTCTAGTCGAGCGATGTCGATATCCTGAAGGAAGTCATTCACTTGATGTACATGACGCGGGCGCGAATTTTCGTCCATGAAGATGAATGCCATGCCAATATGCTGCCGATATGGTTGCACAATCAGTCTGAGGATGGCATTCACGTATTGTACAACCGTTACGGTGCCTTCCATGACCACCAGCGGCGTGCGTCGGCCCCAGATAATGGCACCCCAAAACAGTAGGGATCCTCCACCTTGCTTCACTCGCTGTACAGTGTGTCTAAGGCGCCCAGCCCGACCGGGTTGCCTCCAAACACATCTCCGACGATTGTCTGGTTGAAGCCATATGCAACACTCATCGGTGAAGAGAACGTGATGCCAATCCTCAGCGGTCCATTCGGCATGTTGTTGGGCCCATCTGTACAACGCTGCATGGTGTCGCGGTTGCAAAGATGGACCTCGCCATAGACGTCGGGAGTAAAGTTGCGCATCAAGCAGCCTACTGCGCACAGCTTCAGTCGTAACATGATGTCCTGTGGCTGCACGAAAAGCATTATTCAACATAGTGGCGTTGCTGTCAGGGTGCCTCCGAGCCATAATCCGTAGGTAGCGGTCATCCACTGCAGCAGTAGCCCTTGGATGGCCTGAGAGAGGCATGTCATCGACAGTTCCGGTCTCTCTGTATCTCGTCCATGTCCGAACAACATCGCTTTGGTTCACTCCGAGACGCCTGGACACTTCCTTTATGAGAGCCCTTCCTGGCACAACGTAACAATCCGGACGCGATCGAACAGCGATATTAACCGTCTAGGCATGGTTGAACTACAGACAACACGAGTCGTGTACCTCATTCCTGGTGGAATGACTGGAACTGATCGGTTGTCGGACCCCCTCCGTCTAACAGGCGCTGTTCATGCATGGTTATTTACATCTTTGGACGGGTTTAGTGACATCTCTGAACATCTCTGAACAGTCAAAGGGACTGTGTCTGTGATACAATATCCACAGTCAACGTCTAGATACGACTCTGACAGATGACACATACGTAAACATCCTGTCTAATCACCTGCGTCCATTCATGTCCATTGTGCATTCCGTCAGACTTGGACAATTCCAGCAGTACGGTGCGACACCCCACACGTCCAGTATTGCTATAGAGTGGCTGTTGTAATATTCTTCTGAGTTTAGACACTTCCGCTGGTCGCCGAACTCCCCAGACACAAACATTATTGAGCATATCTGGGATGCCTTGCAACGGGCTATTCAGAAGTGATCTCCACCGCCTAGTACTCTTACGGATTTATGGACAGCCCTGCAGTTCCCTCCAGCACTACTTCAGACAATAAACCAATCCATGGCACGTCGTGTTGCTGCACTTCTGCGTGCTCGCGGAAGCCCTACACGATGTCAGGAAGGCGTATCAGTTTCTTTGGCTCTTCAATGTATTATCGTATTTTTTATTGCTATAAACACGCCTCAACCACCAGCATTCAGTCTATCTTAACTGACACTACAACAGTGTGGGCGTTGTTGCTGTTAACAAGAGGAATTAGTTCTTGGAGCTTTCCGTAGCCTAGACGCTCCTGCTGTTAACTAACACTATATTAATATTTTCTTTCTTCGATATGATGTGAAAAATGCTACTCTGTCTGAACTCACAAGGCATCTTATCAGGATTGTGGAGTGATTTCCGCATCCTAAAAAACCCTCATGTGTTATCTTCTTCCTGACTGTAGTGCATGCCTGGCTTATTCAGAGGGCCCTACCTTTTTCCACCCGATAGCAGAGGTCGAGGAATTCGCATCTAGATCGTCACAGAATCTTCTGAGCATCTGGTTTAAGCTTTCCACTTAGCTTCAAACCAGAGGACCGTGATTGTTTCGGAGGACGATGCTACAAAACGATAGCTCTGCTTCCGCGCTGTGGTAGGCTACTTGTCTGCACGAAGTCAGCCAACCACCTGTAGGTACCAGGGATGGCATCTGAACCTATGCGGCAGTCTCTATTGCAGCTGGGTGCGCTTAGTGAACTCAGTCGCTTCTGGCAAAGGCTTTTCCACATTTTGGACAAAGACCCATTCTATTCCCCCCCTGCAAGGAAACAGAGAGGACGACAGACTTGTTTCCCGACCCGCCCACTATTTACCTGAGGGGCTCTATCACCTGACTAACAATGGAGCTAACGATTTTTCCAAACTATCGCACAATTTATATAAAACCCATCAGGAAGAGCCTAACCTAAATTAATCTCCACTGGATTATGAAATATGAATAAGAGTCAGGGGTTTACAATACTTAACTACTTGCATTGCAATTTCCTATATTAAACTGCATGCAAAGCTAAATTAGAAGCCCCTATGGAAGCAACCTGGGCTCGTTGGAGAACTAGGGAAGTGTGGAGGGGCCATAAACTACAGGGAGTCAGTTCCCCACCCCCATTCCCAGAATATCCACTCACCCTTACGTGAAGGGACATGCTACGTAGGCATCAGAGTTGGTCCAGGCTGTATTCTGAAATGAGAATGCCCTAATGATGCGTGGCCAAAGTCACACAGTTCAGATTACATCTTCAGTGCGTGCGGGAACAGCAGAAACTCTTTTTAGTGAACTGTGTGCACACGTGATGCGTGCTGCTTAATGGCAGACTCTCAGAAGAACTACCATTGTGGAGCGAAACACGCGCTGTTAAGATACATCTTAGAAAGTAGAATGGTGAAAGATAGTTTAGGACCCATTTGACGATTGTGGGATGCTGACAACTTACCTAGGTGCCACAAAACCAAATAATTAAAGAAATGTTAAAGCGGCTACTATTGGTTCACGTAAATAATTTGGAAGTACGAGTAAGGAGTTCCACAGTGCTTACAAAATTACTTCCAGATGCGCCAGCGCGTGGCAGTAGGCAAGGGAGAGAGAAAGCTGAACACATTTTGTAGCACCAAAACTAATAGGTTTCGTAACTGGATAACCACCTCAAGGGAATGAGACCAGCGTCTTCTAAGACAGCTTTTTACTGGTAGGCACTCACAGGATTTATATTCACACAATCACAAATTGCGCAACGCCAAAAAACGCAGTGCACCAAGTTTTCCTTGTCAGAATCACTCTGCAGTGTCAGGAGTTTTGCAACTTACAATGTTTTCGACATGCTCAGTGACACGTATTTAGACATATTTTAATATCATTTGATAGAAGTAGAGACGTTTATTACGGAAACAGAATATGACTGACAGTGTGAAGCATACCTTGGTACTAATAACTGAATTTCATTTGCATGTTGGGTGATCGGACTTAATGTAGCGTGACTGTGTAAAAACTCAGTGATGAGAACAAACACGGGTTTCACCAGCACTGGGCGGACAGCCATGCAGGCATCAGGTAGCTCTGCGGGGAGTTAGATGGCCACACAACTCTCAAAGGGGCTTGCATGGAGGAAGACAACCCCAGATGAATTCTAAGGACACCGAGAGGCCTAGCGCCTGTTGTAAGCGAGTGGCCGTCGACCTGAAGACACCGAAGGCACCAGCGTTCTCAAGGAAACGGCTGTAGAGTAATACGAGGGCAGATGCCACACAGTGAATGCTGGTGGTCGGTTGGCGACGACTTAGCATGACTGCCAATATCTCAGCTCTTGTAGCAGTGGCTTGGAACGTGTTGGGAACTGGGACAACGCCAGCAGTCGTTAGCTCGCCCGCACGTATGCCACTCGGACTTTTAAATGCAGAGGTTTCTGGTTGGTGAATTTGTATGAAGTGATGGGAGAGGAATTTGTTCCAGGAAGTTCCACGGCAGAAGCCGAACTTATGTTTGTGGTTGGCTGGCGCCTTTAAAATGAGGAGAGAGTGAATATAATCTGTGTGTGTTGAGAGTATGATTCGTCCACCCTTGCTTAGGGGAGAGGGAACAGAAGTGAGCTGAAGAGCCAGCGCCTTTTAGAAACGGACGTTCTCGTCTGAGCTTCTGGGCTTAAGATTGTTGTGTTTGAGGAATCTGAGCCCGACATAACTTTAGCTTCAGCTATTAGGTAGTGCACTGGACTATGACGTTCGCTTAAGACGAATCTGGACTTCGCCTTTTGGCTGGGAGTTCTCGTCTTGCATCTGGAAAAACAGTTATTAGGGGAACTCTTCCTCTGTTCTACACTTTCGATGAAGACGTTACTGAATTCAGCCTTCAGCTAGGAGTTCACATCTGACGTTAGTTTCTGGCAATGAAACTCGAGGGTAGTCTGCTGTCTAAAGCTTTAGACTTCAGTGTACTGCACATTACAGGGCTGCAGCCTTCGCCACAGCGCACGATAATATGAGAGTCGTCACTGAACTCCGTCAGCGTGCCGTTTATGACGGTGAAATAGCTATCCGACCTGGTATTCACGGCAGATAACATAAATTGTGGGAATCACTTATAAATGTTTCTCCTCTAAAGTTTACGTCACCCGATTGGGGTAGATTCTTTCAGATTTCGGTGCGCAAGCGGCGTTAGTCATTCCATGTAGAGATTTGCAGGTCGTTTTGCTCACAAGCCAACAGAATTAGTCTGAAGATTGCAAATTTTAGTTCATTTCTGTTAATTCATATTTATTATGCGTCCACTGGAAATATTGTCAGTAGTTATTTGTTCACATTGATATAATGGTCCGATTTAAATAAATCACATAGTCAAAACTGAGCAATTTATCCTTTCAGTGGAATCGTTGTTCCCCATTCTTCATTTGATTTTTTACGTGTTTTGAAATCATTGTACTGGGTGTTAGGACTTGTAGAGCGAAATGAGTACCTAATATTTTGAGTAGGCTCCCATGTCCCGAAACGTACCGTTCCATTCGATGATACGTAATTTCATTTCAGATGTTTAACTTATCCAAGTCTGCTTGAGGAACTGATTTAGGCGTATCTCAGTACAATTATTAGGTAACAATTAGAAAGGAAACATAACGAAACATTCATTTGTGATTTAAGCATATTTGTTTATATTAACACATAACCATTACTTTCTGTACGTACGCTATGCTGGGCTCTTTTTTATTTTCGAATAATGTTAACACGTAATGTTTAAATGTTAATACAAACAAATTCACTTAAGTGATAAGTTTGTGTTTCGTTATGATTCATTTCCAATTATTACGTAATAACTGTACTGCATTACGCCTAATTCTATTCCCCAAGCAGAAGTGAATGAGTGAAACGTCTGAATTGAAATCATCATAGAGTAGAAATGGTACATTTCTGTATTCACACCCCTCTACAAGTCCTAGAAATCTGTAACAGGAATCTTCGAACACCCCTTATACTGGTAAGTTGTAAGTGGTCAATGATCTATAGTCTAGAAATCACAATAATTACTAGGGTTATTCGGAAAGTAAGGAACGATCGGTTGCGAAATGGAAACCACAGCGAAAATCCGATGAAGTTTAGCACGGGTGGGTTGAGCAATGTCTCTGGTATGCCCGTCGATCGCGTTACGTCGTTCTTTTTAGTTCTGAACACACAGGGAGCACATAAAGATACCTAGACCAATAGTGTCTGCCGCCAAGTACGAGGGCCTGGTGAGAAATTTCGACTGAAGCTATGCAGCCAACATTACATAAATGTCGTGCGTTTTCTTCTTCAAGACAATTTTCACTCGCATTCTGCAGGGGCAGTGAAGATGCTCCTGCATTGTTTTCAATTGGAAATGTTTGATTTCCCACAATACAGCCCGTAATTGTCTCCCTCTGAGTTTCATCTCTGCTCACATGAACCGCTGGCAATGACGACAACATTTTGGCACAGACAACGAGCTGTAGGCCAGCATAGAGAATTGGTGGAAAGCACTGGCGGCTGCCTCCTATAACGAGGGTGTTGGAAAGTTGGTACAACGCTACGACAAACGTCTAAGTCGGATCGGCAACTATGGAGGTATGTAGCTGGAAGTTGTTTCTAACTGTTGAAAATAAAACAGTTTTGATTTTAACTGTGGTTAATTTCCGAATAGCCCTCGTAAATGGACACTCATAACTAATACAAAAGTATCAGAAAGTAAGCTAAGTAGATGGATGTTGAGTAAGATGGGCTGGAAACTGTACAACCGATCGAATAAAAAGTTATCAGTTAACTTACCATATCAAATTTGGGTAAAATCCCAGGCTTTCAATGCTTGCTTCTATCGCTGTCGTTAGGAATTAATTTTAACTGTTGTGAAACTGGCAATATTCGCACTTTTATGAACAGAGGACGCCGTCTGAGTGGTCCGATATCATGTGTAAACAACTCGAGTAGTAGGGCAAAGCGAATGCAGACCAAATCTGCTTTGTTGCCAACTTCATTCAAGATGGCGGATCCAAGACAGCAACCATACATGTGGCAACGTTGAACTGACGTCATGACGACAAATTCAGATTTTGGCAGGAAAATAGGTCAACTGGGTTACCTCCACTAAGCTAACTCCACAACACCTCCCATCCCCTCCCGTTTTCCGCTGTCCCATCAACACCCCTCCCCTCCTCCATCTGGAAATTTCCAGGAAAATAATTCAATCTGTACTGGGACGCTGGATACGACAGACGTAAGTCTTTATTTTGTATGCATTGTGGCATATTGTTCATTTAAACAATTTGAGTTGTCATTGATTGAGCACTAAACAGTCGTTCCATCCATTGGATTCAGTTTAAGGTCTGGAGTTCAGCCGACATTGTTCACAACACCACCATGAAGAGGTGTTGTTGGCCCTCCTCCCTCCCCTCCCGTGATATAATCCAAAGTGGCAGCCCTGGGAAAAATGGCGGAAAATTCGCTCTGTCTATATCTAGCTGCTGGACTCGGAGAATCTGACTACAGCAGGTTAATACAGCGTGCACAGGGCACTGTTTAAGCAATTTGTTTAAAAACATTGTTTATTTATTTCAGAAATCGCAACACAGCTCAAAATTAATGCTGGTGATTTAAATAATTGCAGTGCTTTTTCATTCCAATTACGTAAAGAAGCATGTAGTTGCACTGTCAAAGACTGCTTGAATGTATCTGGAAAACTTTCTCGCATATCGCCACTCACGCAGGCTCCCAGAGATAGGGTGTGCTGGAGGGACTTGGAAATGCCAGTGTCTGAGCTGACCACTGGAGGAAGCTATGCATCGGGCCCACTCCACTGACATGTGGTCACCGCAAGGCAGCTGCACACTTAGCACTTCCTGTCATGCTGTAAATATTTGCAGCCTCTCACATCACCCCTGGCGCATGGATACCCCTTGTCACTGAACATAAACTGCCTCAGGAGTTATTACATCTGGTGTTTAAGCGACGTGCGGAATACTGTCAAATACAGGGTTATTACAAATGATTGAAGCGATTTCACAGCTCTACAATAACTTTATTATTTGAGATATTTTCACAATGCTTTGCACACACATACAAAAACTCAAAAAGTTTTTTTAGGCATTCACAAATGTTCGATATGTGCCCCTTTAGTGATTCGGCAGACATCAAGCCGATAATCAAGTTCCTCCCATACTCGGCGCAGCATGTCCCCATCAATGAGTTCGAAAGCATCGTTGATGCGAGCTCGCAGTTCTGGCACGTTTCTTGGTAGAGGAGGTTTAAACACTGAACCTTGATCTCTACCACGACCGATCCATCGGTTTTCCAATCTCCTGTTTAAGAAATGCTGAACATTATGATGGAAGTGCGGTGGAGCACCATCCTGTTGAAAGATGAAGTCGGCGCTGTCGGTCTCCAGTTGTGGCATGAGCCAATTTTCCAGCATGTCCAGATACACGTGTCCTGTAACGTTTTTTTCGCAGAAGAAAAAGGGGCCGTAAACTTTAAACCGTGAGATTGCACAAAACACGTTAACTTTTGGTGAATTGCGAATTTGCTGCACGAATGCGTGAGGATTCTCTACCACCCAGATTCGCACATTGTGTCTGTTCACTTCACCA
Organism: Schistocerca americana; assembly: GCF_021461395.2. Classification (NCBI taxonomy): domain Eukaryota; kingdom Metazoa; phylum Arthropoda; class Insecta; order Orthoptera; family Acrididae; genus Schistocerca; species Schistocerca americana. The sequence continues at coordinate 630,047,372 of NC_060130.1, forward strand.
TTAAGAAAAAATGTTGCTTCATCACTGAAAACAAGTGTCGCACTGAACGCATCCGCTTCCATGAGCTGTTGCAACCGCGCCGAAAATTCAAAGCGTTTGACTTTGTCATCGGGTGTCAGGGCTTGTAGCAATTGTAAACGGTAAGGTTTCTGCTTTAGCCTTTTCCGTAAGATTTTCCAAACCGTCGGCTGTGGTACGTTTAGCTCCCTGCTTGCTTTATTCGTCGACTTCCGCGGGCTACGCGTGAAACTTGCCCGCACGCGTTCAACCGTTTCTTCGCTCACTGCAGGCCGACCCGTTGATTTCCGCTTACAGAGGCAGGGCAGAAGCTTTAAACTGCGCATACCATCGCCGAATGGAGTTAGCAGTCGGTGGATCTTTGTTGAACTTCGTCCTGAAGTGTCGTTGCACTGTTATGACTGACTGATGTGAGTGCATTTCAAGCACGACATACGGTTTCTCGGCTCCTGTCGCCATTTTGTCTCACTGCGCTCTCGAGCGCTCTGGCGGCAGAAGCCTGAAGTGCGGCTTCAGCCGAACAAAACTTTATGAGTTTTTCTACGTATCTGTAGTGTGTCGTGACCATATGTCAATGAATGGAGCTACAGTGAATTTATGAAATCGCTTCAATCATTTGTGATAGCCCTGTACATACCTTGAAGATATTACAGGAACCAAAAGTACTACCACACAAAGAGAGAGAGAGAGAGAGAGAGAGAGAGAGAGAGTTTAGCAGATGACACAAGAATATGGAAACAATTTGCGATATAAATACACAATATAAATAGACTGGGAATACCACCATTGCGCTTTAATGCAGACTACAAAAAGATCATGGCACAGTTGTAAAAACTACTGGAGACATCTCTCCCCCCCCCCTCCTTTTGTGGGTAAATACAACAGACTTCCATTGTCTCTGAGTACGAGCTCGTACGGTGGTATTTAAATCCAATGGAATATGTCTTTAAATACACTTTCAAAAACATTGCTGCACAATAGTTTCCCACAATTTTCTGGTGTATACCGCCACGCTTGAACACAGGCTCTAAAATGATCATGGGATACTTCTAAAATATCTATCTTCATCCAGCCTTCCTCCCTGAGACACTTGGCGCTTTTGTGGGAAATAGGTCGAAAAACCGATAGCAGCTTCCATATCCGATTTTACACGCCAAAACGACGATATTTGGAAGTTGAAATAGATATCTCCGTAACTCTGGACAGGATGCTCTCCACTATACGAGTTTTAGCTGCTATTTGGAAGGGGCTGCAAGAGAGAGATAAATTTCTGGGTCCTACAGCTGCTGTAGTGTTCATCACTTTCCCGAAACGCTGAATGGGCTTAGTTTATATTTGCTGTTGGAGTGAAGGATGTTGAGGCTCTAATTTCATTTTATTTTCCTCACTTCTCGAAACTCACTAGTGTCCAAGCACAGACAGGAAAAACAGAAGAATTTCATATCTGAAAGTTCATGACATATTTCGAAAACCACAGCAGACCGTAGGAAAAAAAAAACACACACACACACAAAAAAAGAATTCGAAGCACTGTCCTACAGACGAGAAAAGTGCCTGGAATTTTCGACGAATTTTGGATATCCTACAACTGTGGGTTGGAGATCTAAACTCTCTATGGCGGGTGGTATGTATCATCCTGCCTGTCCAAACCAGGGGACGATGGTCTTTTTGGACATGTCTTTGAATGCCACAACAAAGAAGACATCACATTATTCTCAGACGTCATAGAACTTTCCATAGATACCTTGCCCCTGTCTTGTACCAGCCAGTCTGTGAAGGCTCCTATGCCCCACACAAAGGATGTCTTTTGATTCTCTGACGACATGGAACTTCCTTTCAATGGAGAATTCTGAGTAAAACTTACTGAATTTACCGATCAAACTACTGCTGCCGATGTAGGAACACTGTTCACCACTTTCTGCAGACGGACAAATTACGAGACTTTCAGTGGCGAACTATTTTGTACAGATCGAAAAACATACTGCAGTCATATTGCACTGATAGTTATACCCCGCAAAAGTGGTCTACAGATTATAAAAAGCGGAAACTAACTCCCAAGACATTTTCTCAATTACAGTACTCTGCTACTGTCGAGGAAAGTTCGAGTTTTCTCGGCGTGAAACAGATTTCGAAACGAGCTATATCACCACAAACGATTGTACCACGACACCATATCGGTGTAGTAAACACAGTTCGTATCCTGCACAAAACAGTTCATCACTTCAACATCCTGCATGTACCTGTCGACCACCAGACACTCATACATATACCATGAAGACAGACAAATCGAAACAACCATAGGCACATGCACGGTATATAGTTGCAGCACTAGGTACTTCCCACGAGATCGGTGGGTTATCTACAGCTGCCAACGGTCACGAGCCAGCTGCCCCTGCACACGCTGGCCTGATGTGTGATAGGAGCGCCTCCCGCCGACCGTGGCCACTGTCCGAAATGGTGTACTAAGGCTGGGCTGGTTACCGCGGCACAAAGGCGTCCGCTGCTGGTACCGTTCCCGATGTAGTCTGCTTGTTACCGTTGTTCCTGCAACGAGGTGCGATCATCTCCAGTCGTTGGAGATACAAGAACATATGTATTCTCACATCGTTTGCCAGCATATCACACGTTTTACATTATGGTTCTCACTATCAGTAACATAGCAGTATGCTACCGATCACTTGCACAGTATAATTTAGATGATAAGGGGTGGAAATCGTATCTCTGAAAACCTGAAACTTTTGCAAAGTGCAGTGCGATTGGCGATTGGACATGCTGCAACTCATTGAGAAAGTAGAAACATGTCTCGTCTGCAAAGATTTTTATGTGAAAAATCAAAAACAGAAGACACTGGTAGTTCCACTCATATTTCTTTAACGAATACTGATGTCAATGATATAACAGATTCAAAATCATCCTTATACTGTATAAAGTCCATTGAGATTTTAATACTTATAATCGTATGTAATTCTCATGTCTAGATAACCAGCAAATGTTTTTTTTTCCTTTATTTGGTTTCGATTGCCCCCAGAGGAGGGGAGGGGAGGGGCAGGCTGGCAGTAGCTTAGTACACAGCTCTTGAGCCTACAGAGTAGTTAAAAACAGAATAAAAAGAAAATAAGAAATAAAAACAGGCGAGATAAACGGTGACTTTTTAAAATGTAAAATGGCGGAAAGTTCTGCAAGTTAAAATATAAAAACAATTCGGCTGGTGTTCCTAATTAAGAGACACTGTAAGCAGACAGACAATTAAAAAACAGGGTGACCGTCTGGTTTCTGTTTGCAAGAGATAAATTTCACAACTAGTGGCAGTATGGTTCCTGTTTTCAATGCTTAAAAAAGACGCACAGCACTTAACACGCTCTAAACACTGCCCTAAGGAGTAGATGCAAAGATGACACACCACAGCCTAAGGCAGATAGGGGCGGGGGAGGACCGGGACAGATGGGAAAAGAAGGGTGGGAGGAGAGAAATAAGCAAAAGGGTGGAAGCCAATAGACTTAGAGGGCACACAAAGGGGAGGCAGGGCAGACGCGAGAGGGAGAGGTAAGGCAGAGGAGGAGAATGCAAAAGAACGCAGGGGAAAGAAGGGAGTCAAAAATAGGGTAGGTGGGAAAAACAGGATGGAAGGGGGGGAAGAGGGAGCCCAGGAAAAGGACAGAGGTAGGGAAGGGGAGGTGAGGATTAGAGTTGATAGGAGGGATAAATGGAGGGAGAGAAGGCATCATCTGGGATGTGAAGTTGACTAAGCCACCTTGGGGAAGGAGATGAAGGGTGTAGAGGTGGAGGGTAGGTGGAACACAACAGTGAAGGCCTGAAGGCGCAGCAGTGGCCAGACGTTGGAGAGGAGAGGAGCAACTAGGGGATGAGGGGGATCAAGTCTGTGTGGGGTGTAGAGGACTCCGATATGTTTGAGGAAAAGGAGCAGATGGGGGAAAGGAAACAGATCATAGAGGAACTGCATGGGGGATGGGAGGCATATATGGAAGGTGAGGGGTAGTGCATGGTGCTCGAGGATCTAGAGAGACTTATAGAAATTTGGGTAGGTTTCTTGGACAGGACATATTGGGAAAGGAGCTGGGGGATATGTTGGAGGGACAGGTGTCAGGGGCCGGTCCTCCATGAGGGGCAGGTGATGCAGAGGGTGGGAGCATGGGTGTGGCAGAGACTGTGGCTCAGTAGACTGAGATTAGTGCTGGATGGGAGCCTGACATAGGTGGTGCCAAGAGTGGTTAGAGTTCCAAAGATGACAGTGGGGTGACAGGTAAGGGTGAGGGAGAGTTGGGCAGAGTGACAGCTGAAAACGGAGCAGAAGTGGGGCAGACAGGGAGGGAAGGGAGAACGGGGATGAGGTCTGCTGATGAGCTCCATTTGATGGTGGTTGGAGCAGTGGAAGGGGTGGTGAAAATGATGGAGGTGGTAGACTCGGCCATGGGGGTGGTGAGATAGTGAAGATGGTGACAGTGGTGATGGCGACAGTGGGGTAACAGCAGCAGGGATGAGGAAAGGCAGCAGCAGCAAGGACAGTGGTGTCGGTGAAGGACTGCGGCGATGGCGGCGGCAGCACTGACGATCCCCAGCTAGGCATGGCAGTGATGGCTGCAACAGGGGTGAGGCGTTGGCGACGCCGACGGCGAGCACCAGGTGGTGACGGCAGCGAGCACCCAGCGGTGGGAGTAGCGGCAGTGGCGGCGACGAGCACCAGGTGGTGGCAGTATAGGCGGCGGTGGTGGTGGCGGCTGTGGTGGCGGCGAACAATGGGCAGCAGCAGTGGCGTCAAGCCCTGGCAGCGGTGGTGACGATGAGCACCAAGCGACGGCGGCAGCAATGGTGGCAGCGGCGGCAGCGACAGCGGCGGCGGCGGTGGCAGCGGTGAGCACTGGGTGGTGGTGGCGACGAGCACCAGGTGGTGGTGGTGGCGGCGACGAGCACTGGGAGGTGGTGGTGGCGGCAGTGGCGGTGATGGTGACAAGCACCAGGCGTTGGCGGTGGTGTCGACGGATGTGAGGACTGCTTCCTTCCAAATCCTTGATCTGTACCATTCTTTGTTATTCCAGTCTCACTCGGATTTCTGCCCCTCCCAGATTGTTACAGCCCTCCAAATTCTAGAACGCCATGCTCTCTGCCTCGCCTTCCATTTACGCTTTCCGTCCGCCATGCAAATCCACTACAATCTCATCCCCTTCCTCCATCTTCTTTTCCTTGAACAAATCCATACACTGTATGTCATCTGCAGACTCGATTCCCCACACCCCCAGGTGTCTTCTCTCCTGTCCTACTCCAGCCCGTTGCTGGGTCTATACCATTGCATCCCACCATCTCTCCACACCCTCCAACTCCTTTGCTAATGCAACTTCCAGCACCTACTCCTCCTGGATGATGAACTTCACCATGATATCTACCCCTCCTATCATCTCTAACCCAACCTTCCGTCTCTTTCTCCTTAGGGCTCCCTCTCCATCCTCTTCCCTTCCCATGAGAGGTTTTCCTCCCTCCTACACCTCCCCCTCCCCCTGCCCCCTTCTGTGTCTCTATGCTCCCTCCTGACTCAACATCCCTTTTCATCTCCTGCTCGCCCATCCCCTGGCCTTTGGTGTAGTCCCCTTTCCCCTTTTATTCCCGTCCCTTCAACCCCCCCCCCCCCCCCCCACAATGCACCTTCCTCTCTCCTCTTTTAACTCCTCTCAGGCCTCCCGTCCCTCTGCAGGTCCCTACCAGCAGTTTTTATTCTTCATGTGTGTTCCACAACTTACAGTAGTTTTTGAAATGTCTCTCGCTCTGTGTGTTTTTATACTGCGGCGACTTTTAACTTGTGTGCATGACTCCAGTGTAATTTAAGTGCCCCACAAGTCGCTGACTATGTTATTTTAACCTTATGTTGACTTTTTTAACTGTCCCCCAATGAATATCCCCATGTTAGTGTATATTTTAACTTCCATTATCTCCATTTACTGTTTTTTATATCCACGTCTTTCGCCTTTTTTATGTATGTTATGTCTTTTATTATTCGTATGCCTCTCGGCTGAAGAGCGGCAGATTGTGCCGCTGCCAGGCCTCCCCTGCCCAGGGGCATGAAATTACAATAAAGGGAAAAAACAAAGAGCAAAGTATCAGAAATACCCCCTCCTGACGCCTGTATTTCTGGAAATATCAAAATTTGTACCATTCTTATGACTAGACATAATTTTCCACGTAAAGAGACCTTTCACTCCCCTTACGGCTATCGATGCGCTGAAATCACAATTTTCCATGTCATATCCATGCCTTCCTTACGACAGGACGGTTATTTTCTTTGCACATGTCGGAACGATGACCACAGTAATATTACACCCCAACACATACTTCATAAGCCTGCTGATCATAGAGAATCTATCACACATCTCCTACTAACAAGGGAACCTCCCCATCGCACCCCCCTCAGATTTAGTTATAAGTTGGCACAGTGGATAGGCCTTGAAAAACTGAACACAGATCAACTGAGAAAACAGGAAGAAGTTGTGTGTAACTGTGAAAAAATAAGCAAAGTATACAAACTGAGTACTTCATGGGAAAATATGCAATGTCAAGGAGGCTGGAAAAGCAGGAGCGCCGTGATCTCGTGGTTACGTGAGCAGCTGCGGAACGAAAGGTCCTTGGTTCAAATCTTCCATCGAGTGAGAAGTTTAATTTTTTTTATTTTCAGTTTATGTGACAAACTCATCACTTTTTTGGGAGTGATTATCACATCCACAATAAAACCTAAATCGGGCAAGGTAGAAGAATCTTTTTACCCATTCGCCAAGTGTACAAGTTAGGTGGGTCGACAACATATTCCTGTCATGTGACACACATGCCGTCACCAGTGTCGTATAGAATATATCAGATGTGTTTTCCTGTGGAGGAATCGGTTGACCTATGACCTTGCGATCAAATGTTTTCGGTTCCCATTGCAGAGGCACGTCCTTTCGTCTACTAATCGCACGGTTTTGCGATGCGGTCGCAAAACACAGACACTAAACTTATTACAGTGAACAGAGACGTCAATGAACGAACGGAGAGATAATAACTATGCAAAAATAAAGAAAGTAAAATTTTCACTCGAGGTAAGACTTGAACCAAGGACCTCTCGTTCGGCAGCTGCTCACGCTACCACGGGACCACGACGCTCCCAAGCTCATGTTGTCCATGATGTTGCCTATGTTACACATGGACTACTCAGTTTGTATATTTTGCTTATTTTTCCACAGTTCCACACAACTTCGTCCTGTTTTCTCAATTGATCTATGTTCAATTTATCAAGGCCTATCCACCGTGCCAACTTATAACTAAATCTGAGGGGGTTGCGGTGGGGACGTTCCCCTGTAAGTAGAATACTTCGTCAATAACTGAATGCTGGTGATACCAAACAATATCGAGTGAAAATCCACAGTGGATCGACATGTCTAATCCGTTTTCTTTGCGAGTGGTACCAGATTGTCTTAGGGAGAGAGACGTAATCGCCTTATAAGCGACAAGCTATTTAAAAAAAAATGTTACTTTCAGCTTGCATAAAATGTTGTATTGCTTCTACAGGTGTCCACAAGTATCACAGTCTGCAGCTCGTGGTCGTGCGGTAGCGTTCTCGTTTCCCACGCCCGGGTTCCCGGGTTCGATTCCCGGCGGGATCAGGGATTTTCTCTGCCTCGTGATGACTGGGTGTTGTGTGATGTCCTTAGGTTAGTTAGGTTTAAGTAGTTCTAAGTTCTAGGGGACTGATGACCATAGATGTTAAGTCTCATAGTGCTCAGAGCCATTTGAACAAGTATCACTAACGATATAAATGTTAAAAACCATTCGAGTTTTATAAATCGAGATATGACGTTTCCCCCAAATTTAGTGGTCTTCCACACAAATAACGCGGGGGTGCGCGTTGCTGGCGGTGTAAGATCGTAATACACTGAAGAACCAAAGAAACTGGTATAGGCATGTGTATTTTATTACAGAGATATGTAAGCGGGCAGAACTGAGTGCCGCGGTCGGCAATGCCTATATAAGACAACAAGTGTCTGGCACAGCTGTTAGATCGGTTACTGCTGCTACAGTGGCAGGTTATCAACATTTAAGTGAGTTTCAACGTGGTGTTATAGTCGGCGGACAAGCGGTGGGACACAGCATCTCCGAGTTAGCGATGGGGATATTACCACACAACCATTTCACGAGTGTACCGTAAATATCAGGAATCCGGGAAAATATCAAATCTCCGACATCGCTGCGACCAGAAAAAGATCCTGCATGAATGGAACCAACGACGACTGAGGGAATCGTTCATCGTAAGTGAAACCCTTCCGCACATTGCTGCAGATTTCAGTACTGGGCCATCAACAAGTGTCAACGTGTGAAGCATTCAACAACACATAATCGATTTGGGCTTTTGGAGTCGAAGGCTAACTTGTGTGTCCTTGATGGCTGCACGACACAAAGCTTTACGCCTCGCCTGATCCTGTCAACACCGATATTGGACTGTCGATGGCTGGAAACATGTTGCCTGGTCGGCCGTACTTGTTTCAAATTGTATCGAGTGGATGGACATGTGCGGGTGTGGAACAACCTCATGAATCCATGTCAGCAGGAGGCTGTTCAAGCTGGCGGAGGCTCTGTAATGGTGTGAGACGCGTGCATTTGGACTGATGTGGAACTCCTAATACGTCTAGATACGACTCTGACAGGTGACACGTAAGTATCCTGTCTGATCACATGGATCCATTCACGTCCACTGTGCATTGTGACAGACTTTGACAATTCCAGCACTACGGTGTGACACCCCACACGTCCAGATTTGATACAGAGTGGCTGCAGGGACATTTTTCTGAGTTTAAACACTTCCGCCGGCCACCAAACTCCCCATACATGAACATTATTCAGCATATCTGGGATGCCTTGCAACGTGCTGTTCAGAAGAGGTCTCCTCCCCCTCGTGCTCTTACGGATTTATGGACAGTTCTGCTGGATTCATGGTGTCAGTTCCCTCCAGCAGTATTTCAGACATTAATCGAGTCCATGGCACATCATGTTGCGACACGTCAGTGTGCTGGTTGGAGCCCTACACCATATCAGGCTGGCGTACCAGTTTATTTGGCTCTTCCGTGTAAAAGCGTCATTCACACTGAATTTAGAAACTGATTCAGCTAAGGAACGTGATATTAAACAGATGTTTGTAACTCCCTCATGCTGCTCCCTCAAGCCTCACACTAACGAACAATATTTGTAACGTATTCTGTCTCGATTGCATGTCAGAGGTTCTGTGATATATCTAGTGGGCTTTAGGGAGGGAGGATGACGATTGAATGAGAATTGTGACAGACAATAGATGGTGTACTACGTGAGGAATCACTTTAAAAAATATAACGTTATACTGAGGTCGTAACAACTGCACAAAAACCAGTGCCCAATACACTGGTCTTTCAGATATATAATGTTACGTTTTCCGGTAAATATGCTGTCTGTGATTATGAATCAAGTCTCTCCACTCAACCACATACTTGAGTTGGATTCTATGGAGATGTCTTTCACTGATTGCAACCATTACCGAATCATATTCGTGTCACTCTCATATCTCAAAGAGATTCACGTTTCTCGAACATGTCTGCTAAGGTCCTCATACAGCAAAACTCCATTGTGGTTTTAGACATTCCATCTGTATCTTGTAACTGTTCCTCAGTCTCTGCCCCGCCCTACCAGCAGCTTTGTCCAAGTGATCATCCCAATTTATGTCATAACTGAGCAGAAGTCGAAGAGAGCTATATCTACCACTATCTGCAACCGATCGAAAAATATGTGGAGCTGAGTTAATGCAACAGGAGTATGTTCTGACCACTCGGTGGAAATAGGAACATTTTGTCATAGCTCTGCAAACTGTGTACGACGTGTAAGGACAGTGTCAAACGAAGCTTACTCCTGCAACACGAGTTAGAAGAAAAGACAGCACGAGCAGTTACAGGAACTGGAAGGAGAATGATGATTTTGCTACTTCATTGCAGTGTGTCTCCAAAGTACCCATAGGTACTGCAGTCTGAAGGAGATCTGTGTCACTCAGGGTGCATTCACGTCTGTCACCCAAACATTCTCTCTAGCATTGGTATTTTGTGCCATTCAACAGAGAAAAACTGTGAACTATAAAATCACCACTAACGTCATCCAACAGAGAACTCGACAAGATTTTACGGCATCTCTCTCTTACGATATAGCGAGACACAAACACTGTCCGTGTGCTGGCACTGGGCATATGTGGCGATACTATTAAATACACAAGTATTGATGCACTTGAGCAGGTGGTCAGCGGTCGAAGTCGCCTGCACAGACCAGTGCAAAATTTCATTGCCTGTGCTGTAGGAGTGCTATATTCCACAGACTATCAATCGCAAGAGAGGGTCCCTGTGTTGTATAATCCGTTCATCATAAGACTAAACCTGATGTAAACAAACACAAATGCCATGATTGGTCAGAAGTCGTAGCACATGTACACTGGTGTTGTTTCGCTCTTTGAAGTAGGTCCAACTTATGTATTAGATATCTTATTGCTAAGTTACGTTAAACGAAACTTTAAGGTATTCCAATGTATTAACAGCCATCATCGTTTTTGTTAATCACACTTTAGCCATGTAGTATTTATTTCGAAAAGCGTGTACAGTCAAAGCCTCTGCAGCGTTGTGCTCTGATTGTCGCGCTGTTAATGCGCAGTATGAAAATGGCTGAGGCTGCTTTCTGTTCCGTAGTGAAACACGCGCGGGGGGCACAGTTAAAAAGTACTTAATGTTTTTCATAAATTTACGGAGATAATCGGCTTTGAAGTTTTCGTAGTTTGTAATACTGTTATTAAGGAATCCTCATTGAACGTGTAAGGCCAGTGCTGTCCAAGCTAAATACGCCGGTAAAGCTGTTGTCCTGTATTATCACTAAGTCGATGTGCGCGTAATGCACAACACAAAGCGTACCCTTATTATCGTACTTGACAGTACTCGAGGCAGCTTGGCTGCAGTCCCACGTGAAACGGTAATTCAATGAGGTTCCAGGAAACGTGGGAGAATACATGATGCAATATTTACATCAGGTTTAATTCTTACGATGAACGGATTATAACTTGATACGTTGTTATGTTTTCTGCTGTAACACATCGATGCTGTGTGTGACTACAGCTTTGTACTCCACCATACATTTTTTTTCCACCAAGACTTCCAGGTCTGTGTCAGGTTCTACACTGACAAAACACTGGTTCTCACAGAAAACTGCACATCGCACAGTGTACATTATCCAACTGCTCTCACAGGATGATTCAAATAAAAGATTGATGTGATGTTTCTTATCGACAAAAATGCGGAAGACATCACAACATATGGACTCTATACGAGTTTTGCAGCATTGTGGAACATTTCCAAACTGCTGTCCATAGGTGACTGATCACCTCTACGTTTAAACTCATCTTTCACAGTGACGGATTAGCAGATGTCTTGGTGTTCCATTTCGATTAATTCTTGATATTTCAGTCATGTACGTGATAACAGTTTCGGGGGAGGCCACCTCAAAAGTTCTTGTTCCCACCAAGACTGTGTTTCTATCTCAAACAAATGGTGTCAGTCAATCATCATGTGGTAATCAGCAACGTACCAGTGGTTGGATGGGATGGAAAGGACACCGTCAATGTTCTGTAATAAGCTTCACAGTTGATAGTGTTACCAATTTTAGCAAGTTTGACAGTTTTTTCCATAATTTCAATACTTACCAATGACACGATAGCATGCTTCCCAATTTCTGTGTCATCACTTAACCACCCCTCCACCACTTTGCAAGTACCATATACTAGACTGTGCATGCAGATAGATGACTCTGCAGTACGTCCATTCATTGTTCATTATTCTACAGGGTGAGCCACCTAACATTACCGCTGGATATATTTCGTAAACCACATCAAATACTGACGAATTGATTCCACAGACCGAACGTGAGGAGAGGGGCTAGTGTAATTGGTTAATACAAACCACAAAAAATGCACGGAAGTATGTTTTTTAACACAAACCTATGTTTTTTAAATGGAACCCCGTTAGTTTTGTTGGCACATCTGAACATATAAACAAATACGTAATCAGTGCCGTTTGTTGCATTGCAAAATGTTAATTACATCCGGAGATATTGTAACCTAAAGTTGACGCTTGAGTACCACTCCTCCGCTGTTCGATCGTGTGTATCGGAGAGCACCGAATTACGTAGGGATCCAAAGGGAACGGTGATGGACCTTAGGTACAGAAGAGACTGGAACAGCACATTACGTCCACATGCTAACACCTTTTTATTGGTCTTTTTCACTGACGCACATGTACATTACCATGAGGGGTGAGGTACACGTACACACGTGGTTTCCGTTTTCAATTACGGAGTGGAATAGAGTGTGTCCCGACATGTCAGGCCAATAGATGTTCAATGTGGTGGCCCTCATTTGCTGCACACAATTGCAATCTCTGGCGTAATGAATGTCGTACACGCCGCAGTACATCTGGTGTAACGTCGCCGCAGGCTGCCACAATACGTTGTTTCATATCCTCTGGGGTTGTAGGCACATCACAGTACACATTCTCCTTTAACGTACCCCACAGAAAGAAGTCCAGAGGTGTAAGATCAGGAGAACGGGCTGGCCAATTTATGCGTCCTCCACGTCCTATGAAACGCCCGTCGAACATCCTGTCAAGGGTCAGCCTAGTGTTAATTGCGGAATGTGCAGGTGCACCATCATTCTGATACCACATACGTCGACGCGTTTCCAGTGGGACATTTTCGAGCAACGTTGGCAGATCATTCTGTAGAAACGCGATGTATGTTGCAGCTGTTTGGGCCCCTGCAATGAAGTGAGGACCAATGAGGTGGTCGCCAATGATTCAGCACCATACATTTACAGTCCACGGTCGCTGTCGCTCTACCTGTCTGAGACAGCGAGGATTGTCCACGGACCAGTAATGCATGTTCCGTAGATTCACTGCCCCGTGGTTTGTGAAACCCGCTTCATCGGTAAACAGGTAGAACTGCAACGCATTCTCTGTTAATGCCCATTGACAGAATTGCACTCGATGATTAAAGTCATCACCATGTAATTGCTGATGTAGCGACACATGAAACGGGTGAAAGCGGTGACGATGCAGTATGCGCATGACACTACTTCGACTCAGTCCACCGGCTCTCGCAATGTCCCGTGTACTCATGTGTGGGTTCATGGCAACAGCAGCTAACACACCAACTGCACCCGCTTCTCCTATGACGGACCTGTTACGGACCCGTTTCCGTGCTACGACCATACCTGTTGCATACAGTTGGCGGTAGATGTTTTGCAATGTGCGGCACGTTGGATGCTCTCTGTCCGGGTACCGTTCTGCATACACCCTGCAGGCTTCAGCTGCATTTCGTCGACACTCGCCATAGATGAGTATCATCTCCGCCTTTTCAGAGTTCGAATACACTATGGTCACAGTTCCTACAACACTACACTATCACAGACGTCTGGTAACACGGTGTACTACAGTTGGTCTGCGTGCGGAGACGAATGCAGAATAACAATAGCAGCAAGCGCTACATGCGGACACTGCGACAGCTAGACCAAACCACAACAGTGCACTGCAGCCACACTCGTAAACACGGTCGTCATAGTAAGCATGTCCCTGCAGATGCTGCTCGCCGACCGTGGCCTGTGTTTGTTACAACACGCAACTGAACGTCGGAGGTTTCAAGTGTCAACTTTAGGTTACAATATCTCCGGATGTAATTAACATTTTACAATGCAACAAACGGCACTGATTACGTATTTGCTTATATGTTCAGATGTCCTAACAAAACTAACGTGGTTCCATTTAAAAAAACGTAGCTTTGTGTTAAAAAACATACTTCCGTGCATTTTTGTATGGTTTGTATTAAACAATTACACTAGCCCCTCTCCTCACGTTCGGTCTGTGGAATCGGTTCGTCAGTATTTGATGTGGTTTACGAAATATATCCAGCGCTAACGTTAGGTGACTCACCCTGTATATGAGAGTCTGGTGTTCGACAGGTACATGCAGGATGTCGAAGTGATGAACTGTTTGGTGCAGGATACGAATTGTGTTTACTACATCGATATGGTGTGGTGGTACAATCGTTTGTGGTGATATAGCTTGGTTCGAAATCGGTTTCACGCCGAAAAAATCCGAACTTTCCTCGACAGTAGCAGAGTAATGTAATTGAGCAATTCTCTTGGGAGTTAGTTTCCGGGCCGGCCGCGGTGGCCGAGCGGTTCTAGGCGCTTCAGTCCGGAACCACGTGACTGCTACGGTCGCAGGTTCGAATCCTGCCTCGGGCATGGATGTGTGTGATGTCCTTAGGTTAGTTAGGTGTAAGTAGTTCTAAGTTCTATGGAACTGATGACTTCAGATGTTAAGTCCCATAGTACTCAGAGCCATTTGAAACATTTTGAGTTGTTGTGGGCTTCAGTCCTGAGACTGGTTTGATGCAGCTCTCCATGCTACTCTAGCCTGTGCAAGCTTCTTCATCTCCCAGTACCTACTGCACCCTACATCCTTCTGAATCTGCTTAGTGTATTCATCTCTTGGTCTCCCTCTACGATTATTACCCTCCACGCTGCCCTCCAATACTAAATTGGCGATCCCTTTATGCCTCAGAACATGTTCTAGCAACTGATCCTTTCTTCTAGTCAAGTTGTGCCACAAACTTCTCTTCTCCCTAATTCTATTCAATACCTCCTCATTAGTTATGTGATCTACCCATGTAATCTTCAGCATTCTTCTGCAGTACCACATTTTGAAAGCGTCTATTCTCTTCTTGTCCAAACGATTTATCGTCAATGTTTCACTTCCATAAATGCCTACACTCCATACAAATATTTTCAGAAACGACTTCCTGACACTTAAATCTATACTCGATGTTAACAAATTTCTCTTCTTCAGAAACGTTTTCCTTGCCAATGCCAGTCTTCATTTTATGTCCTCTCTACTTCGACAGGTCAGTATTGCTTCATGTGTTCCAATATTTCTCCGGAATCCAAACTGATATTACCCGAGGTCGGCTTCTACCAGTTTTTCCATTCGTCTGTAAAGAATTCGTGTTAGTATTTTGCAGCTGTGACTTATTAAACTGATAGTTCGGCAATTTTCACATCTGTCAGCACCTGCTGTCTTTGGGATTGGTATTATTATATTCTTCTTGAAGTCTGAGGGTATTTCGCCTGTCTCATACATCTTGCTCACCAGATGGTAGGGTTTTGTCAGGAGTCGCTCTCCCAAGGCCGTCAGTAGTTCTAATGGAATGTTGTCTACTCCCGGGACAGCCGGCCGAAGTGGCCGTGCGGTTAAAGGCGCTGCAGTCTGGAACCGCAAGACCGCTACGGTCGCAGGTTCGAGTCCTGCCTCGGGCATGGATGTTTGTGATGTCCTTAGGTTAGTTAGGTTTAACTAGTTCTAAGTTCTAGGGGACTAATGACCTCAGCAGTTGAGTCCCATAGTGCTCAGAGCCATTTGAACCAACTCCCGGGACCTTGTTCCGACTCAGGTCTTTCAGTGCTCTGTTAAACTCTTCACGCAGTATCATATCTCCCATTTCATCTTCATCTACATCCTCTTCCATTTCTATAATATTGTCCTCAAGTACATCGCCGTTGTATAGACCCTCTGTATACTCCTTCCACCTCTCTGCTTTACCTTCTTTGCTTAGAGCTGGGTTTCCAGCTGAGCTCTTGATATTCGTACAAGTGGTTCTCTTCTCTTCAACGGTCTCTTTAATTTTCCTGTAGGCAGTATCTATCTTACCCCTAGTGAGATAAGCCTCTACATCCTTACATTTGTCGTCTAGCCATCCCTGCTTAGCCATTTTGCACTTCCTATCGATCTCATTTTTGAGACGTTTGTACTCCTTTTTGCTTGCTTCTTTTACTTCATTTTTATATTTTCTCCTTTCATCAATTAAATTCAATATTGTTGTGGATTGGCAAGACAGCCAATCCACTAGGAGGAAGCCGGAAGGCACGCGTTTAAGCTCACACAGGCTGGCGTGAGGTCTGGAACAGGACAAGGTAATTAATATAGCCAATAACGTACGTAGCTGCTGGAATACTTAACTTTAATCCACAATTGGTGAACATCGCTCGTGACGGTACATGTTTTACAGCATCAATAGTAACTGGTAATGGCGCCTTGCTAGGTCGTAGCAAATGACGTAGCTGAAGGCTATGCTAACTATCGTCTCGGCAAATGAGAGCGTAATTTGTCAGTGAACCATCGCTAGCAAAGTCGGCTGTACAAATGGAGCGAGTGCTAGGAAGTCTCTGTAGACCTGCCGTGTGGCGGCACTCGGTCTGCAATCACTGATAGTGGCGACACGCGGGTCTGACGTATACTAACGGACCGCGGCCGATTTAAAGGCTACCACCTAGCAAGTGTGGTGTCTGGCGGTGACACCACAAATATTTCTTCTGTTACCCAAGGATTTCTACTAGCCCTCGTCTTTTTACCTACTTAATCCTCTGCTGCCTTCACTACTTCATCCCCCAAAGCCACCCATTCTTCTTCTACTGTATTTCTTTCCCCCATTCCTGTCATTTGTTCCCTTATGCTCTCCCTGAAACTCTGTACAGTCTCTGGTTTAGTCAATTTATCCAGGTTCTATCTCCTTAAATTCCCACCTTTTTGCAGTTTCTTCACTTTTAATCTACAGTTCATAACCAATAGATTGTGGTCAGAGTCCACATCTGTCCCTGGAAACGTCTTACAATTTAAAACCTGGTTCTTAAATCTCTGTCTTACCATTATATAATCTATCTGATACCTTCTAGTATTTCCAGGCTTCTTCCATGTATACAACCATTTTGAGTTAGTTTCCGCATTTTATAAACTGTAGACCACTTTTGCGGGGTATAACTGTCTGTGCAATATGATTGCAGTATGTTTTTCGATCTGTACAAAATAGTTGGCCACTGAAAATCTCGTAATTTGTCCATCTGCTGAAAGTGGTGGACGGTGTTCCCACATCGGCAGCAGCAGTTTGATGGGTAAATTCGGTAAGTTTCACTCAGAATGCTCCATTGAAAAGAAGTTCCGTGACGTCAGAGAATCGCAAGACATCCTTTGTGTGGGGCATAGGAGTTTCCACAGACTGGTTGGTGCAAGACAGGGGCAAGGTATCAATGGAAAGTTCCGTGGCGTCTGAGAGTAACGTGATGTCTTGTTTGTTCGAGCGTTTAGGGACAAGTCCAAGCAGACCATCCTCCTCTGGTTCGGACAGGCAGGATGTTACCTCCAACCCGCCATTGCGAGTTTAGAACCTCTCCAGAACTGCAGTTGTTGGATATCGAAAATTCACCGAAAATTCCAGCCACTTTTCTCGTCTGTAGGACAGTGCTTAGAATTCTGTTGGTGGTTTTTTTTTTACGTTTTGTTGTTGAATTCGAAATATGTCATGAACTTTCAGATATGTAACTCTTCAGATTTCCTGTCTGTGCTTAGACGCTAGTGTGCTTCGAGAAGTGAGGAAAATAATAATAATAAAAAAAAGCAACCGCCTTAACATCCCTGACTCCAGCAGCAAGTATAAACTAAGCCCATGGAGCGTATCAGAAAAGTGATGAACACCACAGCAGCTATAGGACTCAGAAATTTTTCTCGCTCTGTCAGGGCCTTCAGAACAGTAGCTAAAACTTGAAAAGTGGTGAGCGTCCTGTTTAGAGTTACAGAGATATTTATTTCGAGTTCCAAATATCGTCGTTTTGGCGTTTAAAATCGGATATTTACGCTGATATCGGTTTCCGGATCTATATCCCACAAAATCTCGTTAAGTGTCTCAAGGAGGAAGGTTGGATGAAGACTGAGAGTTTCACAAGTGTGCAGCAATCTACACTCCTGGAAATGGAAAAAAGAACACATTGACACCGGTGTGTCAGACCCACCATACTTGCTCCGGACACTGCGAGAGGGCTGTACAAGCAATGATCACACGCACGGCACAGCGGACACACCAGGAACCGTGGTGTTGGCCGTCGAATGGCGCTAGCTGCGCAGCATTTGTGCACCGCCGTCGTCAGTGTCAGCCAGTTTGCCGTGGCATACGGAGCTCCATCGCAGTCTTTAACACTGGTAGCATGCCGCGACAGCGTGGACGTGAACCGTATGTGCAGTTGACGGACTTTGAGCGAGGGCGTATAGTGGGCATGCGGGAGGCCGGGTGGACGTACCGCCGAATTGCTCAACACGTGGGGCGTGAGGTCTCCACAGTACATCGATGTTGTCGCCAGTGGTCGGCGGAAGGTGCACGTGCCCGTCGACCTGGGACCGGACCGCAGCGACGCACGGATGCACGCCAAGACCGTAGGATCCTACGCAGTGCCGTAGGGGACCGCACCGCCACTTCCCAGCAAATTAGGGACACTGTTGCTCCTGGGGTATCGGCGAGGACCATTCGCAACCGTCTCCATGAAGCTGGGCTACGGTCCCGCACACCGTTAGGCCGCCTTCCGCTCACGCCCCAACATCGTGCAGCCCGCCTCCAGTGGTGTCGCGACAGGCGTGAATGGAGGGACGAATGGAGACGTGTTGTCTTCAGGGATGAGAGTCGCTTCTGCTTTGGTGCCAATGATGGTCGTATGCGTGTTTGGCGCCGTGCAGGTGAGCGCCACAATCAGGACTGCATACGACCGAGGCACACAGGGCCAACACCCGGCATCATGGTGTGGGGAGCGATCTCCTACACTGGCCGTACACCACTGGTGATCGTCGAGGGGACACTGAATAGTGCACGGTACATCCAAACCGGTATCGAACCCATCGTTCTACCATTCCTAGACCGGCAAGGGAACTTGCTGTTCCAACAGGACAATGCACGTCCGCATGTATCCTGTGCCACCCAACGTGCTCTAGAAGGTGTAAGTCAACTACCCTGGCCAGCAAGATCTCCGGATCTGTCCCCCATTGAGCATGTTTGGGACTGGATGAAGCGTCGTCTCACGCGGTCTGCACGTCCAGCACGAACGCTGGTCCAACTGAGGCGCCAGGTGGAAATGGCATGGTAAGCCGTTCCACAGGACTACATCCAGCATCTCTACGATCGTCTCCATGAGAGAATAGCAGCCTGCATTGCTGCGAAAGGTGGATATACACTGTACTAGTGCCGACATTGTGCATGCTCTGTTGCCTGTGTCTATGTGCCTGTGGTTCTGTCAGTGTGATCGTGTGATGTATCTGACCCCAGGAATGTGTCAATAAAGTTTCCCCTTCCTGGGACAATGAATTCACGGTGTTCTTATTTCAATTTCCAGGAGTGTATTTAGAGCCTGGGTTCGAGTGTGGCGGTATACATCGGAAAAATGAGGCAAACTAGAGCTCAGCGTTGTTTTTGAAAGAGTATTTAGAGACATATTCAATTGGATTTAATAACTTCCTGTAGCAGCTGATGATCGAAGACAAGTGAAGGATGTAGTATTTCCCACAAAAGTGGACGAAGTGTCTCAGGGAGATTTCACAAGTGTACCACGATAATTTCAGAGTCTGTATTAAAGTTAGGTGGTGGTATTCCTTGGGATAAAATTGTTAAGATTTTTCTTGTGACATCTGTAAAGCTCTCTCTCTCTCTCTCTCTATTTGTGCAGCGGTACATTTAGATCCTGTGATATCTTCAGGACATGTATGTGACAATATTTCACACATTGCTTAAACACCAGATATAAAAGCTCCAGTGGCAGTTCATGTTCAGCAACAAGGGATATCCTTGTGCCAGGAGTGTGGTGGGAGACTACGGGTATTTCCTGCTGGACAGGAAGTGCTTAGTGTGATTATGGAGTGCCCGTGTTAGTGCTTAGCGCGGCCGTCCTGTAGTTACTGCATGCCGGTGCTGCGAGTCTGGCGCATGGCTTCTTCCAGTGGCCAACACGGATACTGGTAGTTCCAAATCCCTTCGTCGCAACCCAACTCTGGGCAGTCTGTGCGGGTGGCAAGAGGTGAGAAAGTTTTCCAGATAAATTTAAGCTATCTGTGGCAGTGTATCTATGTGGTTCATTACACGATTGGAATGAAAGAGCATCGCAACTGTTTGTGTTCATCAAAATTGTTAAGAACACCAGCATCAACTTCAAAGTGTATTGCTATTTCTGAAATAAATAAACAATATTGTTAAACAAATTGTTCAAACAATGCATTGTACATGCAATATTAGCCTACCGTCATGAGATCCTTCCAGTCCAGCGGGTAGACACAGACAGAGCGAATTTTCCGCCATTTTATCCTCGGTCTGCATCTTGGATTATGTCATGGGAGGGGAGGGAGGAGGACCAACAGTGTCCTGTGGTGGTGGTGTTGTGAACTAGGTCAGTTCGACTACAGG
Organism: Schistocerca americana; assembly: GCF_021461395.2. NCBI lineage: Eukaryota > Metazoa > Arthropoda > Insecta > Orthoptera > Acrididae > Schistocerca > Schistocerca americana. Next base: position 630,067,736 of record NC_060130.1, read on the forward strand.
CCTCAAGGTGAATGCAGTAGATCGAGCTACTGTCTAGTGCTCAATTTGTGACAAGTCAATTTCTTTAAATAAACAATACACTGCAATGTATAAAAAATAATGATTTGTGTCTGTTCTATCCAGCAGCCTAGCACAGATCGAGTCCTTTTCCCTCCTAATTCCAGATTGGGGAAGAGAGGGCTAAGGAGTGGAGGTCATGGGAGATATGGAGTTAGGTCTGTGGGGGTAACCCAGTTCATGTATTTTCCCACCAAAATCTGAATTTCCTGCCATGACGTTAGTGCGACATTGCCACATCTGTGGCTGCCATCTTCGATCATCCATCTGGAATAAATTTGGCAACAATGCAGAGTTGGTCTGCACCCAATTTGCCCTACTACTGCTAGTACAAGGCTAAGGCTATAGAACAGAGAGACAGCAGCTGATGATAAATTTAAGAGTGGAAAGAAGTTTATTAAAATAGGATTTAAGCTTTCTTCGCTTTATTTTCAATCAAATTTTCATAGGTCTCATTAACGAGACTTCAGACTTCGATATGATTGAATACTTTCTGCATTGATCATAGGTCATGGGAACAGACCGAGCTTGTCTGTTCTAGTTTCAACGAGCCTTTACAGCTGTAGGTAGTGGATAATCCATCGTGATGGAAGTAGGTGGACACAGCGGCGTTTAGGACCAGCTCTGCCCTTATCCTTTGCGCTAAGAAAGGTAAGCCTCATGGTTCGACAAGGATACAAAATGAACTCCGTAACCAATCCACATTCTTGTCATGTCGTGGCTGTTCATAACACTCAGCGAGAAATGTGCTCGTTTTGATTCGAGCAAGGATTTCTCTCTGAGAAATGAATTTGGCGGAATGGTGTTCTACCCCGAGGGAGGAGTAAATCACAACGTTATCCTCTATATTCTTTGGCACGTGTCAACTTCAGAAAACCAGAAGATGAAAGATTACTCTTGTGAAACCCTTAGCCTTCCAAAAGGACATTATGCCAGAGATGAAATTTAATTTACAGTAATTAATAACACCCACAAGAAGGTAAAATGGATTAGCTTATAATTAACTAGTTGCAACGGCTATTAAAAAGTCGAAATTTATATCGTATTTCTTTGTTCGTAGGCTGGCCACGCTGCCGGAGCACAACGATTTCTCTGTTTCCGACCGTCACGAAGTTTCACCTACCGCCTGCACCACAAGACTTCAGCTGACAAGCGTCCGCTACTTTGACTTTCCATGGGGATCACTTAAAACCGCTTCTATCACGGCCACTATTCCGTTTCATAACTACCGTTACTTGAATTTGAGCTCATACTACTAGGGCTAAAATGTAAATAAATGAGCAAACGTAAACGAATAATTCAATAAAGTTAACTCTTTTAAAGGAACTATGACAGTAATTTCACAAGCCAATCGTAACAGCACAGTGTTAACGGGCTCCAGATTAGAGATATGAACGAACTACTGCAGTGTAAACAGCGCGTGTGTTTCATTTGAGGCCAGCCGAAAGTAACCAATACACATACTGCAACATTTATCAGTTATTGGAGATATTTGTTTAGTATGCAAATTTTCAGTGTATGTCCGATATCGGTCTCAAATATAATATACGCCTAACAAGCGGAAATAGTAAAGTATCACGAATGATAATTGTCAATGACTGATAAATAATTGTCAGACGAACGGAAAACAAGTAGCAGAATTATTTATACATCCAGTTTTTGAGAAAAGACATGTGTTTCCTCGTAACATCATATTCCTCCAAAAATTATTTAATATCTCAGAAAGCGTCTGAAATAAACTTTTTCATTGAGCTTGAGGAAGGAGAAAGAGGAGAGAGCTTTTCTATAGCATCTTGTTTTCAATAATTATAAAATTGATGCGGCTCTATTCTCCACTATTGTCGCACTAAATTCTTCAAGGTTCTACGTAGAATTTTTTTAACGAATAATCTTATTTCAAGTGTTAGCTTACGGTACCGCCATATACTATGGCGCCATTCCATTCAGTTGTCTTGGATTAATTGCTTCCCGCCGGAGGTTCGAGTCCTCCCTCGGGCATGGGCGTATCTGTCGTTCTTAGGATACGTTAGTTTAAATTAGTTTAAGTAGTGTGTAAGACTAGGGACCGATGACCTCAGCAGTTTGGTCCCTTAGGAATGCACACACATTTGAACATTTTTGAGTAATTGATGAGTGACGATTGCAGTGCTACACGCTGAAATGTTCTGAGACTTAAAAATGTTATACTAAGCTTAGCTGATTTCAGTAGTTCCCTCTATTCTTTCTAAAAACATTTGTAGTTACAAGCAAATACATCGAATGAGGAATAAATGAACATGTTTGTATATTGTGCTGGTGATTTGTTTGGTGGCCAGAAGCGTGCGGTGTTAACACGGATCGGCAATGAACCTCCGGCCAATTACGGGCATGCAATTTCTGCTGTCTCCCAGATTAACTGCTCTTCTGACCGCAGCATACTCTGGCACCAGTGTTCTGAAAAACCTGCTAATGTTCGCAATTACGTAGATATTATCTTATTTTCTGCTCTAGAAGATTACATTCTGCTGGAATATGGTTAATGTTTTCCGATGAACAGTGTTTGTTGGAAAATCAGCAACTCACTTCATCGAAAGAGCGGATTCAATTTATTTATGAGAATTGTTTGCAACATGAGATATTGGGCGGCATGACAAACAGTCCGCGTATTATCGGGAAATGAAATTAAAGATTACAAAGGCGATTCAAAACCGGTTAACGTCACTACAGATTGACGCAAAGAATTAATTAAGGAAGGTGTGTGAAAATATCGTATCCTGTCTTATAAAAAGTGTCCGTACACCTGTTAGTGGCCGACCGGGGCGGCCGAGTGGTTCTAGGCGCTACAGTCTGGAACCGCGCAACCGCTACGGTCGCAGGTTCGAATCCTGCCTCAGGCATGGATGTGTGTGATGTCCTTAGGTTAGTTCGGTTTAAGTAGTTCTAAGTTCTAGGGAACTGATGACCACAGATGTTAAGTCCCATAGTGCTCAGAGCCATTTGAACCATTTTTTGAGCCTGTTAGTGGACATTAACACGGGGGATGTGTACCCTTCGCCTTTATGACGGCTTTAACTTTGCCGAGTACAAGTTGAATGAAGCGTGTGCATGTCTATGTAGGAATGGTACCCCATTCTTCTTCAAACGCAGAAACCAGTAAAGATAGTGATGTTAGACGCTGGAGTCTGGAGCCAAGTTGACGCTCTGATTCGTCCTAAAGGACTTTCACTGCGTTCGGATAGTGGCTCTGGGTTGCCCAGTAAGGTACTGGAATGATATTGCTCATAAATCAGTACCTCACAGATGCTACTTTATGACAGGGAGCCGATAAAAACAATCATCGTCTTCGAACTGATCCTCTACTGTACGCAGTACAAACTGCTGTTAAATCAATGTTCATAGGCTTCCGCATTTAGTGTTTCCTTAAGCGGGGAGACCGTGTCCTAACCACAGAAAACATGCGCATACCGTAACTCTACCACTTCTGTGCTTAACTTTCAGCACTAAACATAATGGCAGGTAATGTTCCACAGGCATTCACGGAACTCAGACCCTTCCTAGGACTGCCACACGGTATAACGGCATTCGTCACTCGATTCCAATCACCCACTGTCCAGTGGCGTCGCTCGTTACAGAACCTCAACCGTCGCTTACACTGACTACAGGTACATATAAGAGCAGCAGCTGGGAAATTGTACCCCATTCTTTTTAACTCACTACGCGCAGTCATTGTGCTAGCTATGGTTGTCGTGTCTCGAGAGGGAGTTGGAAGGACATGTTGTTACTTCACCGGTGTCTTACCTCAGTTGAATCTCTCGATGAGTGGAAATCGGCGTGGGCCGCTTGTAGAAATCCGACAGCTGCTGGATATAAGCTGGAAGTAGTGCAGAATTTGGAATTTGGTGATGATATTTTAAGAAAGCAGGGTAGATATTCTAAGTCCTTTGCTAACGAACATGGAAGGCTCCTCTGGCAATACCACTAAGTACTACTTTCCATAACTTTCCCGTCTACTACTCTGAGACTATATCCATGTAACGGCCTGCGCCGCGGCTGTCAAGTCGGCCTAAGTCCCACGTCCGGCGACATGTGACGCTGAGACGGTATCGCATGGATACTGCTGTTCGCAACTCTGTCCTGTGTACTGATGTGCCCTTATTATATGGCTCGTAGGCCGTCACAAGGATGTTTCCAGAACAATTTGTGACGTACTAAGAGGGGCTAGTCACGTATACAGTACGCTTTCATTACCATGTTAGATTAGATCTGGAAACTTCCCTCCCCACACCCCTTCTCCCCTGTAGCAGGAGCTCAGCTGCTCAAGTCTTTGCTTGCTGCGGGTTACGTAGCCCTGTCTGTGAAACTGTTTGTAGCATGGCGCCACGAAGACATCTGTGGTTGTTACCGCTGTCAAAAACTGAGGCAACGCTTCCTGCCCGTAGCCAGCTTCAGCGCTGCTCCACAGGAGCAATTCTCAGGTGTTCCAATGAACAGTTCCGGCGGGCCTGAGATTCCGAACACCTCTTATTCCCTGGGGAAATTTTAAAGGCCTTGTCCTCAGAGGTTAAAAATTCCCAGTTCTATTCCCACTCTCATAGGAACGATCCTCTTGTTATTACCTACCAAAACAGTTTACATACATGTGCATTGGCAGGTTACTGTGCATCGTTCACAACACACTTAGGACACATGGTAAATAGAATACAGTATTCATAAAATGTCTTTGACGTACTTTACATGGAATACCTTTAGATCTACTTTTCATAAAATACCTTTCACATACTTTAAATAAAATCAACTATATATTTTCACTTTTATCATCTTAGTGAGTCCATTTTGCTCACGGTTCTATACTGGTTTTACACATTCACTACACCATTCTCAATTTGTGACTCCGTTTTGCTCATGGCATTACCTGTCGTTTTGCCACTTACAGAAGAACTTATTATTATAACTACCAGTTTTCTTATATTACAGGTGCAAGATTTATCTTTTATCTGTACGTAGTTTTGGGCATTATACCATTGGTGTGTGTTAGCTATTATTTCCGTGGAAACACGTGACGTCTAACTTTGTTCTCTCCATGTCACTTTATCCGGGAAGGGCGAAAATCTGGTTGACTTTCATTCGTCCTCCGCATCATCGTACGATTCGGCACTATGCATATGCGCATACTAACAACACTGAAGCGCCAAAGAAACTGGTATAGGCATGCGGATCCGAATGTAAACAGGCAGAATACAGCGCTGCGGTCGGCAACGCCTATATAAGACAGTAAGTGTCTGGCGTAGTTGTTATATCGGTTACTGCTGCTACAGTGGCAAGTTGTCAAGATCTAAGAAAATGTTATAGTCGGCTCACGAGGGATGGGACACAGCATCTCCGAGGTAGCAATGAAGTGGGGATCTTCCCGTGCGACCACTTCACGAGTGTTCCGCGAATATCAGGTATTCGGTAAAATATCAAATTTCAGACATCGCTGCGGCTGGAAAAACCTCCTGCAAGAACGGGGCCAACGAAGACTTAAGAAATTCGTTCAGCGTGACAGAAGAGCAACTCTTCCGCACATTGCTGCAGATTTCAGTGCTGGGCCATCAACAAGTGTCAGCGTGCGAACCATTCAACGACACATCATCGATATGGGCTAGCTCGTGTATCCTTGATGGCTGCACGACACAAAGATTTACACCTCGCCTGGGCCCGACAACAGCAATATTCGACTATCGATGACTGGAAACATGTTGCCTGGTTGTTTCAAATTGTATCAAGCGGATGGACATGCACGGGTATGGAGACAACTTCATCACTCCATGGACCCTGCCTATCAGCAGGGGACTGTTCAAGTTGGTGGAGGCTCAGTAATGATGTGGGGTGCGTGCAGTTGGAGTGATATGGGACCCCTGATACACAATCTGATCAAAAGTATCCGGACACCTGGCTGAAAATGACTTACAAGTTCGTGGCGCCCTCCATCGGTAATGCTGGAATTCAATATGGTGTTGGTCGACCCTTAGCCTTGATGACAGCTTCCACTCTTGCAGGGGTACGGTCAGTCAGGTAAGGTGCTGGATGGTTTCTTGGGGAATGGCAGCCCATTCTTCACGGAGGAGAGGCCTGGCACGAAGTCGGCATTCCAAAACACCTCAAAAGGTGTTCTATAAGATTCAAGTCAGGACTCTGTACTGGCCCATCCATTACAGGCGTGTTGAAAGCTGCAATCGCCATCCTCGAATTGCTCTTCAACAATGGGAAGCAAGAAGGTGCTTAAAACATCAATATAGGCCTGTGCTGTGATAGTGCCACGCAAAACAACAAGGGATGCAAGCCCTCTCCATGAAAAACACGACCACACCATAACACCACCGCCTCCGAATTTTACTTTTGGCACTACACATGTTGGCAGAAGATGTTCACCGGGCATTCGCCGTACCCACACCCTGTCATCGGATCGCCATATTATGTATCGTGATTCGTCACTCCACAACGTTTTTCCACTGTTCCATCGTCCAATGGGTATGCTCCTTACACCAAGCGAGGCGTCGTTTGGTATTTACAGGAATCATGTGTGGCTTATGAGCAGCCGCCCGACCATGAAATCTTAAGTTTTCTCACCTCCTGCGTAACTATCATAGTACTTGCAGTGAATCCTGATGCAGTTTGGAATTCCTGTGTGATGGTTTGGATAGATGTCTATCTATTACACATCAAGACCCTGTTCAACTGTAGGCGGTCTCTGTCAGTCAACAGACGAGGTCAGCCTGTACGCTTTTGTGCTGTAAGTGTCCCTTCACGTTTCCACTTCATTATCACATTGGAAACAGTGGACCTACGGATGTTTAGGAGTGTGGAAATCTCGAGTACAGACGTATGACACAAGTGACCTGACCCCATTCTAAGTCCGTGAGTTCCGTGGAGCGCCCCATTCTGCTCTCTCACGATGTCTAATGACTACTGAGGTCGCTGATATGGAGTACCTGGCAGTAGGTGGCAGCACAACGCACCTAATACGAAAAACGAATTTTTTGGGGTGTCCGATATTTTTTATCACATAGTGTACGTCTAGATACGGCTCTAACAGGTGACACGTACGTAAGCATCCTGTCTGATCACATGCATCCATTCGTGTCCATTATACATTCTGATGGGCAATTACAGCAGGACGATGCGATACCCTACAGGTCCAGAATTTCTACAGAGAGACTACAGGTACAATATTCTGAGTTTAAACACTTCCGCTGGCCACCAAAATGTCCATGCATGATCATTATTGATGCCTTGAAACCTGCTGTTCAGAAGAGATGTCCAGCCCCTCGTATTCTTACGGATTTATGGGCAGCCCTCCAGGGTTCGTAGTGTCAGTTTCCTCGAGGACTACCACAGACATTAGTCGAGTCCATGCCACGTCGTGTTGCGGCACTTCAGCGCGCTCGCGGGGGCCCTACACGATATTAACAGGTGTACTAGCTTCTTTGTATCTTCAGTGTAGTTCTCTAGATGGACATCTGTTTACAACAGTATTGGTTACGCAGATTCTGGTACAGCATCCTCCACTTATTTCACGTAATCGTTTGCCACATTTTCTACAACATGTACCATATGCACATAAACAACAGATTAAAATTAATACAACTAATGTTGCAGACCCTGAACATCCCCATATGGAATAGTCACTCATTGACCATTCTCGGAAAGTTGTCCTTTGCTGATACTCACTTTCGTTCTGGAGCTCTTCGATTTTGTTTCCTGCCAGATTTAAAACGCCTTGGTGTCTCACAACATTGTCGAGTGGCAGTCTCACGGATATGTCCGACAGTTTCTGCTTCTCGCCCTGTATTACATGGCAGTCAATGTCTATATTCAGTGTAGGAACTACGTCCTTTTGCTGGTGTTAGTACGGTTCAAATGGTCCGATTGTAACATAATTTGTGCGCCATAATGTTTACATTTACTCAGAAACTTTAGTTTTCTCGTTCCTCTTGGAATGATGTCAGCGGGTGGTAAATCATTATATAGCACCATTAACCCTTCGTCCCTTGGGACGCCTAACAACCACACGTTGTTCCGTGTCTGCCTCCTGATACTTTCATTTAGTACTGTATATTTCAGACTGCACAGACTGCAGTCTTGCAGTGCCTCTCATAACGGCTCTAGCATGCGGGCTTCAAAGCTCTCATAGTCATAAGTAGACGTTAGCACAAAGTTCTGCTTACATATACTGGTGTCCAAAATTAAAGCAACAAACCTCTATTTCCCCGTGTTGTATCTAATTCACGGTATAATCATACAAAATGTCAACAGATGTCCGTACAATCATGTTCTGCACGAAAGATGGCGTTCCGGTCAATGGACAACCATGTCAACGATGACGTCAGGCCGGCCGCTGTGACAGAGCGGTTCCAGGCGCTTCAGTCCGGAACTGCGCTGCTGCTACTGTCGCAGGTTCGAATCCTGCCTCGGGCATGGATGTGTGTGATGTCCTTATGTTAGTTAGGTTTAAGTAGTTCTAAGTCTAGGGGACTGATGACCTCAGATGTTAAGTCCTATAGTGCTTAGAGCCATTTTTGATGACTTCAGGGCACCTATCAAACTAGGTAGTGTTTGCCGGGAAGTCCCACGTCCATAGTCGCTGTGTATACAGTCACAGACAGTGCCGTATGACACAAAGAAGACGCCTACCAGACTCTGTGCGGTCGAGGGCCTTAAGAAGAATGGAAGCACGAGAGTCGCAAACTGATGTGACCCGAAGGGTTAATGTGAATCTTCTGGTGTTTCTCTGATGTGACGACAAATTATAGAGACCGAAACAGTATTCCGAAGTCCAGGGCAAGGCCGACCACGTGTGATATTAAAAAGAGAAGACCGTTATTTGGCCGTAAGGGCACAACGGTACCGCCTTAGTACTGCACGGCAACTGGCATCTGACCTCGCAGCGTCTGCTCGACGTCTTGTACCAATGCAAACGGTGTACAGACGGCTTCGGCAGAGTAGCCTTTATTTTCGGAGACCTTCCGTATGAGTATCTGTGATAGTCTTCACAGAAGGAAACGTTTAGAGTGGAGTCGTCAACATGCCACCTGGACAGTCGAACAGTGGGCCAATGTTCTTTTAGCAGGTGAGTTCCGATTTGGTCTGGAGAGTGATCCTCGGCGCATTCGCATCTGGAAGGAACGTGAAACAAGGTTTCAGATATCAAACATTGTGGAAAGAGACCTATATCGAGGAAGATCGTTAATGGTGTGGTTAGGGATTATTTTGACCACTATAACACCTTTTCATGAAATTGTACGGGTGACTCGGCAAGGTTTAATTGCTGTCAGGTATCACCACGAGATCTTGGGATCTCATGTGCGATTGTTGCGAGGTGGCGAGGGCCCAGACTTCGTACTGATGGACGATAGTGCTCGACTTCATAAAGCACGGGTAGTTGATGTCTTCTTACAAGGGAACCTCCCCATCGCACCCCCCTCAGATTTAATTATAAGTTAGCACAGTGGATAGGCCTTGAAAAACTGAACACAGATCAATCGAGAAAACAGGAAGAAGTGTGGAACTATGAAAAAATAAGGAAAATATACAATCTGAGTAGTCCACGCACAACATAGGCAACATCAAGGACAGCGTTAGTTCAGGATCGCCGTGGTCCTGTTGTTCGCGTGAGCAGCTGCGGAGTGAAGGACCCTTGGTTCAAGTCTTTCCCCCCCCCCCCCCCCCCCCTAAGTAAAAAGTTTAATTTTTTATTTTCAGTTTATGCGACAAACTCTTACGTTTTCATCACTTTTTTGGGAGTGATTATCATATCCACAAGAAAACCTAAATCGGGCAAGGTAGAAGAATCTTTTTGCTCATTCGCCAAGTGTATAAGTTAGTTGGGTCGACAACATATTCCTGTCATGTGACGCACATGCCGTCACCAGTGTCGTATAGAATATATCAGACGTGTTTTCCTGTGGAGGAATCGGTTGACCTATGACCTTGCGATCAAGTGTTTTCGGTTCCCATTGGAGAGGCACGTCCTTTCGGCTACTAATCGCACGGTTTTGCGGTGCGGTCGCAAAACACAGACACTAAACTTATTACAGTGTACAGTAAACCTATTACAATGAACTGAGACGTCAATGAACGAACGGACAGATCATAACTATGCGAAAATAAAAAAAGCAAACTTTTCACTTGAGGGAAGACTTGAACCAAGGACCTCTCTTTTCGTAGCTGCTGACGCTAACCACGAGACCACGGCGCTCCTGCGCTAACAATCTCCTTGATGTTGCATATCTTGCACATGGACTACTCAATTTGTATATTTTGCTTATGTTTTTCATAGTTTCACATAACTTCTTCCTGTTTTCTCGATTGCTCTGTGTTCAGTTTTTCAAGGCGTATACACTGTGCCAACTTATAACTAAATCTGAGGGAGGTGCGATGGAGAGGTTCCCTTGATAGAAACGAAAGACATTGCATACATGGCATGGCCTGCTCGCTCTCCCGATTTGATTCTCATAGAGCAAATGTGGGATGCGCTAAGGACACAGGTTGCATCACGTCAGCATCCGCCAGCTACTCTCCAAGTCTTACGAGCAGCTCTGCAGGAAAAATGGGGATTATTGCGTCGACATGAGACTGATCATTCACAGCATGCCTCGTCGTATTCAGGGCTGTATTGCTGCCAGAGGTGGTAACACGCCATGCTGAACACAAAGCAGTTGTCGGAATGTGTGTGCGGATCCGTTAAGTTGGAAAAAAGGAGGAACATTTTGTCTAGCATTGTGCATGTTCCAGTTGTTTACGTTGTGTGTTTTTTCATTGTTTCTATCTTACTAGCACCTGTTTACACTGTTTTGTGGAAAAATAAACGCAACCTTGCGAAATTTCCGTCTGCTGCTTCAATTGTGTACACCAGTGTATTTGATGTTTCGTGTTTATATTTTTAAGGAATAACTTATCTCCGGCGAGCTGCGCATACTGCCGTTTTGCCTCATCAGTCATCAAAAACTCCTTGTCGGGGCGATATAAGTAAATAGTCGCTCAGTCTTATCAAACACTGCAGGTAGTGGCCATACATGCATTGTATAGCGTATACTCGCTACTATCAACTGAAGGTACAATCAGTACATAACTTAAAGTACTGCCGGCTAGTAATACACCTAAATCTATTATACTTAACATTTGATACCCTTGGTCCTCGGAGAATTTAGTAGGAAACTTCTTATCTCTTAGCACTTCCTTAATTAATTCCAAATAATTTACAACTTGCATGGGATTTGTCTAGTATGGTTCCAACAAACCCTTTACTGCGCTCACAGTTACCGTAATCATTAAATCGTATTAACTCTCTAGTTCATTAAACATCACTGACAGTTGTACTAGCTGTTCCGTGATAGTTATCAGTATCAACGCTTGCTCTATTTTCTTATTTGCGCTATTGTCAAATTCTTCTATGTGCGCACTTAACTTCCGTATCCCGCTCGATATGATTCGCTTATTCCTTGTCACTGCATTTATTGTCTGACTAAAACCCATTAATGATGCCCTCACAGTTTTTACCTGCTCCTTCAACAATCTCAAAAGTTCCCTTTGGTGTTCCTCCAGATGATCTATCTTGGCTTTAAAGTAGGAGACGTCTTCCTCGTCTAGCGTACCGAAGAATACCTTACTTGCTTCTCCGATAAAGTTCAACATACCTCTTTTTGAACGGCCATCTCGTTTCTGCCTAACTGTCTTATCAATCCCTTTGCTTTGTTTATCTTGCCTAGTTGCCATTTCACGGTCTTTTGGGCGTTCTCGCACTCGGCTGTGCTTAGTTTTACCCGTTGTTACCTTTTCATACAATTCGCTATTGCCCTTGTCGCAGTCTATTGCGTTTTTTATTTCTGCTTAGCAGGTCACCATAGTACTTCCGATCACTATTAGTCTCCACAGTGTTTGCACTCCAGCCATCTGTAATTAGAAGAATTCCTTTAATCTGGTTGCGTGGACCTTCAAACATTTTTGCCCTTTTATTCTCCGCCGCGCGGGGTAGCCGCGCGGTCCGAGGCGCTTTGCCACGGCTCGCGTTGCTTCCTCTGTCGGAGGTTCGAGTCCTCCCTCGGGCATGGGTGTGTGTGTTGTCCTTAGCATAAGTTAGTATAAGTTAGATTAACTAGTGTGTAAGCTTATGGATCGATGACCTCAGCAGTTTGGTCCCATAGAACTTAACACAAATTTCCATTTCCCTTTTATTCTAATTACTACATTAGGTCCCTTTGCGTCCACGACAGTGAATGGTCCTCTCCATTGGCTATCGAACTTCCTGGAACGGCCTCTCCTCACACTTTCGTCGAATAATAGCACCCGATCATCTTTTCGGAAACTCTTTGGATTCTGTGTTTTATCGTAGTTAACTTAATTCGTTTCTTGCTCTTCCGTAGTGGCTCTGGCTCCCTGATGAGCAACCAGCATTATATGATGCATCTCTGTCGCGCAGTAGTCGTAGTTATAGATCACGTTAGCAGGTTTTCTGTGCAATAACCCTGGAAGTCTATATTTCTGACCAAAAAATAACTCGAATGGCGCATACCCACTTGTACTATGCGGACTGGTATTGGACACGAAAGTGGCATACGGCACCCAACTATCCCAGTTCGTCTGATCCCAGTTAATGTAATGCAGCAGCATCTCGGTCAACGTCCGATGCGTGTGCACATGTACCCTACTTACCTGTGGGTTATAACTAACTGTTTATATCTTATTGGCTCTGAGCAATATGGGACTTAACATCTGAGGTCATCAGCCCCCTAGAACTTAGAACTACTTAAACCTAACTAACCTAAGTACATCGCACATATCCATGCCAGAGGCAGGATTCGAACCTGCGACCGTAGCGGTCGCGCGGTTCCAGACGGAAGCGCCTAGAACCACTCGGTCACACCGGCTGGCTTATATCTTATTGATCTTTGGTAGTTTACATACAAGCTTCATTGCATCATTGACGAAATTACTTCCCATGTCACTAAACAATGCTATCGGAATACTGAATTTTTGGATAGCATTTTCTACTAGCTTCCTTGTTACCATATCCATATATTGTCGCCCTATCGGTTTAGCCAGAACAAACTTAGTAAATGAGTCATGCAACATCAAATTATACCGGTTTCCAGAATTTGACTGCAGTAGGGGGCCTACAGTGTGAGAACCACATGCTTCAAATATAAATTCAGATGTAGGCGTTAATTGCTGGAACTGCTTCGTTTTGGCCTACGTGATTTTGTTCTCTTAATAGCTCTGACATTTGCACATAAATTTCTCAATATCGGACTTCATTTCGTGCCCGCTACAATAATGTTTCACGCTTTTGTATGTTTTTCCCATTCTCTGGTTCCCGCCTATCGGCGACACATGCATTTGTGTTAAGATTGCTAAGTTTTATTCTTGGCTCAACACAGTGCCCGAACTCCCCGGCTCTATCTCTACTTTCCTTTCTTGTGTTTGCTGTTCTGCTGTGTCTGCATTGCCCATGAACTCTGCCTGAACTGTCTCAGCTTCTGCCTCCAGGGCCGCAGCCTCCGCGCCGTTTTCTACAGTTTCTTCTGTGCTGTGTCAGGAGTCCTTTGTTACCTCGTGCATGTTTCTAATGCGGGACAGTGCCACTCGTTTATGTTTCCCTTCCTTCTATATGATTTGGTAGTCAGTTCCTCCAATTTTAAACGGAATTTCATGAAGCATGAGGACGGATCTGATATATTTCCTAGCCACACAAGAGGCTTGTGGTCAGCCACCATTTTGAACTTTACGCCGAATAAGTATGGCCTGAAGTGTTTCACTCCCCATACGATCCTGTGCAACTCTCGCTTCACAGTATTATAATTCTCCCCGACCTTTTTGAGCGTCTGAATTATAAAAGTTGTGGGTAAGTCTTTTCCCATTTTTCCCTGAGTGAGATACGCTCTGTGCGCGAAGTTGCTAGCATCAGTCGTTACTATAAACTCCTTGTCCAAATCCAGGTACTGCCATATTGGTGGACACATCAATTTTTCTTTAGTTGTAGGAATGCCTCCTCTTCGTCACTCCCCAGTCATAAGGAATTACCTTTTTCAACAAGGTATGCGATGGCTTCACCAGTTTACTGAAATTACTTAGGAAGCCACCATTATATCCGACTAGGCTTACCACAACCACCTCATCTAGGCACATGCAGGATTATTATAACTAAAATTAAACTTTCAAACCGCTGTAGAAATAACACCACGGGTCAGAATGACGCCAAATTGCAACGGAATATAATCGAAGAAGGGGAAAAACGTATGGCACAAGAAAATGAATAGTTACAAAATGTAGCAATATATGGCGCTGTAAGCATCGTAATTTAATAGTGGGCGACTACAGATGACAAATGAATCATACAACAATGCCTAAGGCGTACGTTTGAAATTAAACAAACTCTACTACTAAGTGTGTATGGGTGTACTGGTGTGAAACTGTTAGTTACCACTGCAAGTTCATATCACATCGGATGGTAAAATTCGGTTTTTAATTGTTCTGAGGCCAAAACAGCATAAAAAGCATCTCTCACGTCGGTTTTTAATTTCCCTGAGGCCAAAAACCGCATAAAAAGCACCAATCAAAATAAAATCGGATTATTAGTCTCTCTGTGACTGGCGCAAAACATGTTCGATGTGCTGTCCACCGTTTTCTGCAACAACAAAAAAATGGTTCAAATGGCTCTGAGCACTATGGGACTTAACATCTGAGGTCATCAGTCCCCTAGAACTTAGAACTACTTAAACCTAACTAACCTAAAGACATCACACACATCCATGCCCGAGGCAGGATTCGAACCTGCGACCGTAGCGGTCACGCGGTTCCAAACTGAAGCGCTTAGAACCGCACGGCCTTTCTGCAACAAGTTGAAGTAGAGAAACAACATGTTTCACAACTTATCGAAGTGTTTCTGGGGTCACTTTCAGAATATGTTGTGGAATGCGTGCCTTCAATGCAGCTAAGTTTGCAATCAGAACACTGAACATAGTATCTGTCACATAGCTCCACAGCAAGAAGTCACACGGATTAAGATCAGGCGAATGGAAAAGGGCGGCTGATAATACTAGCATTTCCGAAATGGCGCTTCAGCAGCTGATTAACTGGATTTGCAATTTGCGGAGGTGCGCCATCTTGCATAGAAATGGTCGCATCCACACATCCACGCTGTTGGAGAGCTGGAATGACGTGGTTGCGCAGAAGACACTCATAGCGCTAACCAGTGACGGTACAGGTAACGGGACCGGAAAACATTGAAGAAATATGGCCCTACAATAAATTACGCCGTAAACCCGCACCACATAGTGACCATTTCAGAATGAAGTGGTACTGGTTGATTTGCGTGTGGATTTTCCGTTGCCCATATTTGACAATTCTGTGTATTGACATATCCCGTCGGATGGAAGTGGGCTTCGTCTGTCCACAAAATCTTCAACGGCCAATAATTGTCCACTTCCATGCGAGCAAGAAATTCTAAAGCAAAGGTCTCTCTTGCTGGCAGTCAACAGAACGTCGCCCGTGCACATGGGTAATTTTGAATGGATAGCAAAGAAGTATGTTTAGTGCTCACGGGTACATTCAATGTTCGAGCATTTCTCCGTGCACTACTCATCTCTTCCTGCATTGCTGTGGCCATTGGTTCCATTGTCGTTGAATCGATTCTTTTCCTCCCTCTACCAGGCTACACACCAAAAGAGCCCGTCTTTTCGAATTTGCGAATCATTTTCTCCAGACCCACAGAAGTCATCGGACCAACGCCTTTTTTAATCCCTTCAGTGTCCGTGACTTCTGCAGAGCGACGTGCGCACAGTGATCATTCCTGTAATATAGCTTTACAAGCAGAGCGCGATCCTCCATTGAGACAATCATGGTGAACGTCGCAGGTGCGAAAGGAGGAAAAGCTGTGTACTCGGCTTGTTTATACCAACTTCAGTGGGTCGTGCACATGACAGGTTTTTTCATTTACGTATTCTGACACAGCGCCATCTATTGATCAATTTTCACACTATTTTTTTTTCCTGCCATACGATTTCCCCATTCTCTGATAACATTCCGTTGCAATTTGACGTCCTTCTGACCAGTGGTTTTATTTCTACATCGTTTTGAAAGTTTAATTATAATCACCCTGTATATAGAGACTCCGCTGAGAGTCGAAGTCGCGGCTTTTAGCTCCATGGTCACCTTGTTATACTCCTGATGTCATGTGGATGTATTAAAAGTGGTCTTCTCTCGGTCTTTCCCGTCTATCAGATACTTTATAGTAGCCCTTTGCTAAATCTAGTCTTGAGAAATATTTCACTTTACGCAGACTGTTTAGGATCCCGTATATCCCTGGGAGGGGATATACAATATTGAGGGAAGCGTCATTGAGCATTCAAAAGTCGGCTACGACTCACCTCCTCTGTCGACCACTGGCGCCTAATTTTTTTGGTAACACGACTGGGGAAATTCCAGGCACACGTGCTGGGTGAAATTATCCCATTGGCTAACATTCTTCGTCTTCGGCCTTTTTGCTATGCTTGTGGTATTCAGTACGGTCTTTGGTTTATAATCGTTCCCTCCGCCACCGGTATCAGGGGTTTACTGCAAAATGATGGTCAGGTCCAGCAGAAAGAGTCATCACTTCTGTCTGTAAGCTGGTCGTAGGTTGTGTTCCAAACATGAACAGCATAGAGACAGAAGTGATGACACTTTCTGCAGCACCTGACCATCATTTTTCCAGACAACACTTAAGCACGTACAGTGCAAGCTGTTACTGATTTGTTTGACTGATGGGGCTGCTAAGTGCTATACCACCTACTGCACTCCCCTGACTTAAGCCCTTGTAAGTCCATCTAGATTTCTAAACTGAAGGAAACACTTCACGGCATTCGCTTCAGAACTGCTACTAATTCGTCGGGCAATAGACCGCGCCGCTCGAACTGTCAACACAACTGGCACTGCTAAGAGTATCCTACGACTTCCACATCGCTGGCAACGGGTTATACACAATGCTGGTGTTTACTTTGAAGGTCAGTAAAACATTGAAACCCATATCTATTTTTTACGAGCTGTAAATAAATAGTGGCCACTATTAAAGTTCCAGCCCTCGTATCTTTTGAAGACACATTCTTCGATTTTGCCTGTAGAAGTTCATACGCACTATCACAGTTATCTAGAAATCCTGAAAGCTGTTCTCTGTTTCCATTGAACTTCGTAGGCACTAGCTTCGTAGCCTCACTATAACTCAAGTACTGACGGTCTACACTAGTCACGGCATTTAGCGTCGAATCAGTGGGAGTAGCCACTTTCACCAACCTCCTGCGAATGCTGCACTGCTAGTTGTGCTGGCCTGATGGCTATCTAGCCTTTTGGTACGGTTAACCTCCCGCTCATGGCTGCCATAGGTAGTGACGTCTCTGGAACGGTAAGCCCCTCGCTCATGTCGGCTGCAGTTGGCGAGGCTTTAGGTACGGTGAACGTGTCGCTCACATCAGCTGCAGATGTCGATGCCTCGGTATGGTGAGCCTCTCACTCACGTCGCCATCTCGTGCTCAGAGCTGGGCTGACTCTATTGATCTTTCCTAAACCTCTTACTGTACTCTGTGTCTCTTCCTTATACACCACTTATCGATACCATCGCACACCTGGCACCTGTTTTTCTGCCACCCTGTAGTGTCATGAGAGGGAGCTGGAAGGACATGTTGCTATTACGCAGAGGTCTTACCTCAGTGGAAATTCTCGATGAGTGGAGGTAGGCGGGGGCCACTTTTGGAACTCTGACAGCTGCTGGGGACAAGCTGTAAGTGGTGCAGAGTACGGAACTGCGTGTGGATATTTTAAGGAAGCAGGGTAAAAACTCTAAGTCCCTAGGTAACGACCATGGGAGGCTCCTCTGGTACTACCACTAAACCCGACTTCACATCAGTTCCCCATCTACTGTTCTGAGTCTATCTCTGCAGGGACGACGGGCGCCAAGGCTTGTATGTCGGCGTACATCCGACTTCCAGCTATGTATGACACAGAGGTGGTGTCTGGATAGTGCTGTTCTGTGGAGTACATCTGTTATTCGTTACTGGTGTAGAGACACCACCGTTTAGGATAGGGAAAGTTAGTTTTGTGCAATATTCTGAGCAAAAGTTACAGCCAAGTGCAGGCTGGATTGCAGCGAGTTATGCATACCAAGGGTCGCGAAGTAGAATGGAGGCCACAGGGCCGTCAAACCGCTGAAAAGCGTAAATGCAGCGGTTCGCATGGCGCAAGCTACAGGCCGAAGGGGCCCACTGGCGCAACTGGGGTGTGGTGAGTATGTGACTCGGAGCAGCGCGTTACCAAAACAGGGGCATACAGCCGAGTGTAAGTAGGTGCCATTTTATAACGAGATTCAGTCAAGCGTGGCAGCTCTCCTGGACAGTGGGGCAGATCACACCACCGGGTAAACGCAGCAACAGACGGGGCGCCAGTGTCCCAGTCCACGGCGGGTCGTTGGTTCCACCCTCTGAGGCCGACGCGGGGTCCACAGCCAGCCAGCTGTGGGCCACTCTTTGGCTCCCTTCCGTGGGCAGTCACATCAGCTCCTGACACACTCCGGACACTTCCCGAGGCAAGGGCCGCAGATTCGGACGCCGGATAGCGGGCGCTTGTTGCTGCCACGATCTCAACTATGTCAGTGAGGAAGAAGCATTGCAGGGCTGGCCAACGGCTCCCAGCGGAGCAGTGCTGAGACAACGAGGATGGTGGTCGCTGAGTCGGGTGCTGGCTCAGCCATCCTGACATCATCGGAACTCAGTGGGCCGGCCAAGGCCGGCACGACACAGCGTTGCATTGCACAGGCCGCTGGGGTGCTTCCTCAGCATTGCGGTGCCCTGTGACACAGACCAAGAGGAACGAGGGCACTGTAGCTAAAAAACAATAAATCACTTCGAAAGTTCTTGCCGAGTTTTAATACGGCACCTCCTAGCATCACCCACTACATTTGGTGTCTTCTCGCTACCTTTGGTCATCCTGATACGTTCAGTGGTACCGAATGTCACTTCATGATCATGTGAGTGAGTATGACGAACAGAACTCACAAATCTGTGGTTATACTGGCGTATGTTTCTACAGTACCTCATAACTGATCCTTTTAGCGCGGTTTATCGAAACCACTACACCTACAGCCCCGAAATCCTATTACTCTCACATATCCACCTGCCCATACCCTCTAACGTAAACTGGCGTATGTCTTCTCTGCAGAACTTGAACGCCACGATTCTTTGATTTAATCTTCTCGGATAAAATCGAATTCTCCTCAAAACATTCTTCTGCTTACCCTGATTCACTTACATTGTTGATGTTGATCTCCATCCATATGAGCACTGATGTGTAATTAGCAACTGTCCATTTGGCATATATTGTTGTTCTTCATATAGGATGCAAAATGGCTCTGAGCACTATGGGACTTAACATCTGAAGTCATCAGTCCCCTAGAACTTAGAACTACTTAAACCTAACTAACCTAAGGACATCACACACATCCATGCCCGAGGCAGGATTCGAACCTGCTACCGTAGCAGTCGCGCGGTTCCAGACTGAAGCGCCTAGAACCACTCGGCCACTCCGGCCGGCTATAGGGTGCAAAACCTGTCTATATACTTGGATCAAATTGTGACAAAATTTAATGAAAGCAGAGCCAACGATTAATTAATTTTACATGACTGTACAAATGTTGATAATTACTATAGTGAACATGGTCCATCATTTACAGACTGTTGACACAATATGCATTAAATATATTAATTCATCACATCATTAAATAACATTTTATAATTACAGTCGCTCATTCTAATATATGATAGCTGCCTCATTTCATGGCACATAGTCGCCATAATACCTTAGGCCATCCCAAATTTCATAAATCATTTGCGTTTTCTATCGGAATGATGTAGAATGGGTTATTTTGCAGCCTATGTATACAAAAGTTATAGTGTAAAGTCGTCAGATTTTTATTTACAGATAGCAGGGAGCCTTCAAATGAATAAAAATGAATGTCATAATCTTTGACAGTATCTATATTACTTACATTTTACAACAAAAGTAAGTATTTTTTCGCTCTGTAACTCACATGCGACTGGTTTTTTCCTTGTATAAATCCATTTTTTTCAATAACTATAGTTATGGAGTGAACATTTTTTCAGTAGGATAGTACAGAAACTGAATGTAAAGCATAATTTTATTTAAAATAGTCTATTGTTACTGGCTGTAGCTATAAATGAGAGTTTAATGTAAAATTTGAAAATCCACTAAAATATACTATCTTCTGCTGTATCTTATAGTTTTGTAAGGATTTATACATTATTATGATTTGACGTACACAAACACTGTGGATGATGTGATACGCGTGTGGAAATTCAAGCGGGAAGAAGAATGCACAGTACACTAGATACAAAAATATTATATAACATCAGCACCTAAATTCCAAGGTCTATATTTTCCGGTTTTCCGCCTGCAGTGACACTACAAGGAGACAACTGGGGATGAGAGACTAAACATCATGTGGGCGTGTGATACATTCAGTACTTAATCTGAACTCCCACAGTACCCGGAAATGGGAATTAATTCACGGAACGCATTGTACAGTGCATAAAAATGTAACTGGATCGGTAACTTTATTATTGAAATCAAATACGTTCCGTGAGGTGCTTCCGACATTTCATTTATGATTCCTCAAATTGGATAGTACTAA
Source organism: Schistocerca americana (assembly GCF_021461395.2). NCBI lineage: Eukaryota > Metazoa > Arthropoda > Insecta > Orthoptera > Acrididae > Schistocerca > Schistocerca americana. Next base: position 630,088,482 of record NC_060130.1, read on the forward strand.
ATATAATCAGTTTCTTAATGTCTGAACTTCTCTATCCGATGAACCATTTATTATACTTCACTCATTTTGTTCAATACACTTACGGCCATTTCGATTTCCACATTTATTGTTTTCTGAGTTAAACTTGTTTCAGTTTTCGAAATATATTTCAAAATGTAAAGGGTGAATGTAACGTGCACTTTCGTTGACCATTTTATCCCTAGACCATTTCCTTTTTTGTGTACTGTATATAAATTTAGATTCAGATTATAAAGGCTAAACGTAACGAGCCTGTTTAGAAATTTTACTTCATTGGCAATTGCGTTTGAAGAAGCACCTAAAGTGGTATTAACTTGATTCTTATGAAAGTAAAATATTAACATCTACTTTAACAACAGTCTTCTTTTAGACGGAGTGGCTTCTTATTTGCCACGTGACAATAGTAGTTTGAATTTCCGCATCTACAGATTCGCTGTTTGGGTGGATAATGTGTTAGCAGCATTGTTATTAGTGATATAAGGGGACACTGTGTAGAAGCGGCGCACGGATGCTCTTATTAGGATCTCCTGGGGTCGCCCTTGACATTCGCAATCTCTACGAATGCATGTGATGAGAGTTTGCTACCTGATAGACCAACATCCCTATATCTGAATTTCGGGGCACACGCTTTAACTACACTCCTGGAAATGGAAAAAAGAACACATTGACACCGGTGTGTCAGACCCACCATACTTGCTCCGGACACTGCGAGAGGGCTGTACAAGCAATGATCACACGCACAGCACAGCGGACACACCAGGAACCGCGGTGTTGGCCGTCGAATGGCGCTAGCTGCGCAGCATTTGTGCACCGCCGCCGTCAGTGTCAGCCAGTTTGCCGTGGCATACGGAGCTCCATCGCAGTCTTTAACACTGGTAGCATGCCACGACAGCGTGGACGTGAACCGTATGTGCAGTTGACGGACTTTGAGCGAGGGCGTATAGTGGGCATGCGGGAGGCCGGGTGGACGTACCGCCGAATTGCTCAACACGTGGGGCGTGAGGTCTCCACAGTACATCGATGTTATCGCCAGTGGTCGGCGGAAGGTGCACGTGCCCGTCGACCTGGGACCGGACCGCAGCGACGCACGGATGCACGCGAAGACCGTAGGATCCTACGCAGTGCCGTAGGGGACCGCACCGCCACTTCCCAGCAAATTAGGGACACTGTTGCTCCTGGGGTATCGGCGAGGACCATTCGCAACCGTCTCCATGAAGCTGGGCTACGGTCCCGCACACCGTTAGGCCGTCTTCCGCTCACGCTCCAACATCATGCAGCCCGCCTCCAGTGGTGTCGCGACAGGCGTGAATGGAGGGACGAATGGAGACGTGTCGTCTTCAGCGATGAGAGTCGCTTCTGCCTTGGTGCCAATGATGGTCGTATGCGTGTTTGGCGCCGTGCAGGTGAGCGCCACAATCAGGACTGCATACGACCGAGGCACACAGGGTCAACACCCGGCATCATGGTGTGGCGAGCGATCTCCTACACTGGCCGTACACCACTGGTGATCGTCGAGGGGACACTGAATAGTGCACGGTACATCCAAACCGTCATCGAACCCATCGTTCTACCATTCCTAGACCGGCAAGGGAACTTGCTGTTCCAACAGGACAATGCACGTCCGCATGTATCCCGTGCCACCCAACGTGCTCTAGAAGGTGTAAGTCAACTACCCTGGCCAGCAAGATCTCCGGATCTGTCCCCCATTGAGCATGTTTGGGACTGGATGAAGCGTCGTCTCACGCGGTCTGCACGTCCAGCACGAACGCTGGTCCAACTGAGGCGCCAGGTGGAAATGGCATGGCAAGCCGTTCCACAGGACTACATCCAGCATCTCTACGATCGTCTCCATGGGAGAATAGCAGCCTGCATTGCTGCGAAAGGTGGATATACACTGTACTAGTGCCGACATTGTGCATACTCTGTTGCCTGTGTCTATGTGCCTGTGGTTCTGTCAGTGTGATCATGTGATGTATCTGACCCCAGGAATGTGTCAATAAAGTTTCCCCTTCCTGGGACAATGAATTCACGGTGTTTATTTCAATTTCCAGGAGTGTAGCTCTGGCATTAGGAAGTGAAGTGATGTACGTGAATACACTACAAAATTAGGTTTAAGCTTACATGGAGAACTATATTTGCCTGGTACATCGTTTTAGTACATTATATCTTCTTGGCCTGGAAATTTCTCAGAATCTGTGTCAATGCCAAATTTCAACACGAGTCATATACAATAGCTTTAAATGAAACAAGGGTAACCGGTAAATCATTCTGTACTCAGCTACTCTCCGTTTACTAGCGCCTGCTTTGGTCTACTTCAGTTATCTGCACGTTGATCACAACTCCCGTAACGCCCCATCAGAGGACCCATTACGTTGCATGTCGGAACGCACCTCTGCACACCGACGTTATCAAACGTTTCTGCAGATACAATGCGTAAAACGTGTTACTGCTGAAGTGTGGCCACGTCGCAGGTTGTAGGATCAGTTATCGGCGTCCTGCGACTTGCGCCCAGTGAAATATGTGCCCAGAGAAGGTCGATGAAACGTCCACTAATCCACCTGTTAGAAATCCATGCTGTTTTACTAGTGATAAAGAAGCTCGCAAACGCTCGAACCAGAACTAAAATGTCAAACTTTAACATTCGAAAGAGACCATAAATTGTTTTATTTTCTGTCTGATACAGTCACAAATTTTATAAAAATGAACATCAAATAAAATATTGTCCTGTACTGACGACTTACTGACCTACTCATGGTTAAGCTTGAGGCTGTTAGAAGTCAGTGAAAGTGCTCAAAGGTATGAAAATAGACGCATAACGCAGGCGGCCAGCGTAAAGTGTAGCCTTTAGGTTGTACTAGGGAAGCAGTAACAGAAGAAGCTTGCGAATCACATATGCTCTGGACAGCTGTCGCAGGGTATAAGTTTCAGTTCAGAAAATTAGCTGGTAACTCTATGCACCGTCTACATTCTATTGTATAGTGCCAGAGTGGGTGGTAGTCACAAATAGGTACGTCTTTACGTATGCAGGAAGCATGATCGTCGAACCTGAGAGCAGCAACGTCAGTGCGTTCACACAGGTTAAAGGGAGATGGGAAATGAGTTAAACTGCTGAAATAGCGATCCACACTCGCGAACTGGAAGTCCAGCCTAGCAGGGACAACATGCCCCTCAGCTAACAATTACATTGCGCTTCAGCCGCGCCTCCTTGCTCTATCACAGGTCATACACGTCCAGTTTTTTAAAGTTCTGTCGTGGAGCCGAACCTGGCTGTAACCTCACACTGTTTGTAACATTATTTCTTGTCTTGTAACTGGGTATGCGTCATAAAAAGGGGAAAAGAGAGATTTAAACTTTAAAACAACTAGAACTAGTTTAATGTGCGTATGTAAGAGATTATATCGTAGAATATTATGTGGACAGTTGGTGGCACTTTTCTTCTGGCAGCAGGATATTTATATTGCTGGTCATTTGCACGGTGGAACTGATGCGCCTTGGACAGGACGCCACCGCACCTCACTGTGTGCACCAGCAAACTCAAGCACCTGGCTGCAATGGGTTGGCTGAGCAGATCGTGTAAGCGTTAAAGCAGTCACTAGCAGAAAATTCATTTGGCTCCCTGAGCACTCAGTCTGTCTCTTTTTCTTTCAACTAAGACATCTAATTTTTTTCAAACATAGATTCGGGTGATTTTTTTATATTTTCTGCTTTGTTTCCATTCCCTTTTCGATGTTATCTGATCAGAGTTTCTTCTTACCAAGATTCTTATCTATCTCAGATGTGCTAAGGCTGATTGTTAAAACGATTATCCACTGGAGTGGACGAGAACTATGGGAGTCCAGGAGCGTTTCCGGTGGAGGAGGGCTCTTAGGATGCACGTAGGCTGTGACATAGTGAGCGAATAAACTAAAGAAGATTAGGGTTTAACATCCTGTTGACAACGAGGCTATTGGAGACGGAGCCAAGCTCCTACTGGACAAGGATGGGGAAGGAAATCGGCCGTGCCCTTTTAAGGGGACCATCCCGGAATTTGTCTTAAACATAAAGCAGATGCCAGACTGAGATTCACTGGAAGAATCCCAAGGAAATGCAGTCCAAAAACAAGGGTAGTAGGTCACAGTACACTTATTTATTTCAAGTTTCTGCTACCACTCACTTTTTATTTTATACTTAATCTAACATAATGCAACGCGTTTCGAACATGTTCTGTTCATCTTCAGGCGTTTAAACATACATTCATACATAGAGAAATGTTACTTAAAAATAAACAGTCTTAAAATAGATTAATCTATAACACTTTGTACATTGTTTTTTACTGTAGCTGCTGGTGTGGCATTTGGGGGGAAGGTGGGGGCAGTGTATGGCTAGAAATCGAAATCAGTGATGTCTTCTGCTGGTTTTCTTCTTTGTGGTTGACTATGTATATCACAGCAATTTCATCATCTTGCTGCTTCACTTGCATCACTGGTGTAATGTCGGAGCTGTTGATTGACATTACACTATTGCACATTATGTGTTGTCACTGACTGCCAACGTAATTCACTGCACAAATTGCTTTGATGTTGTGTGTTGCGGAGTATGGATGTAGATGTAGATTTAGGGAAATCAAGGAAAACTTAATTTGAATGGTTGGACGCTGATCTGAAACGTCGTCCTCCCGAATGCGATGCCCGTATATTAATCAATGCTCGAGCACATTTTTGTTCTTTTTAATGAGTAGTTCGTTTCAAGGAATACTGGCTGCAAATTTCAAAGATTTTTGTTGGTCGCAGATTTTACTGGGTGCATATATCCCAATTATCAATATACAAAGGTATTTGCGAGAAGTTAAACGAAGTCTAAATCACATTGGCTAATGGCAGTCAATCAATTCGCTGCCTTCCGACGCGACTACCTCTATAGTATCATGTGACTGAAACTCTATTTTACTACCACTTGTGCATTTCTTTCACAAATGCGAACTGCATTATGATACTCTCTAACTTCATTCATCTTGTTATTCCCCATTAAACATATTTCATGCTACGTCTTTTTCGCGCCGCGCGGGATTAGCCGAGCGGACTGGGGCTCTGGAGTCATGGATTGTGCGGCTGGTCCCGGAGGACGTTCGAGTCCTCCCTTGGGCATGGGTGTGTGTGTTTGTCCTTACGACAATTTAGGTTAAGTAGTGTGTAAGCTTAGGGACTGATGACCTTAGCAATTAAGTCCCATAAGCTTTCACACACATTTGAACATCTTTTTCTTCTTGGAAAACAAATAACAATGACAGCAGAAAATACCATACAGTTATGAATTTAGAAACGAAACTTTTATTCCTAAATATCCCTTACGCACCTAATTAAGAGCACATCATCATCAACACTCTCTTTCTTACTCTTGTGGACCAAGTGCTCTTGCAGGCTTCACTACTTATCACTATCATTACTTTCATAAATATACAGACCATTGATAGTCACCGGGCCAAATATCTCACGAAATAAGCATCAAACAAAAAAAAAAACTACAAAGAACGAAACTCGTCTAGCTTGAAGGGGGAGACCAGATGGCGCTATGGTTGGTTCGCTAGATGGCGCTGCCATAGGGCAAACGGATATCAACTGCCTTTTTTAAAATAGGATCCCCCATTTTTTATTACATATTCGTGTAGTAGGTAAAGAAATATGAATGTTTTAGTTTGACCACATTTTTAGCTTTGTGATAGATGGCGCTGCAATAGTCACAAACGTATAAGTACGTGGTATCACGTAACACTCCGCCAGTGCGGAAGGTATTTGCTTCGTGATACATTACCCGTGTTAAAATGGACCGTTTACCAATTGCGGAAAAGGTCGATAACGTGTTGATGTATGGCTATTGTGATCAAAATGCCCAACGGGCGTGTGCTATGTATGCTGCTCGGTATCCTAGACGACATCATCCAAGTGTCCGGACCGTTCGCCGGATAGTTACGTTATTTAAGGAAACAGGAAGCGTTCAGCCACATGTGAAACGTCAACCACCATCTGCAACAAATGATGATACCCAAGTAGGTGTTTCACCTGCTGCCGCGGCTAATCCGCACATCAGAAGCAGACAAATTGCCCGAGAATCGGGAATCTCAAAAACGTCGGTGTTGAGAATGCTGCATCAACATCGATTGCACCCGTACCATATTTCTATGCACCAGGAATTGCATGGCGACGACTCTGAACGTCGTGTACAGTTCTGCCACTAGGCACAAGAGAAATTACGGGGCGATGACAGATTTTTTTCACGCGTTCTATTTAGCGACGAAGCGTCATTCACCAACAGCGGTAACGTAAACCGGCATAATATGCACTATTGGCAACGGAAAATCCACGATGGCTGCGACAAGTGGAACGTCAGCGACCTTGGCGGGTTAATGTATGGTGCGGCATTATGGGAGGAAGGATAATTGGCTCCCATTTTATCGATGGCAATCTAAATGGTGCAATGTACGCTGATTTCCTACGTAATGTTCTACCGATGTTACTACAAGATGTGTATGACAGAATGGCGATGTACTTCCAACATGATGGATGTCCGGCACATAGCTCGGGTGCGGTTGAAGCGATATTGAATAGCATATTTCATGACAGGTGGATTGGTCGTCGAAGCACCATACCATGACCCGCACGTTCACCGGATCTGACGTCTCCGGATTTCTTTCTGTGGGGAAAGTTGAAGGATATTTGCTATCGTAATCCACCGACAACGCCTGGCAACATGCGTCACCGCATTGTCAATGCATGTGCGAAAATTCCGGAAGGCGAACTACTCGCTGTTGAGAGGAAAGTCGTTTCACGTATTGTCAAATGCATTGAGGTCGACGGACATCATTTTGAGCATTTATTGCATTAATGTGGTATTTACAGGTAATCACGCTGTAACAGCATGCGTTCTCAGAAATGATAAGTTTCACAAAGGTACATGTATCACATTGGAAGAATCGAAATAAAATGTTCAAACGTACCTACGTTCTGTATTTTAATTCCTACCTGTTACCAACTGTTCGTCTAAAATTGTGAGCCAGATGTTTGTGACTATTACAGCGCCATCTATCACAAAGCGAAAAAAGTGGTCCAACTAAAACATTCATATTTCTTTACATACTACAGGAATATGTAATAAAAAATGGGGGTTCCTATTTTTAACAAACGCAGCTGATATCCATTTGGCCTATGGCAGCGCAATCTAGCGGGCCAACCATAGTCCTATCTGGTTTCCCCCTTCAAGCTAGACAAGTTTCGTTCTACATATTCATCTACATACATACTCCGCAATCCACCATACTGTGCGTGGCGGAGGGTACCTCGTACCACAACTAGCATCTTCTCTCCCTGTTCCACTCCCAAACAGAACGAGGGAAAAATGACTGCCTATATGGCTCTGTACGAGCCCTGATCTCTCTTATGTTATCTTTGTGGTCTTTCCGCGAAATGTAAGTTGGCAGCAGTAAAATTTTACTGCAGTCAGCCTCAAATGCTGGTTCTCTAAATTTCCTCAGTAGCGATTCACGAAAAGCACGCCTCGTTTCCTCTAGAGACAATCACCCGAGTTCCTGAAGCATTTCCGTAACACTCGCGTGATGATCAAACCTACCAGTAACAAATCTAGCAGCCCGACTCTGAATTGCTTCTATGTCCTCCCTCAAACGCTCGAGCAGTACTCAAGAATAGGTCGTATTAGTGTATTATAAGTGCTCTTCTTTATAGATGAACCACATCTTCCCAAAATTCTACCAATGAACCGAAGACAACTATCCGCCTTTCCCACAACTGCCATTACATGCTTGTCCCACTTCATATCTCTCTGCAATGTTACGCCCAAATATTTAATCGACGTGACTGTGTCAAGCGCTACACTACTAATGGAGTATTCAAACATTACAGGATTCTTTTTCCTATTCATCTGCATTAATTTACATTTGTCTATAATTAGAGTTAGCTGCCATTCTTTACACCAATCACAAATCCTGTCCAAGTCGTCTTGTATCCTCCTACAGTCACTCAACGACGACACCTTCCCATACACCACAGCATCATCAGCAAACAGCCGCACATTGCTATCCACCCTATCCAAAAGACCATTTATGTAGATAGAAAACAACAGCGGACCTACCACACTTCCCTGGGGCACTCCAGATGACACCCTCATCTCCGATGAACACTCACCATCGTCGACAACGTATTGGGTTCTATTACTTAAGAAGTCTTCGAGCCACTCACATACTTGGGAACCAATCCCATATGCTTGTACTTTAGTTAGGAGTCTGCAGTGGGGCACCAAGTCAAACGCTTTCCGGAAGTCAAGGAATATGGCATCAGTCTGATACCTTTCATCCATGGTTCGCAAGATATCATTTGAAAAAAGGGCGAGTTGCGTTTCGCAGGAGCGATACTTTTTAAAGCCGTGCTGATGCATGGACAGCAACTTCTCTGTCTTAAGGAAATTCATTATATTCGAACTGAGAATATGTTCGAGAATCCTGCAACAAACCGCTGTTAGGGATATTGGTCTGTAATTTTGAGGATCCGTCCTTCTACCCTTCTTATATACAGGCGTCACCTGCGCTTCTTTTCCAATCGCTCGGGACTTCACGTTGCGCAAGAGATTCGCCGTAAATGCAAGCTAAGTAAGGAGCCAATGCAGTAGAGTAGTCTCTGTAAAAACCGAATTGGAATCCCATCGGGACCTGGCGATTTATTTATTTTCAACCCATTCAGCTGCTTCACAACGCCAGGGATGTGTATCAATATGTCCTCCATACCGGAATCTGTACGAGACTCAAACGGCGGTATGTTTGTACGATCCTCCTGCGTGAAAGATTTCTAAAATGCTAAATTTAAAATTTCAGCTTTCGTTTTGCTGTCTTCCGTTGCCAGGCTAGACTGATCAGTGAGTGACTGGATGGAAGCCTTCGACCCGCTTATCGATTTTACGTAAGACCAGAATTTCCTTGGGTTTTCAGCAAGATCTTTTGCTAAGGTATGACGGTGGTAGTGGTTGAATGCTTCGCGCATCGCTCTTTTCACAGCAGCACGAATCTCTACTAACTTTTGCCTGTCCTCATTCTCTCGATCTTTATTGTACCACGAGTGCAACTGCATTTGCTTCCTGAGCATTCTCCGAATTGCACTGTTAAACCACGGTGGGTCTTTTCCGTCCGTAACCCACTTTTTCTGCACATACTTGCCCAATGCGTGATTTACAATGTGTTTAAAATTTGCCCATAATTCTTCCACGTCCATCGTACCGGAAGTAAATGAAGTCGATTCATTTACTAAGTGGGATGCTAACAACTTTGTGGTGTTTCCGTTTGACGCTTATTTCGTGAGATATTCGACCCAGTCACGATCAATGAACCACCCTGTATATATGTTCCGCTTCTTTCCTTATGACTATACTTAAATAATTCATTTTCTATGTCGTTTCTTATCACGTGAGATATCCTGTATTCACGAGTTACTATTTCGTCCTGCGCAGTGCGTCACTCTCCTCCAGTAAGTGTCGTCCTAACCGCCGTCTGCTTCACGTCTGCTGTGCAGCGAGCTACCTTAATTTAAGTATTAACTGTATTTTTCTTACTTGTCACTTCTTCTTCCGTGTGTTTTTGCTTTTAGGAAGCTTTAATTGTCGAGTGCTATTAATAGTGTTCCATAGATTTCGTGTTTGTTTTGAATACAGTCAGAGAGAGTCCCTTTAGTCAGCCATAGTGCCAGTAGTGCTAGTGTTTGTTTTCAATACTGTCCAGAGACAGGTAGTGCTAATTTCATTGTTTTCTACAAGAAGTGGCTAGCAATCACAGTTTAGTCAATAATCAGCCGCCTTTAGTGAATTAGCAGTCTAGTTAAAAGTTGATTAACTCTCTTCAGTAAACTGATTCCTTAGGATGGATAGGATGTGTGACTGCTGTGTACGGACGCAGGAGGAGCTGGCCACTGTTCGCGAACAGCTGAACGTGTTGATGGCCGCGGTCAGCCGTCTTCAGGCTGCTGCCTCGGTGTGTAGCGGCAGTGGGGAGTCTGGTGCGTCGCAAGGTACACCCCAGGTGTTACATGCTTCACCCACTGTCCCTCCTGTCGAGACATCTTCGCGGGTACCGGGTGCGGTTGGGCCACCCTCTCCCCAAGGGGAGTGGCGGGTTCAGCGGCGTTCACGGCGCACGAGGCGGAGGGTAAATGTGGAGGCTGGCCGTGTGGCATCGCCCGCTCTGCCTGTGAGTGGACATGTGGCTGCTCCTTCAGCAAGGTCCGAGCAGGCACACGGGAGGAGGGGTTTATCAGTTATTGGGAGCTCCAACGTTAGGCGGGTGATGGAGCCCCTTAGGGAAATAGCGGAAAGGCCGGGGAAGAAGGCCAGTATTCACTCTGTCTGCTTGCCAGGGGGTCTCATCCGAGATGTGGAGGAGGAGGCCCTGCCGGCGGCGATAGAGAGCAATGGGTGCATCCGACTGCAAATTGTTGCTCATGTCGGCACCAATGACTCCTGCCGTCTGGGTTCAGAGGTTATCCTCAGGTCGTACACGCGGTTGGCGGAATTGGTGAAGGCGGAAAGCCTTGCTCGCGGGGTGGAATCAGAGCTAACTATTTGTAGTATCGTTCCCAGAACCGATCGCGGTCTTCTGGTTTGGAGCCGAGTGGAAGGCTTAAACCAGAGGCTCAGACGATTCTGCGGAGATCTGGGGTGCAAATTTCTCGACCTCCGCTATCGGGTGGAGAAATGTAGGGTCCCCCTGAATAGGTCAGGCGTGCACTACACGCCGGAAGCGGCTACAAGGGTAGCGGAGTAGGTGTGAAGTGCACATGGGGGTTTTTTAGGTTAGAGAATTCCCTCCCTAGGCCCGACAAGACGCCTCCTGAGACGCGGCAAGGTAGGAGTAGGTAAAATGCAACAGGGAATAACAATATTAATGTGCTAATAGTAAACTGCAGGAGCGTCTATAGAAAGGTCCCAGAACTGCTCTCATTAATAAACGGTCACAACGCCCATATAGTACTAGGGACAGAAAGTTGGCTGAAACCAGACGTAAACAGTAATGAAATCCTAAACTCAGATTGGAATGTATACCGCAGAGACAGGCTGGACAGTGAAGGGGGAGGCGTGTTTATAGCGATAAGAAGTGCAATAGTATCGAAGGAAATTGACGGAGATCCGAAATGTGAAATGATTTGGGTGAAGGTCACGGTTAAAGCAGGCTGTTGTGGCTGAGCACCTGAAGGATAATTTGGAAAATATTTCGAGTAGATTTCCCCACCATGTTATAGTTCTGGGTGGAGATTTTAATTTGCCGGATATAGACTGGGAGACTCAAACGTTCATAACGGGTGGCAGGAACAAAGAATCCAGTGAAATTTTTTTAAGTGCTTTATCTGAAAACTACCTTGAGCAGTTAAACAGAGAACCGACTCGTGGCGATAACATATTAGTCCTTCTGGTGACAAACAGACCCGAACTATTTGAAACAGTTAACGCAGAACAGAGAATCAGCGATCATAAAGCGGTTACGGCATCGATGATTTCAGCCGTAAATAGAAATACTAAAAAAGGTAGGAAGATTTTTCTGTTTAGCAAAAGTGACAAAAAGCAGATTTCAGAGTACCTGACGGCTCAACACAAAAGTTTTGTCTAAAGTACAGATAGTGTTGAGGATCAGTGGACAAAGTTCAAAACCATCGTAGAATATGCGTTAGATGAGTATGTGCCAAGAGATGGAAAAGAGCCACCGTGGTACAACAACCGAGTTAGAAAACTGCTGCGGAAGCAAAGGCAACTTCACAGCAAACATAAACATAGCCAAAGCCTTGCAGACAAACAAAAATTACGCGAAGCGAAATGTAGTGTGAGGAGGGCTATGCGAGAGGCGTTCAATGAATTCGAAAGTGAAGTTCTATGTACTGACTTGGCAGAAAGTCCTAAGCAATTTTCGTCTTATGTCAAAGCGGCAGGTGAATCAAAACAAAATGTCCAGACACTCTGTGACCAAATTAGTACTGAAACAGAGGATGACAGACTAAAGGCCGAAATACTAAATGTCTTTTTCCAAAGCTGTTTCACAGAGGAAGACTGCACTGTAGTTCCTTCTCTAGATTGTCGCACAGATGACAAAATGGTAGATATCGAAATAGACGACAGAGGGATAGAGAAACAATTAAAATCGCTCAAAAGAGGAAAGGCCGCTGGACCTGATGGGATACCAGTTCGATTTTACACAGAGTACGCGAAGGAACTTGCCCCCCTTCTTGCAGCGGTGTAGGTCTCTAGAAGATCGTAGCGTTCCAAAGGATTGGAAAAGGGCACAGGTCATCCCCGTTTTCAAAAAGGGACCTCGAACAGATGTGCAAAACTATAGACCTATATCTCTAACGTCGATCAGTTGTAGAATTTTGGAACACGTATTATATTCGAGTATAATGACTTTTCTGGAGACTAGAAATCTACTCTGTAGGGATCAGCATGGATTTCGAAAAAGACGGTCGTGTGAAACCCACCTCGCGCTATTCGTCCACGAGACTCAGAGGGTCATAGACACGGGTTCACAGGTAGATGCCTTGTTTCTTGACTTCCGCAAGGCGTTCGATACAGTTCCCCACAGTCGTTTAATGAACAAAGTAAGAGCATATGGACTATCAGACCAATTGTGTGATTGGATTGAGGAGTTCCTAGATAACAGAACGGAGCATGTCATTCTCAATGGAGAGAAGTATTCCGAAGTAAGAGTGATTTCAGGAGGGCCGCAGGGGAGTGTCATAGGACCGTTGCTATTCACAATATACATAAATGACCTGGTGGATGACATCGGAAGTTCACTGAGGCTTTTTGAAGATGATGCTGTGGTGTATCGAGAGGTTGTAACAATGGAAAATTGTGCTGAAATGCAGGAGGATCTGCAGCGAATTGACGCATGGTGCAGGGAATGGCAATTGAATCTCGATGTAGACAAGTATAATGTGCTGCGAATACATAAAAAGATAGATCCCTTATCATTTAGCTACAAAATAGCAGGTCAGCAACTCGAAGCAGTTAATTCCATAAATTATCTGGGAGTACGCATTAGGAGTGATTTAAAATGGAATGACCATATAAAGTTGATCGTCGGGAAAGCAGACGCCAGACTGAGATTCATTGGAAGAATCCTAAGGAAATGCAATCCGAAAACAAAGGAAGTAGCTTACAGTACGCTTGTTCGCCCACTGCTTGAATGCTGCTCAGCAGTGTGGGATCCGTACCAGATAGGGTTGGTAGAAGAGATAGAGAAGGTCCACCGGAGAGCAGCGCGCTTCGTTACAGGATCATTTAGTAATCGCGAAAGCGTTACGGAGATGATAGATAAACTCCAGTGGAAGACTCTGCAGGAGAGACGCTCAGTAGCTCGGTACGGGCTTTTGTTAAAGTTTCGAGAACATACCTTCACCGAAGAGTCAAGCAGTATATTGCTCCCTCCTACATATATCTCGCGAAGAGGCCGTGAGGATAAAATCAGAGAGATTAGAGCCCACACAGAAGCATACCGATAATCCTTCTTTCCACGAACAATACGGGACTGGAATAGAAGGGAGAACCGATAGAGGTATTCAGGGTACCCTCCGCCACACACCGTCAGGTGGCTTGCGGAGTATGGATGTAGATGTAGATTTTAATTTCAGTTACATAAAAGACTCAACAAGTTTTAAAATAGATCGCACAATGGCAAGGCAGAGATTTCAAAACAAGATTTTAAACTACAAAACATTTCCAGGGGAAAATTGGACCGTAATCGTAATTTATTGGCTATGAACTGAAGAATTAAAACAGAAGAAACTTCAGAAAGTTAGGAAACTGAAGAGAAGAAACATGAATAATTTGAGCGAACTAGAATTTTGATAGTTTCGGAGGGAACATTAAGTATAGATTGACTGAAACAGAGGTAAGGAGCATAACAGAAGACGCTTGGTGGCCTTGAGAGACGAAATAGTGAAGGCGAAAGAGGATCAAACAGGTACTAAGACAAAGCCCATTAGAAATCCTTGGCTAACACTGGAGGTACTGATTCTAATTGACATAAGGAGCAAATACAAAAATGCAGCAAATGAAGCAAACAAAAGGGCGTACAGACGTTCAAAAATAAGATTGAGAAGAAGTGCAAAATGGAAAAGCTGAAATAGTTAGAGGTAAATGTAAAGATGTAGGTACATCAACAACTTGTGGAAAAATAAATGCTGAAGGGACATCTGTATGTTGGAAGGAATATATTTGAGAGCTATACAAGGGAAACGTACTTGAAACAATGTTATAGGCAGGGAAGAGAAATTCTATGAATGCGTCTCGGGTTACTTGATACTGGGAGACTAATTTGACAGGTCACTGAAAGACAAAAGTCACAAAAATGCCCCTGGAGTAAATGGCACTCCCGCAGGATTACTGGAATCCGCGACAGCCAGCCATGACAAAAATATTGCACCTAGTGGTGAAGATATACAAGAATTGAGAAATACCCTCAGACTACAAGAAAAATCTGAAAATCGCAATTCCAAAGAAGGTAGGTTGCGCCTATTATGAATATAGCCAAAATATCAGTTTAATATGTCACGCTTGTAAAATAATGATACGAATTACTTGCAGAAGAATGGAAGAACTTTTAGAAGCCGACCTCGGAGGAGATTAGTTTGGGTTCCGGAAAATGAAGGGTCACAGGAGAAAATACTGACCCTTCAATGTGTCTTAGAAGCAGATTAAAGAAAGATAAACCTGCTGTTATAGCATTTATAGATTTAGAGAAAGGTTTCCGAAATGATGAAATCTTCTCGGGCTTCCATCGGGGTGGCTGCTTTCAAATTCCGCGACGTTTCGATGAGTTTCATTCTCATTATCTTCTGTCGAAGTGAGAATGACACTTATCGAAACGTCGCGGAATATGAACGCAGCCACCCGCCTGGAGGCCAGAGAAGATTTCATCAGCAGTACACGTCATGAAAGCCTATATTCATCTTTTCGCAATGTTGACTAGAGCACACTCATTGAAATTCTGAAAGTAGCAGGGCTAAAATACAGGATCCGAAAGGCTATTTACAACTTGCACAGAAACTAGACCGTTTTAAGAGTCGAAGGACATGAAAGGGAAGTTGACAAGGCAGTGAGACAGGTTTGTAGTCTTTTCTCGGTGTTATTCAATTTGTACGTCGAGAAACCAGTAAAGGAAATCAAGGAGAAATTTGGAGACGGATTAAAAATTTTGGGAGAAGAAATAAAACTTCGATGATTGCTGATGACCTAGAAAGTCCGTCAGAGACAGCAATGGTCTTGGAAGAGCAGTTGAATGGAGTAGATGGTATGCTGAAAAGATGTAAAATGAACATCAACAGAAGTAAAACAAGTGTAGTGGAATGTAGTCGAATATAATGAGGCTAAGCTGAAGGAATTAGATTAGGAAATGACACACTAAAAGTAGCAATTTAGTACTACTATTTGGACAGCAATGTAATTGAAGATGATCGAAACGAAGACTACATAAACGGCAGAGTGGCTATAGCACGAAAAGCATTTCTGGAAAAGACGAATTGATTAACATTTAATACGAAATTAATGTATCAGGTAGCACTCTCTGTAGAAATTTGTTTGGAGAGTGACCTTGTACAGAAGTGAAACGTAGATGATAAGCAGCTCAGACATGAACAGCATAGAAGCTTCTGGTATTATAGAAGAATGTTGAAGATTAGATGGGTAGATCAAGTAACTAATAAGATGGCACTGAATCGACTTAGGAAAAAAAGAAATTCCTGGCACTCCTTCACTAACAGAAGATCTCTTTTAATTGAACACATTCTGATGCATGAAGGAATCGTCCCTTTGGTAAGGGGAGGGAGTATGTTTATGTGCGTTGGAAGGGGGGGGGGGAGGGTATTATAGATGCACGCCATGGCCGTGGTTTAAGTACAACAAGCGGGTTAAAATGGATGTAGTTTGCTGTAGCTGTGGACATATGAAAATGCGTAGATGAAGAGGTAAACTATCATGGAATGCATTCCCATAACTCACTATCGTACTTCTATCACGAGTGTTCAAGACACTACAACGTTATTTTTCTCAAATTGGAATGGCAGATCATAGGATTTTCCATACGGGGTGGAATGATTTAAAAGGAGAAAAACTTGCATCTTCGCTAATCATAACGATGTGAAATGTCTGCTTGCAAAAAAATGGTTCAAATGGCTCTGAGCACTATGGGACTTAACTTCTGAGGTCATAAGCCCCCTATAACTTAGAACTACTTAAACCTAACTAACCTAAGCACATCACACACATCCATGCCCGAGGCAGGATTCGAACCTGCGACCGTAGCGGTCGCGAGGTTTCAGACTGTAGCGCCTAGAACCTCTTTTCTTATTCTTGAAAAAGTACTGTATTGTAAGTAGCTTCACACCTTTGTAAAAATAAAGTTTTAACAAAATGTCAGTTTGGCTTCCAGAAGGGTTTTTCAACGGAAAATGCCATATATACTTTCACCAATGAAATATTAAGTGCTCTGAGTAACCGGAAGTCACCCGCTGGGATTTTGTGTGATCTATCAAAGGCTTTTGATTGTGTAAATCATGGAATACTTCTAGATAAGCTCAAGTACTGTGGTATGAATGGGACAGTGCTCAAATGGTTTAAATCATACCTAACTGGAAGAGTGCAGAAAGTTGAAATAAACAGTTCACATAATATGCAAAAAACTGGTGATTTCTCAAACTAGGGAACAATCAAGAATGGGGTGCCGCAAGGTTCGGTCTTGCGTCCTCTGCTGTTCTTAATATATATTAATAACTTGCCTTTCTATATTCACGAAGATGCAAAGCTGGTACTTTTTGCTGATGATACACGTATAGCTATCACACCCGACAGACGAGAATTAACTGGTGAAATTGTGAACGATGTTTTTCAGAAAATCATTATGTGGTTCTCTGCAAATGGGCTCTCATTAAACTTTGACAAAACACAGTATATACAGTTCCACACAGTAAATGGAATGACCCCATTAATAAATATAGACTTCGATCAGAAATCGGTAGCTAAGGTAGAATATTCAAAATTTCTAGGTGTATGCTTTGATGAGGGGTTGAACTGGAAAAAACACACTGAGGATCTGCTAAAACGTTTGAGTTCAGCTACTTATGCTATTAGGGTCATTGCAAATTTTGGCGATATACATCTGAGTAAATTAGCTTACCACGCCTATTTTCATTCTCTGCTTTCGTTTGGCATCATATTCTGGGGTAACTCATCATTGAGTAAAAGAGTGTTCATTGCACAAAAGCGTGTAATCAGAATAATTGCTGGAGCTCATCCAAGATCATCCTGCAGACACTTATTTAAATAGCTAGAAACCTTTACTGTAGCCTCACAATACATATACTCACTTATGAAATTTGTTATTAACAATCCGAACGAATTCAAAAGTAATAGCAGTGTACATGGCTACAACACTAGGAGAAAGGATGATCTTCACTACTCAAGGTTAAATCTATCTTTGGCACAGAAGGGGGTAAATTATGCTGGCACAAAAGTCTTTGGTCACTTACCTAATAGCATCAAAAGTCAGACAGAGAGCCATATAGCATTTAAAAGGAAATTAAAAGAATTTCTTAATGGCAACTCCTTCTACTCATTAGATGAATTTTTGGATACAGTAAGTGGGTAATTTCCCATCCACAATATATATTGAGTGTCGTGTAATATTTTGCCTAATGTAATATCTTGTATAGACACCTTTTATTAAACTGACACGTTCCACATCATAACGAAGTGTCGTATTCATGATCTATGGAACAAGTACTAATCTAATGTAATCTAATCTAATCGGCCACATCGGCCGGCTCTGCTTGCAGTTGTTACAGATCTCATTAACGCAAACGACATTGTACTGATATCTTTTCCGGTGAAGAAGAAGAAAAATAAAATCATTCTTTGATTGGTTAACCACAAGCTCTGTTGCCTTGAGGATAACACACATTTGATGTTTCTAAGAACATCGACAGTGATGCGACATTTTCTCCTGTGGATACAATCTATTCACCTACTGTCTTTCACCCAAGCACATAAAAACAACAGCAAGCTGGCGATTTATTATTTCTGTTAAATCAGGGACCCAGTTACAGTCTATAGCTAGAAAACGGCTACAGCCGTTGAATTGTTTAATGAACGGTTGCTGAAACATTACTAACAAACGTTGCCCAAATATCGTTTGTGTGTACATATTAAAAATGCACGTTGCTTAATCTGAAGTGAGTACCAGCAGAACTGCCAACAAGACCTGACACTTTCCATTTAAAACACTTTTATTTAGCACATACGAAAATTTAGACAGAGATGACTGCCTGCCTCGGCAGGCATTTCTCATACTTATATAGGATACAGTTTTAAATTGAAATATACCACAAGGAAGTAAGCCATGTTTCCAGAACTTCCTCTGGAACTTAGAACTACTTAAACCTAACTAACCTAAGGACATCACACACATCCATTCCCGAAGTAGGATTCGAACCTGCGGGCGTAGCGGTCGCGCGGTTCAAGACTGAAGCGCCTAGAACCGCTCGGCCACACCGGTCGGCGCAACGGTTGTGCTTTAATAATTTTTCTGACAGCCTCACAATCGGTACATGTGTAAGTCACATGGGATCTAGCTTGCATGTCGATGTTTAGCGTTATTATATTCACAAAAATGGCTCTGAGCACTATGGTACTTAACTGCTGTGGTCATCAGTCCCCTAGAACTTAAAACTACTTAAACCTAACTAACCTAATGACATCACACACATCCATGCCCGAGGCAGGATTCGAACCTGCGACCGTAGCGGTCACGCGGTTCCAGACTGCAGCGCCTAGAACCGCACGGCCACTCCGGCCGGCATTATATTCACAGACCTTATGTTGGGCGGCCAAGCTCTGTGTGCTTGCCATCTGTCTCACTAATTCGTTCTTACTTGTTCTATTACAATGTATGTAAAAGTTATGTCATGCAGGATCCTACCCAAGTCTGTTCAACATCGGCGTACATCAATAACAAATCTTCCAACGTCTTACTAAAACTTTCCACGAGGTCGTTTGTCTTTGGGTGGAACGTTGTTGTCATCCTGAAAGGCTGTTACATTAGGAAACTACTTCTGATGTTAGTCTTGAATGAAACACATTACTGTAGTCAAATGGTGCTATTTGCTTCAGAATTACAATATATCACAGTAATCTTGGGTATTTGTTTGTAGTGGATAAGGCAGTCAGTGCACCTTACTATGCATTTATTACCATTTGCCGACTTGGGGAACCTCCGCAAGAGGTCAGTTCTACTCTGCTGAAATGTTGCAACTGCAGGAGGAATTCGTACCAGATATCGCGGGGACCGCTGAGAGACCAAGTTCCGACATTGGCACACCCTATAGTGACTTTCATAATGTCTGACAGGTCAGCAGAGACTAGGCAATGATACAAGTCACAAAAAAATATTATACCCTATTAGAGGTTTCCAATTTACTCAAGATTTATTGTCGCAACAGTGTATGAAATAATTAAATTTTCAGATCAACAGCATTAGTTGTTCTGAGATACTAGGTATCCACTCATGCTGAAACCTCATGTTAGTATATGGTGCAGCCTCCACCGGTGGTGATGCAGGCACTGACTCTGGCATCCAGTCGATCGTACAGATATCGAATTCTGGGCAGGGATACGTTATTCCACGTCTGATCAGCCTGTTCATGTAGTTCTGTAAGAGTTGTGTGTCGGTGAGACGCACGAGTCACTTCTCGTCCATCGTATCCCACAATTTCTCGATTGGAGACAAGTTCGAAGATCGTACTGGCAAGGGAAGTTGCTACACGTCTTGCAGAGCGTGTTTATTTTCACGGACAGTGTGTGTGTGTGAGCATTATCTTGTTGGAACAACACATCAACTTCCCACAGCAAGAACGACAGAAAAAGGCTCTAAACAACATTCTGCACGTGCCGAGCGCTGAATAGCGTCCCCTCAGAAACACCAAGGGTGAACGAGATTTGCAGATTATTGCACACTAGACCATAAAGCCTAGGATAGGGCCAGTGTGTCTTGGATGAATGCACTCTATGAGACAGCACTCACCAGGTCTGCATCGTATGTGCAAACGACCATTACTTGCGTACAGACACAATCTACTTTCATCGCTGAAGACAAAGGTGCGCCATTCTATCTTCCAAATGATCCTCTGAAGGAACTAGTCGACCAATGCATGTCGATGCTGTGGCATGAGTGGAAGATTGGCTAGATGTGTGCGTGCCCACAGTCATACTGCTAACAACCTGTTCGCAACAGTTCTTGCTGATATCTATGGGCTCACAAACTCTCTTATCTGTGGTGTGGTAGCTGTTTGATATTCACTGCTGTACCTGCAATAGTACGATCCTGTCGGGCGTCGGTGCTGCAAGGATGTCCAGGTGTGAAAATGTTCACGTGACCACTGATACAAGCTTCGTTGCACAACTGACGCAGCACCTCCAAGTCGTGTGGCAATTCCCCGAAAGGACAATCTCGCCACTCAGAAGGCTACAGTTTAACCCCCTTCAAACTTACATAGTTGGCTGTAGAAAGCACGAGTACATCTCCGTGGCATGGTTGCCATCTTACTTCACACTTCTGCACCACATTGAGCCTTCTGGCTGTGAGCATTCTCCATTAAAGGGTAGACACAGATGGTGCTGTTGTAGCTATGTCACTACGCTATCTGTTGTCAGACGACGTTGAAATAATTATCAGTGCATCTACTATCCCCCAGGTGGCATGTGCTGTCATCAGATCGAAATCGACGTCGTCTTTCCAGGGGTACTAATTTTTTTCCAGTTGTGTATTTCCTTACGATCCTTTGAACTGTCTTCACAAATACCAGATGGGCTGATGCGTGAGCGTTACGAAAATATGTACAGACGTGCTCAAAAGTATCCGAACGACCTGAATTGCATTTCGCCTGATTCGCATGCAACCCACATAACGCAGCTGTCTAGCAGGTCCTCTAATCGCTCCTTGGTACAGTCGTTTGGCTATTGAAAATGGTTCCAACAAGCCACCACTAGAAAACACTGCTCTGTGTCGCAATAACTCAAGATGTTAAGTAATACCACGATACCACAAATATCAGGGAACACCTTATCGCAGATAAGACTGTCCTTAAGGCTCGTAAGCTCACACTTATTACAATAAATGACATACCTGAAATGTTACCACTGTCATTATTACGTCCGATAGGTAATGCAAGTAGTAAGTTCGTCGTATTCATGATTTCCTCTTCAAAATAACATACCGTATTTATTATTTAACACAAAATGACATTAAAAATTTGTTATTCACGAGCAGCTTGTTGAGAATATGTATGAACTTCAAATGACAAACGAACCGTCTCGTTCTGCATATGGATTCAAACCCACGTCATGCAGACTATGCAAAGATTTCGTGACTGACGGAAACTAACAGTCATTCCTGACTAGGCATACAGAGAGTACTATACCTCGACTTTAGACAGTATCAGTTAGCAAATGCCAACTTTAAATTACATAACGCAAACATGTTTAACGGACGCGAATTCCTACCCAGCATCTATTGTCCTTGTTAACGAACTACGAGATATGTTAAATATTGCTTCTTAACAAGTAACTTACTTGAAATGCCGTGAGTTAAAGCCTTGTGTTGGACAGGGATTCGAACCCAGAACGTAACCGGATTGATATCGAAGCGGAATCAACTGTAACATTTCGGATTTTCTCGGCAGTAGCTAGATGTTTTAACTGAAATGACGAGACGAAACATTAACTTTTTCCTTCCCAGGACTCCAACCCGGCACCTATGGCTGTTATATTCTAGAGAAAACGAACGTTTGTTGCACTAGCAGCGACATGTGAGCATGTTTGAACTAGAAATAATATGACGAAGAGTTCAGTGTTGACTGGGAATAGAGCCCCACACATGTCGTTGTTGACTACACACAAAGTGACGTCAGTTACCGAATTTTTCTCCACCAGCAGCTCGGAATAACATCTTGAACTTACAGTGACCTCGCAAATAGTTCTGTGTCTCACTGGGAGTCAAAAACGTCAGATATCGTTTGTGTTGACAACGAATGAAAATACATTAAAAATCAAATTTATTATCCACCAGCAGATAGGTGTTCTCATGCTAGAGCTTGATAATACGTAACGAAATCTTTAGTGCCGGGCCAGGATTCTAACCCATTCACGCGCAATATGTGGATATGTCGAGGAATCTGCAGTTTTGAACAAACAACAAATTGTAGCCGAGCTGTATTGTCACGTAGGAATCAAATTCCGCGTTAAGGGCGGTCTGAACTGCATTCCCTGTTCAGAACCAAATTTATCGACATACAGAAGGTCAGATAAAAGATGGAATAAGTGTCCTGTGAGCCTACATAGCACTTGTTTCGTCACTAGAAATAAAGAACTAGTATAAGAAAGGTTACTGATGATAGAGTTACTACATGTCGCCACTCCAGACTTTATTGTGGTCGAACCTAACGTCTACTTGGTAGAGAACGAATATCATTTTTAATGTGAATTTCAGACCACAATGCTATTGTATCTTCTTCACTCGGTGTAGCCAGAAGAGAGTGGAACCTGTCTCTCCCTATCTAAAATCATTGACAGAAGTTGGGATTGAACCCAGACCATAGGTATATGAACGTAAAATCAGTCCAACAGACCATCAAATCCTCTTCCCTGTGGCTTCTTTTTCTATGATAACGCCGTTGCGCCACACTGGATAAGAATTGTGTCATACAGGCTCCCTGTAGTAATTTGCAGCATCTTCAGTGAATTCATATACTTGGTTGACCGGATCACCATGAACTAGCTGCCTCGGCTACCCGATGCATACATTCGACTCTATTTTGTAATCAGCGAAATAAAATCACGTAACTGCCACCTACACAGAACTGCCAACAGTGTAGGATGCAGAACTTTAAATAGGAAGAGTTCATTTCCACTTGAGCTACTGTATTGGGCTATCTGTTTGTTGAAAACATCGTGCAGTGCAAAAAAAAAAAAAAAAGATGTCACTGTTTGTCTCTCAGAAGTCTAGACTCGGCCATATGCATTATCTCACTGTGCTGTGGAATGCAGAAGTTGTGGAGGAATTGTTTTTGAGTTCTGGAGCTATTGTAGCTATGTGTCAGCTACTAGCGTAATGGTAAGTGTCGCGAGTTCGAGTATATTCTTCGCTACATTTTTTAAAACACAATTCTGCTGTCTGTTAAAGTTATCAATCTAATGGAACTTGTAACATAATTCCCCTCACTTCTCAACCCAAAATAGTCGAATGTGAAAAAAGGGTTAACTTCTGCGACATTTTGTTCTTTTCAGGTTTAATAGACAGGCAGGCAGCAGATGCATCTCGGAACTTTTGTAGTGTGCATGGGGAGAGCGCATCGTGCCAAATTCGTCGTAAAAGTATTTTCTACATTAGCTGTTGTCTGGTAGTGGCATTTTATTTTTCTTCAAACCTTGTTTGACAATTTTAACTCAGTACATGTTTTCTACATGCATGTAATCAATAAACTGCATGTTCATGTTCAGACTGTTATAGATAACATCAGAGAATTCGCATATATTGTTGATGATTAATTTCTCTCTCATGTTAGTATTGTTTTATTAACACCAAAGGAAACCTAACGAAAACTGTGAACTGTATTATAAAAAAATGAAATAAAACTACCCACGATAACCTTACAACGAAAGTCTGTTTTAATAACACTTACTATCTGTACACAAGCGTGCCTCTATCGTCACGAATTGGTAAAATACTACTCACTTAGATTTTGATTGGGTCTGTGTTTAATTAGTATGCTGTGTCATACTCAAGAAGTATGCAAATGTATTCCTAGAAACCCAAAATTTGCTTGCCAGCAGCGGAAAGAGGCGTTACCTGCTGTGCAGCATTTCAAGTTTTTCACCATTGCACTATGAGCCGAAAGCATTTTATTGAGATTTCCTTATCGATGATTGATCTGAGTGCTTGTAGCTCTTTCACATAAGGGATAAAAAAAATCTACACTCTGTGAGACTGGAACTGTGAACCATAACAGACGCTTTTTACAGGTGAGCACGTTACCACAGAGGTGGCGAAGACAAATGGGTCTCACTCCTCTCTTACGAAAACAATAGTGCCTAGAATTCGTAAACCGGTATTTAAAGGACGAGATTAGTTGCGATTTACACGTGCATCGACTTTCCTGGGCTGGAAACCGTAAATTTACAATCATTTGTTTACACCTCAAGCGACAATAACCCAGATTATTCAATGGAAATGACAGGTAAAATCGAGTGAACTTTGAGGCTTAATTCCGTGCACACCAGGAAGTAACTCGTCGACCACAGAGTTCCCAAACATACATTGTCTTGTTGCCAAATCTCAGTTACAATACCAGCAGGAAGAAGACGAACCAATGTGATCTTACAGCGGGCTGGGAAGTGACCATAGCTGGTGTCTCCAAGTCGCGGCTGCTACGGCCTGGAATACGTAATGCGTTTGATTCGCATTTCTGTAACCAGGTTTAGGGGCTGTAGCGTAGTTACTAATAATACTCAGAACTGACTGCAAACTAAGCATCATAATTCAGTAACTCTCATAGTTGTTTTTATATTTCTTTCGTAAGTGTACTCAAAACGAAGAAACTCATTCACAGACGTTTTCGTGCCTCGCCGATAGTTGAGCGCAACCAACAAATAAAAAAAAAAAGAATGTGTGTGTCTACGTGTGTGTATGTATGTGTGTGTGTGTGTGTGTGTGTGTGTGTGTGTGTGTGTGTGTGTGTGTGTGTGTGTCTGTGACAGAGAGAGAGAGATAAAAATTAAAAAGGATGAGATAGATAGAGAGTAAAAAATTGTTGTAAAGAAATTGAATCATGGTATGTAAAGAAATCTTTCATTAAAATGACACGTTCCACATCATTACGAAATATCGTATTCATGATCTATTGGACAAGAATTAATTTTATCTAATCTAAACATATCATATTGATGACTAGCCATGAGGAGTCATGAATTACCGAATTTTTTGTCAATACCAGTAACCAAACCTAACTTGAAAATGAAAGACGTCAATTTTTGTAATAAACCGGGACTCCTACGAAGACCATTTCGTCCCTGTTAACTAACCACGAAAGATGTCTGGTATACCTCCATTCTGAAGTAACAAAGTGTGCATGCATTTAAAGATGAAGTGCATGACGTGAAGTTCTGTGATGGAGATACGAACCCAACACGTAATCGGATTGTTAACTAAGTAAAATCAAATGTTACGTATCGGTTTTTCTTACCAGCTGCTAGGTGTTTGAATCTAAAATAAGGATACAAATTTTTGTGACTGAGCGACAATCGAACTGCTCACCTACCGTGCATCCACGAATATAGCTTAGGTATCAGTTGCTTACTCGCCAATAGTAAGATGTGCGCGTGTTTGACCAGAAATAACGACACCTATTGCGATTGTTGGCGATTTTTGTACTGGATCAGGATTCGGACGCACATACTTACCTTTGGAGGAGAACTAGAGAATATTGCAGTCTTGGGAAAATGAACGAAATGATTGAACTATACTGTTCCGAGAGATTCAGATCCTCGAAAGAGGAGATACGAATTCGAATCACAGTCCAGCACCAATTTTTTCAACGTCTCTAGTCCAATCAAGTACAAGTAAAATAAGAGCCCTGTTCCTTTAAATGGCTACCGGTTTATCAAATAAAATAAAATTTTCGAATGTAAGTAAGTTTACTGGCGACTGTATTTCTGTTTACCATGACTTTCGCTATGGCATTGGCTCTGCCCAGTTGGTAATGAAGGAACGTGATGTTTGATGCGGATTCTGGATTATAACGTTTTCTCTTGAGTTTACCAGAGGTAAAGTTAATCTGTTTTCGCCTCTTAGAAGTAAATGCCTGGACCCACGCATTGCACCTGTGATAGTTCGTTCCATCAGACCATTGTGGCCACATTTCCCAGCCCCAGGAGTGTGCTGTAATGGATGATGTGCTTAGCTTACAAAATTTTCTAGGCATCGTAGGTTCGATGTGAAGCCATTTTGAAATTTTCACAAATTCAGCAAATTTCTTAGTTCGAGAAAATCCACTGGGAAGTGTGAAGTTACCGAATAATTCGATTATTACCGTCATTATTACTATCATTTTCTTCATACCGCTGCTGGAACACTGTACTTGAAGATCATTTGATGCCTTTTGGTCACTATAGAAGTAGTTTCCCAAGAACAGGTTCTTTCCCTGTCTACGGAATCCTTTTCATGGTAATATCAAATATCAGCAATTACTCGTAGATTACATTACAACTAAAGTAATTGATGAAGACGTTACTTGATAACAAAAACGCACTACCTTTCTTCATTTACTTGCGCCTAGAAATGGCTATCGCGTACTGCCAAACCAAAACTGCCTTCCGATATACGTCGCTGTCAGTTCTTCCAAATGATTTGGTCGACATGACCTGTTTCAAGTTGTGTATGACAGACAATGTTTTAGAAAATCAATTGTTTTCCTTCGCAATAAACAGAAAGATTTTCATTCTAAGCTATCCAAGTACAAAATTTTCGCAATATTAGTTCAAATTTAATATTCGCTTCTGTAATGTAGGAAAGTATTTCACAACTCCGACTCATTGACCTTACACTTAGTCGCTGACCAAAAATTCTAGCTCAGAGTGACACCACATTAAGTAACCTAATGTAGCGAAGACTGTTTGCCAGTGATCTTTCTAACTCGAAAATACGCAATTCACTCATTTGGCTCCATAAGTACACTGTAACAGTAATTTCTGTGTGTATGCAATGCATACGGATTGTAGAATTTAGTGTTCATCTCTCTACCACTTCTGTATACAATATGCCTGACCTAAACGGGCCCTTCATCATTACAGGCCCTGGGCAGTGCAACATCATACTGTAACTACGCTACAGTCCCTAAACCTGGTTACAGAAATGCGAATCAAACGCATTACGTATTCCAGGCCGTAGCAGCCGCGACTTGGAGACACCAGTTATGGTCACTTCCCAGCCTGCTGTAGGATCACATCGGTTCGTCTTCTTCCTGCTGGTACTGTAACTGAGATTTGGCAACAAGGCAATGTATGTTTGGTAACTCTGTGATCGACGAGTTACTTCCTGGTGTGCACGGAATTAAGCGTCAAAGTTCACTCGATTTTACCTGTCATTTCCATTGAATAATCTGGGTTATTGTCGCTTGAGGTGTAAACAAATGATTGTAAATTTACGGTTTTCAGCCCAGGAAAGTCGATGCACGTGTAAATCGCAACTAATCTCGTCTTTTAAATACCGGTTTACGAATTCTAGTGACTATTGGTCTCGTAAGAGGGGAGTGAGACACATTTGTCTTCGCCAGCTCTGTGATAACGTGCTAATCTACAAAAAGCGTCTGTTATGGTTCACAGTTCCAGTCTCACAGAGTGTAGATTTTTTATCCCTTATGTGAAAGAGCTACAAGCACTCAGATCAAACATCGATAAGGAAATCTCAAGAAAATACTTTCGGCTCATAGTGGAATGGTGAAAAATTTACAATGCTGCACAGCAGGTAACGCCTGTTTCCGCTGCTGACAAGCAAATTTTGGGTTTCTAGGAATACATTTGCATACTTCTTGAGTATGACACAGCATACCAATTAAACACAGACCCAATCAAAATCTAAGTGAGTAGTATTTTACTAATTCGTGTCAATAGAGGCACGCCTGTGTACAGATACTCAGTTTTATTAAAACATACTTTCGTCGTAAGGTTATCGTGTGTAGTTTTATTTCATTTTTTATGATACAGTTCACAATTCGAAATACTCACTCCGAATTTCAGTCAATAGAAATACTGGGTGATCAAAAGGTCAGTATAAATTTGAAAAGTGAATAAATCACGAAATAATGTAGATAGAGAGGTACAAATTGACACACATACTTGGAATGATATGTGGTTTTATTAGAACCAAAAAGTACAAAAGTTCCAAAAATGTTCGACAGGTGGCGCTTCATCTGATGAGAATAGCAATAATTAGCATAACAAAGTAAGACAAATCAAAGATGATGTTCTTTACAGGAAATGGTCAATATGTCCACCATCATTCCTCAAGAATAGCTGTAGTCGAGGAATAATGTTGTGAGCAGCACTGTAAAGCATATCTGGAGTTATGGTGAGGCATTGGCGTCGGATGTTGTCTTTCAGCATCCCTAGAGATGTCGATCGATCACGATACACTTGCGACTTCAGGTAACCCCAAAGCCAACAATCGCACGGACTGAGGTCTGGGGACCTGGGAGGCCAAGCATGACGAAAGTGGCGGCTGAGCACACGATCATCACCAAACGACGCGCGCAAGAAATCTTTCACGCGTCTAACAATATGGGGTGGAGTGCCATCCTGCATTTTGGTTTTAATAAAACCCCATGTCATTCCAAGCATGTGTTTCAATTTTTACCTCTCTATCTACATTAATCCGTGGTTCATTAAGTTTTCAAATTTATACTGACTTTTTGATCACCTGGTACATTGATCAGTCAGAACATTACGTCCACCTATCTAATAGCCGATAAAACCACCTTTGGAACTGGAAACAGTGACGACACATAGTGGCATGGACGCACTGAGGTCGCTGAAGGGAGTTGGCACCACATCTGCACACACAAGTCATCTTACACCAGGAAATTCCGGGGAGGGGGCCGATGAACTCTGAAGCCACGTTCAATCACAGCCTAGATGTCTTCGATCGAGTTCAGATCTGGAGAGTTGGGGGCCAGCACATCAATTGGAATTCGTCACTGTGTTCCTAGAACAGCTCCCTCATACTCCTTCCTTGTGACATATTCAACATTATCTTGTTGAAAAATGCCACTGCCGTCTTGAAACATGATCGTCATGAAGGGGTATACGTGGTCTGCAACCAGTGTACGATACTCCTTGGCCGTCATGTTGCTTTGCACGAGCTCCGTTGGGTCCATGGATGGCCACATGTATGTTCCCAAGAGCGTAGTGGAACCGCCGCCAGCTTGTCTCCATCCCACAGTACAGGTGTCAAGGAGATGTTCCCCTGGAAGAAGACGGATTTGCACCCTCCCATCGGCAAGAAGAATAAGGTATCGAGATTCGTCAGACAATGCAACGCTCTGCCATTGCGCCAACGTCCAACACCGTTTCACCTTGGTTTCACCACGTGTTGAAGACGCTCACCACAGCACCCCTAGAATACGCAACAAGTGATGCAAATACCGAGGTGCTCGTGCCGAGCCTCCAGGCCATCACAATCTGCCCTCGGTCAAACTCAGATAGATCGCGCGCCATCTCTATTCTGCACACGGACAGCATGCTCGCTGATACTACACGCACCGTGCGTGTGTCTGACTAGCAGTCATTCCTCGTCAAGTGACGCTGCTATCACCTGAACGGGTTTATATTGATATCAGGTAGATGGTCATAACGTTCTGGCTGATCACTGTATTCACGTATGGTCTAAAAGGAACAAACAAACAGTCAGAGGATATTCTATTACGTAAACCACAATATTTAAAAGCAGACAGAAAATTTTTACATGTTACATGAAACTTAATTAAGAGTAACTGGACCACAAAACGAGTAAGTGTCTTGTCCAGATATATTTATACAAATTCTCCAGATGGGATGCAAATCTGTATGATATTAAATCGGCTTTATATTTCCAAACAGTGAAGATTAAGACATGTATTCAGAAAAGAAACGGAGGGTATAATTATTATAGCCCCATTTAGATTTCTAGCTTTGTCTTTAGAAAAATTATTACCGGAGTTGTCCAACAATAAAGTGAGAAATATTTTTTCCAGAAGAGAAGTCAGACTGGGTTATATGAATGTTTTATCCCTATGATCACTAGGACAATTAACAGATATGTAAGAAATAATTTCAGCCCAAGAGTAAATTTTGTAGTAAACGATACACCTCTGTCGTAACTGCTGAACGTCGTAATTTTTATTCAATATGCATAATCTGCGAGATATTCACTAAAGATGATTCTTTCGTCTTTAGGGAATGTGTTACAATATTTCATTTCAAGTCTCAGTCGTATAATGGCTAACTATGAAACCAAAGGTCTCAGGTTAGGTTCCTGTTCATTCGCAAGATTTTCATCTGTTAGTTATTACATCTTTCACCTCCGACAATGTTTATTAATGTGAATAATGCAGCGTTGCACCTTGATTTGGAGTCCATGTTAATTTGTGTGTACCCTGCAAATGGCTGGGTAAGTCAGTTCATAGATTGGAAGAAGGCAGTGGTATACCACGGCCACTAGGACCATGCCCAGTAATGCACTGTGGTGTTCAGACAAATCTTTAGATTGATGACAGCTTCAATTTACTGTATGTATAAAATTATAAAAATTAAGCAGTACACAGTATCATATGACAACAGGACAGTTTCGGACACAGTTTTAAAAATCACTACCCAGCCGAATTACTGAAGACTGTGATATGATATAAAACTCCCTGACAGATTAAAACTGTGTGTCGGACCGAGACTCCAAATCTCTACCTTTCGAGGACAAGTGCTCTACCCAAGCAAGAGTCACGAACCGTCCCCACAGCTTTAGTTCCGCCAGTAACCCATCTCCTTAGTTTCAAAAATCACAGATGCTCTTCTGTGAAACTTGCAGGACTAGCACTCTGGAACGAAGGGATACTGCGGACGAATGGCTTAACCACGCCCTAGGGGATGTTTTCAGAACGAATTTGACTCTGCAGCGGAGCGTGTGCGGTATGAAGCTTTATGGCAGATTAAAACTGTGTGTCGGACCGAGACTCCAAATCTCTATCTTCCGAGGACAAGTTCTCTACCCAAGCAAGAGTCACGAACCGTCCTCACAGCTTTACTTTCACCAGTAACCCATCTCCTAAGTTTTAAAAATCACAGTGCTCTTCTGTGAAACTTGCAGGACTATAACCCTGGAGGGAAGCGATACTGCGGAGGCATGGCTTAACCACGGCCTGGGGGATGTTTCCAGAATGAATTTGACTCTGCAACGGAGTGTGTGCGGTATGAAACTTCATGGCAGATTAAAACTGTGTGTCGGACCGGGACTCCAGCACAGGATCGTTGCCGTTCGCGGGCACGTGTTTTATCGACTGAGCTTCTCAAGCCAACCACGGCAGACAACCCCCTGCCCCCCCCCCCCCCCCAGTCACCTACTTCCAGAACTTCACAGAGGTTCTCGTACAGAACTTGCAGGACTAGCACTTCAGGAAAAGGGAAACTGAGGAAACGTCATCCAGGTTGTGGATAAGCCATGCCTCCGGAATATGCTTTCTTCGAGGAGCGCCTGTCCTGAAAGTTTCGCAATGGAACTTGTGCGAAGTTTGGAAGGTAGAAGATAAGGTAATGGCAGAAGTAAAACTGTAAGGAAGCTTCCGGAGTCGCGTCTGGGTAGTTCAGTCGGTAGAACACTTGCCCGTGAAAAGCGAAGATTCCGATCTCGAGTCTCGCTCCAGTAAACAGTTTAATCTGCCGGGAAGTTTCATAGTAGCACACATTCGGCTGTACATCAATGTGACCACCTGTGAATAGCAGGAATAACCATATTTTGCAGCGCGGAACGCTGCGAGACGTGCAGGAAGAGAGTCAGTATGAGTCTGGAAGGTATCGACAGGGATGTAGAGCCATGCAGACTCCAGTGCCGTAGTCAGCTACTCTAGGTTTCTCGGTTGAGGATCCATGGTGTGAACAACCCCGCTGAGGTGGAACCACAGATTCTCTATTCCTTTTAAATCCGGGGAGTTTGATGGCCGGTTGAGTACGGTAAACCCATCCAGGTGCTCTTCGAACCACGCATGTACGCTGTGGGACACGTTAAATTTTCCTGCTGGTAAATGCCATCGTGCCTAGGAAGAAAAAACTGCATGTAGGGAAGTTCACGGTCTGCAAGAATAGATGTGTACTTCGTTTGATCAACTGTGCCCTCCAGAATGACGAGATCACCCAGAAAATGGCACGAAAACATTCCCCACACCATAACGTTCCCTTCTCTGGCCCCTCTGACGATTGTTGCAGCGTGTTTGCTACCTGATGGTTCACGCCGTACACACCAACGGACATCTGCCACCTGAAAAGGCCTCCTTTCACCACTCAGTGGACGCTCAGTTCTAGTATTGGTGTGCAAATTCCAGCACTCTGAGAATGAACCAGGCGTCTGCTGCGGAGGCCCATACGTAGCTTACTTGCTGGACGGTCGTTGAGGAGACACTATTGCTAGCCCTTTGGTTCATCTGGGCGGTCAGTTGCTCAACAGTTGCGCCTCTATTCGCCCGTACACTTCTCCGGAGCCGTAGTCACCCCTGTCATCTATGCCCCGTGCTGCACCATTGATGCATCGGCACCGGTTTGGATAGCACCATGTTGCAATGGGCGGTATATTTTAACCATGGCGGCACGCCAACAGTTTACATACTTAGCTGTTTCTGAAATGAATCCACCCTTGGCGCGAAAGGCAATGGTCACGTCCTTTTGAACGTCAGAGGAATTGGTATGTTTCCACATTACAAAAAACGACTGCACTGTTGCCCGCGCCCTCCCCCTCTACCCTTCCCTCCCGACACGGTTTATGTACCCTCCACGGCTAATGCCGTCTGTGAGTGGTTGTTGGACGTTGACTTCGAACATAGGCGATGGTCACTTAAATGTAACTGGATCGTGTATACTTTAATGCATACAAGTTTGTGAAAGATAATGATTTAAATAGAGAAAGCAGTTATGTTGTATATAATGATTAATATAATACTGTTTCACATATTTACAAAAGTTTTTTCCTAATATCCATATAATCATTGGGATATTACCCTGGTCAAGAAATTTTCCATATAATCATTGGGATATTACACTGGTCAAGAAATTTTGAAACATTGATGGTTATGTGAATAAAATACTACGTTGTTTGGTTTTTCTGGGCCACAGAACCGCAAAGAGAAGCTTCAGTTTACTAACTGGATCTCATATGAATGATAATTACGTTTGTGGTGCATACCTCACTAAGAACGATGAACGTAAATGAAACATATCAAATTTATTGAGAGAATCTTCTTCTTGAATACTTATACTGTGGTATTGTAGGATTTTCCATCAAGCAATAGTCACTTACCGCGGCAGAATTCGCTTTCCATTTTTAACTTTGCTCCGCCAGTGAGGTATCGTAATGAAGGAGCTCACGATGTTCTTCGCTCACGTCACCATAAATGAGAGGGATCATACAAAGGCGAGTCTGAAATGCGCAATTACAGCTATTCATAGGAGCGCATCAGATCACAAGCAAGTTATGTTTAATATTCTATGTTGAGTTTTTCGAGAAATCCATTGAAATATTCTTGAAGGACACACATGATGTTGTTTCTTTGTCATTTAGTACTATTCAGACTGCTATCTTGAACGACTACATTCACCCACGTGCTACTGCTTGCTGAACTGCTCGTTCAGTGCAATGGAAATGTATTAACAGTGTCTCTCACTCCCTAACCCCTCCGCTTAACTACACTGCGCAACAGAATTAAATGATCTCTTTTTCGAAACCCCGTAATTGTCTCCCATTGCGACGCTTAAGTTTGAAATTTGGGTCCAAGGTACCTACAGCCTTCCTCTGTAATGATGCGAAAGCGTGGCTCCCTGCAACGCCACCCTCGGAATCGACGACGCTTCAAACAGCAAGGTGTCGACACATACTAAAAAAGGTCAAAACAAGGATCTCATGTCACGTGTAAAGTGGGTTAATGATCTCTCATTGGCACCAAATGTCACCACAGTTATGCCCAACGTCACCGTTGGCGTGTCACACGATGGAAAGGTCGTGACACGCCGCCTAACCCAAATTTCACCCGTTCTTTTGACGCCTCTGCGAAGGAGATCAGATCCGCGACGTCCAGCGTTTAAGTCACGTGGTTATCTTATGAGTGTCCGAAGAAACCGTTTCAGACACTCATCGCCGCTTAGAATCGACACCAAAAGGCCTACGGGAGTGGCATAAAGAGCGTCAATGAAACCATCCATTTCCTTGGGTCGTTGATGCCCACACGTTTCGCGGTCGAAAACGGCAGTCTGCAGTGTGAGAAGCAGCAGGAAGACGTTTTAGACAATTTTTGATACTGCTGATATCTCCCTGGAGCTTCAACACTTCTCTAAGGACGCCGTGGGTAGCAACCCAGTTGAACGTGATCTCACCACTTTGGACTGCTGCGCTACCGCAGTTTTCGCTCTGATGTACGGAGAGGAACCACTAGGGACCTTCTAAGAGCGTTCGACGAAATTTTGACGTGATCCGAAGCAGCAAAGGATTCTTACGTTCTTTCAGTGCTCCTGTTTCACGCCCTCCTGTGGTGTGATTACGACGAGTGCGATATTGATACATGCGTAAATAAAACGGCGGAGGGTCCATCTAAGCCGCCCCCCCCCCCCAGTTCGGCAAATACCTCGGTGGCTAAGTTAATTTCGTAAAACACTAATTTAATTTAAACTAATTCTTCTCCCACTAAAACATATCCACCACGACTTTGTCAGTTGTCCCAAAAATCATTAAAAGTTCTCTTTTCGACAAATTAACATATAGTAGGACGATGTCTATGTCTTACTTTAATCTACATCTGCATCTATAAGCATATTCCTCAGACCATCCTATGGAACGTGGCGGAGGGATAATTGTACCACTAACAGTCATTTCCCTTACTGTTTCACCCGCAAACAGAGAGAGACAAACGACTATCTATACACCTCCACACGAGCCCTGATTTTCCTTATCTTATATTCATGGTCCTTACGCGAAATATATGTCGGTAGTCGTATAATTTTTCTGCAGTCAGCTTCAAAAGCCGATTCTCTAAATTTTTTCAGTAGTGTTGCTCGAAAAGAACGTCGTCTTCCTTGTAATGATTTCCACTGGAATTGACAAAGCAGCTCCATAATACTCGCGTGTTGATCGAATCTAGCGGTAGGAGATCCAGCAGCCCGCGTCTGAATTTCTTCGATACCTTCCTTTAATCCGATGTAGTGAGGACGCCAAGTCCTCGAGCAGTATTCAAGAATTGGTCATACTAGTGTTCTATTGGCCGTCTCCTTTAGAGATGAACCACAATTTCCTAAGATTCTACCAATAAACCAAAGTCGCCACTCACCTTCCCTAGACCACAATACAACAGTCAGCGCTAGCTAGTGATATCCAGTAAACACGGGTCATCTTCGAACCACCGCTCGCGACGCCAGAACAGCAACGGGTGCCTGTCCGTGTTTGTACCTAGACGGCTAGCCCACTTGCACAGGAAACAAGGGCACTACATGTGTTGTACTACAATCCTTATACACTGAAGAGCCAAAGAATCTGGCACACCTGTCTAATATCGTGTAGGACTTCCACGAGCACGCAGAAGTACCGTAACAGGACGTGGCATGGACTCGACTAATGTCTGAAGTAGTGCTGGAGGGAGCTGACACCATGAATCCTGCAGGATTGCCCATAAATCGGCAAGAGTACGAGGGGTGGGGATCTCTTCTGAACAGCATGTTGCAAGGCATCCCAGATATGTTAAATAATGTTCATGTCTGGAGAGTTCGATGGCGAGCGGAAGTGTTAAAACTCAGAAGCGTGCTCCTGGAGCCACTCTGTGGGAATTCTGGACGTGGGCAGTGTCGCATTGTCCTGCTGCAATTGCCCAAGGCCGTCGGGATGCACAATGGACATGAATAGGTGCAGGTAAACATACAGGATGCTTACGAACGTGTCTTCTGTCAGAGACGTATCTAGACGTATCAGGGGTCCCATATCACTCCAACTGCACACGTTCCACGCCATTACAGAGCCTCCAATGGCTTGAACAGTCCTCTGCTGACATGCAGGGTTCATGGATTTATGGGGTTGTCTCCATACACGCAAACGTCCATCCACTCGATACAATATGAAACGAGACTGGTCTGACCAGGCAATATGTTCTAATCATCAACAGCCCAATGTCAGTGTTGACGGTCCCAGGCCAGGCGTAAAGCTTTGTGTTGTGTAGTCACCAAGGGTACACGAGAGGGACCTCGGCTCCGAAAGCCCGTATCGGTGATGTTTCGTCGAATGGTTCCCACGCTGACACTTTTTGATGACCCAGCATTGAAATCTGCAGCAATTTACGGTAGGTTTTGTAACGGGATATCCTTTTCCTCAAGAGTAGTTGACGATACTAGTATTATTTTTCAAATTTTGGACAGGTCAGTAGTCCCAGCTGCTTTTCTGAAAACTTTCATTTAATTTCATACATAATACGTTATATTTCAATCAAAAATGTATGAAAAGGAATTACTTAATTTCGATGTTACAATCGATAATGTACAGTTAAATTTATTTTTTTGAAGCATTGGAAATTACGAAATATTTGGCACACTTAAAATTTCTATTATTAATTAGGCAGTCTAGGACTATTTACTATGTTTATTCTGGATTCATTAATAAAATAATAATCGAAATTGATAGAAATTAATTTGTCAAGGAAAACTGTAAACCCTTTGGAGTATGGTTATTACAGCAGAAAGAATTAGTGGTAAGCATGCCTCTGATGTGATTGGACGTATTTTTGTATTTTGGCCGAACAATGTCTTTGTTACTATGAAAATTCAAATGACTGTATGATACACTAAAATGTGACAATATACATTAACGTTACAACAAAAATTCCGCAATAACAATCCTCAAATTTATTTAGATCAGTTCGACCACGAGGACCTAAATTGTGAGAATTTCAGCTTCAAGGATCAGACCCCTAGACAAGAAGAACTGGAGCTCTAAATGCTCTACATGAAAAGCTAAGTAAAGCAGAAAGTTTATATAACCTTCGCTCCTTTCAAATTTTCCATAAAAGACTTTGCTTATTGTGGACAATAGCGGGAATTAGGAAGGAGGAGGAAAGATTACGGGTTGCACTTTTGGTACGTTGAACGATTCTCTTCAGTCGTCGTTGGTCCCGTTCTTGCAGGACCTTTTTCCGGCCGCAGCGTTGTCGGAGATTTAATGTTTTACCGGATCCCTAATATTCACGGTACCATCGTGAAATGGTGGTACTGGAAAATCCCCACTCCATCGCTACTTCGGAGATGCTGTGTCCCATCGCTCTTGCGGCGACTATAATACCAGGTACAAACTCACTTAAATATTGATAACCTGACATTGTAGCAGCCGTAACTGATCTAACAACTGCGCCAGACACCTATTGTCTTCTTGCCAACAGCAGCGCCGTATTCTGCCTCTTTGCATATCTCTGTATTTGAATACACATACCTACACCAGTTTCTTTAGCACTTCAGTGTAAAATGACATTGAATTTAAAATTCTCACAACTGCCAACTCACATACTCTACACCTACCTGATCGTTTCCTGTATATTGGTAGTATAATCGGTAGTAATAAAGGGAAAATTGTTACCATTGTGTAGCAGTATCGCTTTGAGACTTTTCTTCCAGGTGTCCGTGAACAGGGATCTTGGTTCACGACTATGCATCGTATTCAGCGTGTCCATCAGACAATATATGTTTTTGTAGTATTGAGGTCATCTTCGATGAGGAAGTGCTCCTCATGCTTGGTTATGTTGGAAACTTCATGTGAATTGTGTGAGAACTTCCTCTGAATCGTTGATTAGAGGAACCAAAGAAATCTAGAATACTTACGGCATTGTGGCATTAATGGATATGTCTGGGGGTAACACACAATGTATGTAGAAATCGTGTTAGTCCGATTCCTTGTCTGAAAGATTCCGGAGCACAGAAATCTGCGATTACTACAAGAATAATGTGAGTGACTCATTGATTTTCTCCCTCAGTCATTACATGGCACCACAATTTTATACTACGCTGCTCCGTAGACGTGTTGCATATTAAGCATGACTGTTATTATAACAGTGCTTTAACATTATCGTCACATTTTATAAAATTTTCTGTTTATTTGATATTGTATCTTGTGAAATTAATGTTAATATTACACCGAAGAAGAGGAAATGATTCAGTAAAAATTATAGACAACGTATCAGACCATCAAATGTATACAGCCAAGAATATGAAAGTTGGCAAAGTGGTATAATTCCAGTAAGAAAAAAAAAAGGTTGAAACTATTGCAGCAGCATGCAGTGTTTTTTTTTTCTTTTTTTCTTTCAAATTAAATATGGGAAAGTCAGAACTGATCAACACCGTTAACTCGTTCAAAACCAAAGATGATCAAGATATTCTTCTGAAACAGGTCCTGCAGAAGGAAAACGCACAGGAGCGAAAGCTTCACATTAACTCTCCAAAACCTAGCTCACCCTCCACCGAAATATAGTACTTGGTCCATTCCCAAAGAATAAATGTACACTGAACAGCCATAATATTATGATCATCGACCTACTATCGATATAATCTAGTCCAGGCGATGACAGTGTCACCTGGCGAGGAATGACTGCTTGTCAGACACACGCCCAGTGCATGTATCGCCGGCCGCTGGTGGCCGAGCGGTTCTAGGCGCTTCAGTCTGGAACCGCGCGACCGCTACGGTGGCAGGTTCGAATCCTGCCTCGGGCATGGATGTGTGTGATGTCCTTAGGTTAGTTAGGTTTAAGTAGTTCTAAGTTCTAGGGGACTGATGACCTCAGATGTTAAGTCCCACAGTGCTCAGAGCCATTTAAACCAAAGTGCATGTATCATAGTGATGGCATGGAGGCTCGGCAGGAGAATTTCGGGAACTGCATGACTTGTTGGGTGTTCGAGAGGCGCTTTGGTGAATGTCGTCAACACGTGGAGAAACCAAGATGAAACCACGTCCAGAAGTCATGGGGTTGGGCGGTCACCCCTCGTTACACATATCGGAAGCCGTTGACTGCGCGAACTGGTAGAACAGGACAGGCGGCGAACTGTGGCGGGACTAACATGAGACTTTAATGTCGGGCGGAGTACAAGTGTGTCTGAACACACATTGAACCGAAAATTCTTGACGATGGGCCACCGTAGCCGACGACCCATGCATGTGCCACTGTTAACACCACAATATCGGCAACTTCGGCTGGAATGGACACGTGACCAGGTGCACTGGACGTTGGAGTAGTGGCAGAGCGTTGTGCGGTCTGATGAATCTCGATATCCTCCTTATCTAGTCGATGGGAGGGCGCGAATCCGTCGTCTTCCAGGGGAATATCTCCTTGACACCTGTAATGTGGGACCGAGACAGGCTGCGACGGCTCCATGGCCTGGAGAACACTCACGTGGGCATCCATGGTTCCAATGGCGCTCGTGCAAGGCACCGTGACGGCTGAGGAGCATCGCACACTGGTTGCATACCACATATATCCCTTCATGGCAATCATTTTTCCCAGACGGCAGTGGATTTTTCAGCAAGATAATGCGCCATGCCACAAGGCTAGGAGTGTGATGGAGCGATTCGAGGAACACAATGGCGTGTTCCAATTGATGAGCTGGCCCCCAAACTCGTCAGAGCTGAACCCATCGAAGACATCTGGGATGTGGTTCGACGTGGAGTCAGAGCTCATTGCCCCCCTCCCCGGAATTTCCAGGAATTAGGTGACTTATGTGTGTAGATGAGTTTCCAACTCCCTTCAGCGACCTACGGAGCCCTCAACGGAGTCCACAACGCGTCTCCGCTGACATCCGTGCCAAAGTTTGATATACCGACTATTAGGTAGGTGGTCATAATGTTTTAGCTGATCAGCGTGCACAAAGTAGCATTTATATCACTGCATAGTGCAATGGAAAGCATGGTGCGACAGTTAACAAGACTGTTATCGAAAGGCTTTACCTCTCACAACAGGTGGAGGAAAATCTTAAAAATATTGCAGTTAGTCAAGAAATCTGCTCTCAGATTCGAGATCATATTTAATAGTTTCCGATTAAACTAACGCAATTATCGTTCTCGAATCATGTTCTTAGATAGTATACTAGAGGTGAAGAAAATACATTCAGTATTCGTTCGCTTTTATGTGTAGTCTAATATGAAATGTGAACAGTAAATTCAGTATTTTAGTGCATACTTCAACTTGCAGTGTAGTCGAAATCAAGTTGACACCTGGATGAGGAGTTCGTTACTAAATGTGGAGACTTTTATTAGTAATGGTGTGTAAAAAATAGCTCAAAGTTTACAGTAGGGGAACAAAAAAGCTGCCTTTTGGGAAACTGAATAGCATAAAGGCATGTAACTTTCCGTTATTGGACATTAACGTTCAAGACCTCGTCTACTTATGTCAAATATGGGTCAAATGCTTAGGTATCAACAACGAAAATATTATCATGTCTAAGTTTTTTTTGTATCACGAACAGAAAGTAAAGAAAGGAACTCATTATTTACCTTGAAGCATGCTGTTAAAATAAAGAAACACATCTTTACCACCTACTGTGGAAAATCTTTGCTTTTCATCTGGTGGGTTTCCTGAACAAAGCGGAAACCATACAATGATATGAATTTGATATGAAGCGAATGGGTGACTAATACTGCAGGATCTCCGCTGATTTTATGAAAATCCGTTTCAGGTGTCCAGTACTAACATACACTCCTGGAAATTGAAATAAGAACACCGTGAATTCATTGTCCCAGGAAGGGGAAACTTTATTGACACATTCCTGGGGTCAGATACATCACATGATCACACTGACAGAACCACAGGCGCATAGACACAGGCAACAGAGCATGCACAATGTCGGCACTAGTACAGTGTATATCCACCTTTCGCAGCAATGCAGGCTGCTATTCTCCCATGGAGACGATCGTAGAGATGCTGGATGTTGTCCTGTGGAACGGCTTGCAATGCCATTTCCACCTGGCGCCTCAGTTGGACCAGCTTTCGTGCTGGACGTGCAGACCGCGTGAGACGACGCTTCATCCAGTCCCAAACATGCTCAATGGGGGACAGATCCGGAGATCTTGCTGGCCAGGGTAGTTGACCTACACCTTCTAGAGCACGTTGGGTGGCACGGGATACATGCGGACGTGCATTGTCCTGTTGGAACAGCAAGTTCCCTTGCCGGTCTAGGAATAGTAGAACGATGGGTTCGATAACGGTTTGGATGTACCGTGCACTATTCAGTGTCCCCTCGACGATCACCAGTGGTGTACGGCCAGTGTAGGAGATCGCTCCCCACACCATGATGCCGGGTGTTGGCCCTGTGTGCCTCGGTCGTATGCAGTCCTGATTGTGGCGCTCACCTGCACGGCGCCAAACACGCATACGACCATCATTGGCACCAAGGCAGAAGCGACTCTCATCGCTGAAGACGACACGTCTCCATTCGTCCCTCCATTCACGCCTGTCGCGACACCACTGGAGGCGGGCTGCACGATGTTGGGGCGTGAGCGGAAGACGGCCTAACGGTGTGCGGGACCGTAGCCCAGCTTCATGGAGACGGTTGCGAATGGTCCTCGCCGATACCCCAGGAGCAACAGTGTCCCTAATTTGCTGGGAAGTGGCGGTGCGGTCCCCTACGGCACTGCGTAGGATCCTACGGTCTTGGCGTGCATCCGTGCGTCGCTGCGGTCCGGTCCCAGGTCGACGGGCACGTGCACCTTCCGCCGACCACTGGCGACAACATCGATGTACTGTGGAGACCTCACGCCCCACGTGTTGAGCAATTCGGCAGTACGTACACCCGGCCTCCCGCATGCCCACTATACGCCCTCGCTCAAAGTCCGTCAACTGCACATACGGTTCACGTCCACGCTGTCGCGGCATGCTACCAGTGTTAAAGACTGCGATGGAGCTCCGTATGCCACGGCAAACTGGCTGACACTGACGGCGGCGGTGCACAAATGCTGCGCAGCTAGCGCCATTCGACGGCCAACACCGCGGTTCCTGGTGTGTCCGCTGTGCCGTGCGTGTGACCATTGCTTATACAGTGTACAGTGTCCGGAGCAAGTATGGTGGGTCTGACACACTGGTGTCAATGTGTTCTTTTTTCCATTTCCAGGAGTGTAGAAAATGACATTGGCGATGATGATGTTTCTTGAATTTATCACTTCCTCAAACTTTTTTTGTGTTGTTTACATTACAGTAGTAAATTTTCGGTATACTGCATTGTATGACATTTGATTTTATTAAAGTGTTTTGGTAAAAGTGATAAAATGGGACTCTATTTTTACTTACAAAAAGTACCATTGCAGATAATGACTGCAGTTCGAAAAAACTAGAGCTAAAATACGAAAGGCTGATTTACTTAAGAAGGGAAAATAGAAAAAGATGTTGCAGGTGTGAAGAGTGCACAAGAAAGGAAAATATCAAGCAGATCGACACAGCTATTAAATAACAGTCGAGAGGTCAAACTAAGACTAGTACGAATGCGACCAAATAAACAGAACTATACGAAAATGTATTCGAGAAGGTTTACGAAGATGCAATGAAAATATTGTAGGAGAAACAACTGAAAATAATAAGACTCATGAGAATACAATACAGAAAGTTATGTTGGTTAAACACCACATTACAACAATTAAAATGGAACACTGCACAGTAACTGCTAACAGAGGGAAAATAGTACATGCATTGCAAGACTTCTTTAAATATATACATGACAAAATGAGGACGCTTTGTACTTGAAACAGTGAACGGTCAACCTCCTTCTCGTAATGAACAAGATATGCTCCAAAATTACCGGCTGCATAGAAAAGGCATGGGAATAAACTGGTTTTAAGACTGGGTATACCGTAATGGACTATTTGTAATGTATGATTTAAACTGTAGTATTATCACTTCGGCATTCATATGGTTTGAGAAACCATTGACTCGGTTTCAATCAAGTGATTACTGAAGGGTCTTGAGAAATAGATTCAACCTAAAAGAATGTACTGAAGGACATCTATGTCTGTACCACTACTTCCATTAGACCTCGTGAGGAAAGTGAAAAACTATGAATAGAAAAAGAAATCAAGTTAGGACATTTCCCTATCAGGAAAACTGCTATCAGTTGCCCTAGAGGAAGTTTCCAGATCCTTGAACCAGGAAAACGAAGAAAGACATCTAGGAGAGATAAGAAAATAAGGAAATGAATCTGGTAACAGCATGGATTGGATGACTTAATTATTACTATGCTGATGACACTATAGTGTCTGCTGCTATTCAGATAAAATATAACATCGAATGGAGGAAACTAGTAAGTGCTCATTATAACGTGCTTGTGCATTAAAAAAAGGGAACTGCTCCCATCACTAGTGACATTAAAACCCTGAACAGTAAAGGTATGCTATAAGTGTAAGTTTGTTGCCCTAGAGTCTGAAAACGCAATCTGAAGTGTGTGTTACAGAGAATAGTCCCCTCTCGCTCCCAGACACACACATACTTGCATACGTTAGCACATCTGAAAATGGGGCTAGCACAGCCCTCGTCTGATTACCAAGCAGTAGGTAATGATTCATAAATGCAGTGATTCAAACCTGTGTAATCTTTCTGGTTGTAGCGTCGAGCTGCGATGATGAGTTTTGTAATAATCGATTTTAATTACAAAGAATATTTAAGCTATCAGAATCAACACAGCGTTTGTGAATAACATTTCCACGTAACATCACTAATGCGCAAGACCACTCCGCGCAATATTTAGGAAGCAGGGACCGTCGAAGAGTGCCCGATGACCTGCTTATCACCTGACTGTATGCACAGTGAAGCTACTTATTACTAATTTTTTGTGATTACAACTCAATATATGGTTACTGACACGCCTGAATATTCATGGACCGTGAGGCAAATCCATGATATACAAAAAGATGGTAGCCAAGCAACGTGGCACTATATTACGCCTAAGTGACAAAGAATGATCCGGTTCTGGATGGGAATAATTATGGAAGATATTGCTTAACAAGCAGATACAGCTATTAATACCAAACACGAGTAACTGAGTTACAAACCCAGTTACTTGTGTTTGGTATTAACAGTTATATCTGCTTATTAACCAATATCTTCCGGAATTATGGATCCTCAAAGCAGCATATTTAAAACTCAGTTTCATAATGAGTAAGCGGAATACTACGTTCCCAGTACACGACTTTAAAACAAAACAATAACTCCTTCATAATTCCGGAGAGTGTGATAACTTTGAATCTATAGCACTAGGAATTGAAAAGGTAATATACGTAATCAGAATCCTGTCAATCAAGTGTGAACACATACTAGTTTTCAATATATTACTGTCGTATTCCTAATGGCGGAGTTTTCTTGAGCAAGCAATGCCAACACAACGTAACCACTTTGGTAAGCTTCAACACGGCAAGTAATTCAAATAGTCACACCAAATTCTTCCATCAATGTAGAATCTCCACGGCAGCACGGATCGCCACCAGAGAAAGGCAGTCTTCCTCGCAAGTCAGAACATAGAACATGACACTTCAACATCGGAACACAGAACGGAAATGGCGAATACTATCTCAGACAAGGGTGACCTCTTGGCTGCTAGACCGTGAAGGCTTCCCATTAGTCGAAAAACGAAATTACTCGCAAAATATGTCAAATTGCCTCACAGAGACCATACAAAGAGCTTGCTCAGTGAGATAATATCGATTAACCAAGGCTGCGTAAAGCAGATACGTGTAAAGGATTACAAAGATAAGTGTCGCAATCTAGTAACACCAAAATATAATGTGAAGAAATAAAAATGCCGAATGAACCGGCAACTTCAAGGTATGGAAGCAGGCTTCAAAACTGGTATCAATATGTGACTAACACACAGAGCAGAAGACAGCACAGACTAACAAGTTGATGATTGTATGTATTTAAGGTATTCGAAGACAACGACTACGCTGACAAGGAAGCAAATATATGTGGAATAAAACGTAAACAGGAAACTGAATCCATGAGGTACAAAAAGATTTAAACCAACTGCTAGAGAAGTGTTTAGTGGAAAATGTTAAATACGGAAAAATTTCAAGGTAAGAGAGCGACAGAATCTGGTCTTAAGTGGTCAAAAGACAATACGATAAAAAAGAGTAAAAAAG
This sequence comes from Schistocerca americana, assembly GCF_021461395.2. Lineage (NCBI taxonomy): Eukaryota > Metazoa > Arthropoda > Insecta > Orthoptera > Acrididae > Schistocerca > Schistocerca americana. The sequence continues at coordinate 630,133,468 of NC_060130.1, forward strand.
GTGAAAGAGTACTGGAAGGAAAGAAAAGAACAACGGATAATGAGCTCAAATTAGCACGTCATTCTTAGTTGGCTCATGGATGGATTCTCGCTCTGGGAGGACATCGAGTGGACTCTGTAACACATGAAATATTAGTTCACTTTATTACAACATAGATAAGACGAATTACTTAACTATGTACGATACATTTCCATAGGAATGTCATGAGTATTTATAACTGTCTTTGATCATTGACGTATCACTTCACACACACAAAACACAAATCCCTTCACCTGAAGTACAGCTGACATAACTTTATTTGTAGTTCTACCTAAGACACTGATTATACTGCTGGCATACTAGAAGACAATGTTGTCGTCTAAGTCGATGGACACAGCTGTCCTGTACTAGGCTGTAAGTAGACGAGCGGATGCGGCGGCATCGCGAAACGTTCGTAGGCGTGGCTACGCCGGTGTCGCTTTTTCGTAGATGCGACTATCGTTTCTTGTTGCTGTGTTGCAGGGTACCAATCTTGCTTTGGTACATCGTTCTGCTGACGACATCACAAAAGTGCCCTTGAATACGGTCGGTGAACTACAACGCTTGTCGGGAAAAGTGTAGCACCCAGCAGACAAATGGTTCAAATGGCTCTGAGCACTATGGGACTTAACTTCTGAGGTCAGCAGTCCCCTATAACTTAGAACTACTTAAACCTAACTAACCTAATGACATCATACACATCCATTCCCCGGGCAGGATTCGAACCTGCGACCGTAGCGGTCGCGCGGTTCCAGACTGAAGCGCCTAGAACCGCTCGGCCACTAGGGCCGGCACCCAGAAGACACGCTCGGATGTTAAGATACCTTCGTACACTTATTCACGATTCGTGGGTATGGGATGATGAACAGTTGCAATTCACTGTGGTATGTAGATCGGCCGCCAGGGTGCATTAATGCTGTTCATGTTTAGTGTTGTTACCAGGCGTGGAAGGGTATATAAGGGATGTGAACAGCGTCAGATGTTAAGTAATCACTGTGTAGGACACGTAGATGCTGCACACTCATTTGAACCAGCGTTATCAACACCCGACAGATTTTGAAAGGGATTTCGTTATGGGTTTCCTTTTGACCAGCTGGTCGACTCGTGAAATATCCATGTTTCTTGGGTATTCAGATGTGACAGTGGTCCGACGTTAGACTGTATTGGATTGTGGGGCAGGTATACTCGTTGTCAAGGTTCTGGCCGATCCTGTATCACTACCACAAGAGGGGATTGCCGTATTCAGCACCAAATACATCGTAACCCCTTCACATCTTCACCTGCCATCCGGGAACAAGTGGTAGACTCCTCGGAACATTATTTTATGCCCGCCATTGTTCGGAGACTAGCAGCAGCCGGACTAGGAAATTACCGTCCCATCCTTAGGCCGCCAGTAACATCACAATACAAACGGTTGCGTTTGGAGTGGTTGCGAGAGCGGCGACCATGGACTGCAGATGAATGGCGTCGTATTGTACTCAGAGATGAATAAATGTTGTGCACTATCCTGCATGAGCATCGTCGGCGACTGTGGCGGCGACCTGGTGCGATGTCTCATTCCTCCAATGATTTGGAGAGCCACAGCGACATTACTCCTGGCTTCATGATGAGAAGAGCCATCGATTATGACTTCAGGTCACCGTTGGTAGCGACTGAGAGTCCTCTGATGGCACACGTCACGTTGTGGTGCCATTTCTCAACATGACAGCGCTCTTCCACAAGTGACACAAGTTTCTACGAACTTTATGCGTGACGCTGCAGTATTTTCGTGGACAACCAGATCCCCAGATCTATTCCAGATTGAACATGTGTAGGACCAACCTGCACGTCAACTCCGTCTCAGTGCCAGAATCCACGATTTCGTGGACTAGTTACAACAGTTGTGGTGGAGTTTGCCTCGGAAGAGGATACAGCGGCTTTATGAAACCATTCCCAATTGATTCAGTGCGTGAATCCTGGCTAGTAGGGGTACAACGTTATACCGATACGTTGGCTCATGTTGGAAAGTTCTTTGTAAATTATCTCGATATTGTAATTACTGAAATAACATCGCATACATTTCAACCCGTGAACTTTCATTCCGTTCCCTGCTTCCTTTCAGGCTGCTTCACTTGTTTTGTCAGGCACTGTAAATAAGTTTTTCCAGAGTAAATTTCCCATGTGTCTGAAAAGGGAAGTGCACAATCAACATGTATATCAAGCTTTTACATACATCTGTAAGACCTGTGCTTTAACTACGAAGACAATTTAAAAAACTGATTGGTACCCAATGTGAACTGGAGAGATGCCTGTAGGCAACTATTAGGAGAGAGAGGAAAATAATCAAATGGATAGGGAAATCAACTGGAGAGAAACACGTTATTAAGTCCATAATAAAAGAGACATGAAGTTGGTTGAGACATCTAGTAAGTGGAAAGGATGGTATATGCACCAAGAGAAGGTTGGTAAGTGACAGTAAAAACCATGCAAAACCCATAGTTGGGCAAAATTTATTGTAATGACGAATAACAAATACAGATAAAAACATTATTCTTTATTCGTGAATAACAAATCAAGATATTTATACGAAACAGTATTCATTTGCGCGAATGAAAATGATTATTCGTCGTCTACTAATAAGATCCGTTATGAATAATAAATAAATCTGAAATCCAATGACATTTATTGCTCCAGTTACCTGTCACTTATCAAACAAATGTACTTTTGTTGTTTTTAAATGAGTTTTCAGAACAGCTCTTTTTTCAAGCATCCCATCAGAAAGCTTACTTTATTTTCAACGATATGCCATTGTGACGCACTGAAGAAAATACATTCTTAACATGCAAAGAGGCTATTGGTGTGTTATATCCTCTGAAATGGTCTTTACGTCGGGATAACAATATAAGACTTTGAAATTAAAATCTTCTACAGCAAAAATTGAGGAATCCCTCTTCTAATGGACAGCCAACTCAGATTTAGTCCTAAAACACTTTAGACTGACTTCGGAGGTCCATCAACATTCCACGACCGTTTCATCAGACTTTAGACGTAAAGTCTGTAGATAACCCTAGTCGGCATTTTTCTTATTGTTAGAGAGAAAACAAGCGATACGCAGTAGAAAGAAATTGTAGGACCAACGGGTATTGAACCTCAAACTTCTATCGTTATACTTCGGAACTTAAACCAGTATGCCAACGAGACACGTTAATAAGGTATTTACCAAATAGACACTGCACTGGTCCAAGAAAACAAACACTAGTTATAGAATTGTGTACAAGAAGTAAACAAATGAAATGCCTGTCATTCTACGATATTCATTATTTAAGCAAAGAATAATAAATAACAAATAATTATTTATATTCGTAGAGAGGAATAAACCATTTATTCGCGAATAATTTATGTGCGAATAAATTTGTTTGAATTATCTACTTATGCGAATAATTATCTAGAAAGAAATTTATTCAAATAATGCCGATCTCTGCCGGCCAGAGTGGACGAGCGGTTCTAGGCGCTACAGTCTGGAACCGCGCGACCGCTACGGTCGCAGGTTCGAATCCTGCCTCGGGCATGGGTGTGTGTGATGTCCTTAGGTTATTTAGGTTTAAGTAGTTCCAAGTTCTAGGGGACTGAAGACCTCAGCAGTTAAGTCCCATAGTGCTCAGAGCCATTTGAACCATTTGAGCCGATCTCTGACTGGAACCCACATGGATATGTATAGCTGAGAATCGTCATTAATGAGTTATTCTAAGGGAGACCTTTATCTAGCAGTGGATTTCAGATGACTGACGGCGACGACGATGACGATGACGATGATGATTATCATTATGATTATGATTATGATCATCATAATGATGATTATGATGGTAGATATTTCTCAGTCGAAATCCATTTTCAGATTTATAGAGTTATTTAAGTGTTTTTCAGCAGTCTGACAAAGCAAGTTGTTGGAACCTATTTCTGTAATGTCTGTTTCACAGTTTGGTCACCAATTTCGGCACGGTGTTCCACTTTTTACAGAGGAAGTATTTTCGTTTGTCACTTCGAAATAATTATTGTGTGCGTATGAAAAACGTAGTGTGGGTTGACAGTTAAATAGACATGATGAAAACATAAGCGATACAACTATTCCGCCACACAGGACAGAGCATCTGAAATAAAGCTGTAGAATCTGTGGCGGAAATTCCTCTCCCAGAGCCGCGATAATTATAATGAACACGTATTTCAGACAGTTATACTGATAGGTTACTAATAGCGAATCTCTTCCACTTTCAAGTGGCGCTAGTATAGAGACGTGGCAGTATGTTAGTATAATTGAATTAGCAGCAGCATCCCTGATGCTACGTAAGCGTGTCACGTTTCCTGGTAGATGTTTGGAGATGAGATAAATGCGTCATTCTGTTGTCCCAATCTGTAACAGTAGAGATAGAATGACTGTAGTCACGTATGACGAATAGTCGTGTAATTGCGTGCATAATCACATACAATTCAAACCGCACTCTGGTACAGAGGTAAAACGGATGCGCGGCGTATCCATTAAGCAGCATCGCGGAATCAATGGCAGCTAAAGCAGAGCATTAGTGCGGTCGGCGCACTCTGCGCTTAGCCTGCTGCTCTCGAAAATTCCACTGCCCCGCGCTCTGCCACTTTACTCTAGCTTTCTTTCCGAACGAAATTCGTTTGCATATACGACACTTTTAATTGCAGTGTACAGTGTATCTGAAGTTGTTTTTCACCCATAAAACGGTTCTCCTGAATTGTTCTCTCGTTCATGTTGCACCATTAGATGCTCAAATACACTCGATCCATTTTCTAATGTGACCGTTGCGTAGAACTTGTTGCAAAATAAAATAATGAGATAATATCAAACTTTTATTCAAAACATTTTCAGTTCCGTGCTAACACCATCACTGTTCTGACACCGGAACACCGTTTCGTAGAAATCAACAACTGCAACGCGGACTTTATATGTTTCTGTCTCTGTGTTTACATATGAATCTTCATCAAAATCAGCGTCTCTACTACGTAACCCATCTTAAGGTGTATAACATTTTGCTGCTTTTCTTTTCCATTTGCGTATGGTGTTAGGGGAGGATTACGAGCAAGCCACCGTCTGAGCTCGAATGTTCTGCGTTTTTTTTTACAGCTTAACCATTACGTGAGATGTATATGCATTGAATCTTCTTGGAACATATTCTCTCAGAATGTTATGATTAAACCTGTAGTATTGTCGTACCACGAGGTCCCGTGGCAAAGTTGGTACCTCGCGACGGAGCGGCAAGCAAGCACAATCGCTGCCAGGCGCAACAACGAATGAGAGATGTCGGCATAGACACATCCTCAAGCGTTCCATACGCTACTGCTGCAGAACGCCGAGACCCATGAGAAAGACATACCGTGGCACATACGTCACAACACGTGACACTGTAGGTCTTACGAGTGCCAGCAAGCGCCTCTTGTGGGGAGCGAGTAACTATTTCAGAGGAGTTTAAGAACTCTCGACTGCGTGTTTAAATGCATGCAAGTTCTCGACAGCACACGACGAAGTTAAGACCTTTAGTGGGTACCTTTTCAATCACATACTGATTTCCCATGGGCGCTACATGGAGCCGAGCGTTGGCGAAGTGTGGCGGACAGGCCGACAAGTGTACGTCAGAAGTCTGTTGTGGGACCCGTATTTCTCTTGGATCCCAGCAGAATGCTTATTTACGTCAAAGCGGAGTCCTGCTCACCCCACTCTACAGTCATCGCTGACGACGACAACATCGTCTCACTACAGCCAGCAGTGCAGGAGTTTCGTTAGACTGAACTTTGTGGTAAAGTTAATAGTCTGTTGTACTGTGAGAGAAGAGACTATTATCTTGTACTGCATCAAGTGATGCGTTAGCGTTCAGTGACAGTAATAAATAAACGTGACATTCCTGTGGACATGGATTGTTACAAAGTTAAGAACTTCATCTTGTTCGAGTATTAGTAGAGTGATCTAATAGTTTGTGTGTGTTGTATTATATATTCTGCCTCCTCCAGAAGTAAATCTAAGAACCCACCTCTGTGAGGACGAGGTTATGGCGTCCGGTACAACGAAACCTATCCGCTATGAGTGACGCCTCTGTTGCAGTGCCTGGCGCTGGAAACTAGTTAGGAATTCCTCTAAGTTATGTCACTTACTAGTGGATCGTCTCTGTCTCCCTTTGATCCTACCTAGTAAGGGTCCCATATTGACGACCATTGCATAATAATGGGATCGAAAAAATGGTTCAAATGGCTGTAAGCACTGTGGGACTCAACATCTGAGGTCATCAGTCCCCTAGACTTAGAACTACTTAAACCCAACTAACCTATGGGCATCACACACATCCATGCTCGAGGCAGCATTCGAACCTGCGGCCGTAGCGGTCGCGCGGTTCCAGATGGAAGCGCCTAGAACCGTTCGGCCACATCGGCTGGCAACTGAGAGTGGTTTCAGACCCCAAGTGACAGACGTCGTTGATGTCAGAGTGACCGTTGACTTACACTTAACCTCATTCTGTGTTCTGAGTTGTTCCTGATATGGCCTTTCCACCTACCAGATAACGGTTTCCGGGATGCGCAACGAATACGTATTTTGCACTGTAAGAAAAGGAAAAACAGAATAAAAGAACAACGCACCACGAAGGAATTATCCAAGTGGAAATGTAATCGGCGCATGTGATGTACAGCATAATAAATGATTACCGTTTCAGAAAAATTGTATGATTTATTGAAGAGAAAGGTTTTCACAAACTGAAAAAAACAGTAAAGCGTTGATCCACCTCTGGCCTTATGCAAGCAGTTAATCGGCATGGCACTGATTGTTAGAGCTGTTGGATGTCTTCCTGAGGGATACCGCGCCAAATTCCGTCCAGTTGGCGCGTTAGATCGTAAAAATCTCGAACTGTGTGGAAGGACCTATCCATAATGCTCCAAACGTTGGAGAGATCTGGCTACCTTGTTGGCCAAGGTAGGGTTTGCCAAACACGAAGGGAAGCAGCAGAAACTCTTGCGTGTTCAGATGGTCGTTATATTGCTGAAATGTAAGCCCAGGACGGCTTGCCATGAAGGACAGCAAAACGGGGTGTAGAATAACGTTGACGTAGACGTATCGCTGTGCTCTAAAGGTGCGTGGATGAGAACCAAAGGGCCAGGGAAAAGAAATGGCAACCCAGACCATCACTCCAGGTTATCCAGGCCATATAACGGGTGACTGGTCACTTACAAATTCTCTCATGGCATTAGCCAGCAGCCTAGAACACAAGCTGGTACAAAGATAAGTGAATACCAAGCAGGCTTCAGAAATCAAAGATGCTGTACTGAACGGATTTGGAGCCAGTTGACTCAAAGAAGATCTACGATTCCATAGACAGGCAGACTCTCTTTGAGACTCCAGAAAAATGTAGAGTAGTCAGAAAAACTAGGGTACTCGTACAACAGACACTCAAAGGCACCACCTGGAAAATAAAATTTATACTAGGAATCGTAGAACCATTCGAGAATATACACAGCGGTCACACAAGGAGATGAGCTCTCGCTGCTCTTATTCAACATGCTCTTGAACGAAGTTACCAAACAATGGGAAGAAAAAGTAAAGGACATTCAGTTAGGAAGAACCTGTGCCAACAAGAAAATCATAACATGCCTGGCATGTGTAGATGGCCTAGCAATACTCAGCAGCAATTGACAAGCACCACAGGAAACAGTGGAATACTTACATGAAGTCTCTGCCTAAAAGGTTTATAGATATCACACGAGAAAACGCAGTACACAGAAAGGAAGAACAAGAACGTGCGAGCCATAGACGCAAAACAGGGAAAGGTTAACGGAGTGGAAAAGTTCAAGTATCTAGGGGAATATGCACAAATAGGCGGATTATGCAAAGCATCCAGCGTAGAAAGAATAGAAAAAGATGGGAATGCTTGCAAACTCACATGAAGAAGACAAAGAAACACGAAGACAGGTCAGACTCAGACACTACAATACAGTTGTACTGCCGGAACCACACACTGCATCAGAAACAACCACAATCCAAGAGACACAAAAAATATAACTTAAAATCCTCAGAAAAATTTACGGAAGAATAGAAATAATTCCGATAACAGGTGGTAAGACTTTTGTTTATTACATCACTACCGGTTCCGCGACCTAAAGTTGCATCATCAGGTGCAACCTACGTGGTGAAAATCAGAGCACAGTGTCACCACACATAAATAATCTACGATCTGCATTAACAGCGCGGTTACGCGAAGAGGGGCACAGCATCACAAGCCCTTCAACCAATTTAAAAATACTTTATGAAAAAGAAAGCAGCCTGTTTTAAATATATTAGAAAAAGTATAAATTTTTAGATATGAAAAAGAAACTGCACAGTTCGCGTTGAATAACCAATTAGAATTAAAGTACCATAGCGTTCTGGCTAATTTTAATTGTTTATAGCACTAGGTATTAGAACGTACTAAAATTATATATTATATCGTTTCTAAAGGAAGCGACCCAGCAGTCGTATTCATGGATATATGACGTCACACTCTCCACATGGATAGCTTCCGTTCTGCCACCCAGCTTCTTTGTCGGTCGTGCGGGCTGCTTTTACTTTGCCCTGTCGTCACACCGGTACTTGACACATTCTATATAGTAATTTACATAGTGCCTCGACTAAGCATGTTAGCGGTCACAATTGTTATCGCCAGTCCGACCCCTTTAAGAACTTTTAGCGTCCTCTCACTATAAAATATTTTCCTTTTTTTCTTCTTAGATGCAGGCAAATTTTAAAACAAGCTTCATCTATGAGCACTTTGTCGTAAATGAATGGAGCACATCTTCGTTACCTTGCGTTGGCCGTAGTGTTGACAATATTCACTGAGTAGTTAATATTAACTAGAAGCGATGGGTACGCCTATGATATTTTAACGCTGTGGGTATACTGTAGACATTCCTTCATTAATTCCAATATCGTCAAAATGTGATGACACTCTACTTTGGGTTTAACCATGTAGGTTGCACCTGATGATGCGGCTTTACGCCTCGAAACCGGTTGTGTTATAATAAACAAAAATTTTACCAGGTGTTAGCGGAATTCTTCCCAACATCACTCCTTTCAACAGCTACGGATGTCCAGAATATAAAATGGATTGGAATACACAAAGAATTTTAAGAACACACAGACAGACTCACAGACATGATTAGAAAACGCCCACCACCATTCTGTGGACACATACGTTGTAGATTGAACAACAACAAATTCCCGAACAATATTTTTGATGCAGTAAACGCTTCAGTCCAAAAAAATCCAATTTGCTTAAAAAAATGGAAGACGATCTGAACCAAGCATGAATCACTAAGGAAATAGTAAGTGAAAGAGACAAATTGTGGAACAAAATTGTGAAAACGAAATGGGGAGTAAAAAAGGGAGAAAATAGGAAAAATATGGACAACGAAGGAAACAGGAACACAGTCAAAGAATGTAGGGACTTTTTGAAGAGAAAAAGAAATATAAAATCAGAAAACATGAATAATCATGTAACATTCAGATTCAAACATTGTCTTAAGGGAAAAAGTACTAATAATAACAATAATAATAAGGAACATGTGTATGAATTCTATTAGACGACTCCAACGCACAGCTTAGCGACTCAAGTACCCGTAAAACGATCAGTAACTTCCCATCAATTTGCCAACAGAAATGGAGCCAGTGTCATTGAGTTGTGCAACAAAAGAATTTGAAAATCACATCGACCACCATGAGCAAAAGTTTTAAAAAGGAAAAGACTAGGAGGTAGCCCATAAAATAGCTAGATGACTATCAAAACCATCACTTTGCTATCACGCACCGTTCTCAGAAAGAAGTTCACAATGTTCAGTTCCGCATAGGTTCAAACGTCGGTACAGATTCTATCTTGTCCCCATCAAAGTTAAATTTATCCCAAAAGCACACACTGCAACAGTAAGTACTTTCAGAAAATTGAGGCAAAAATGGTCTGAGAAATTAATATAAAGAGGAAAGGGGGAAAGAATAGGCCGTCACCTCGGAACATGTCCAAACTGATATTGTACAGAAAGCCGAGAAGCTACCCCGCAGAAGGGGAACACAAACCTATCTTGGTGGGCCTTAGCATGTGAAGACACTTTGGAAGAAACAAAGTGAGCCTTCCAGAAATATATCAGTAAGTAGTCACCCGAGACTAAAAACGACGCTTTTTCGAGGGCAGTAAACACTGCAACATCAATCATACAGACAAAGAGGAGACACCTGAGAGAACAATATTAAATTATTGAAAATAACTTTATGAAACACAACACGCGTAATTTTTATAGGAGGTTCGGTGGGTACATCCGCGAATTCACACAAGAGAAACTATGTTTCTGAAAGCAGGACGATAAACTTACTCTGACAAATCACGACAACTGCACTATGTGATCAAAAGTATGTGGACACCTCGCTGAAAATGACTTACAAGTTAGTGGCGTCCTCCATCGGTAATTCTGGAATTCAATATGGTGTTGGCCCACTCTTAGCCTTGATGACAGCTTCCACTCTCGCAGCCATACGTTCAATCAGGTACTGCAAGGTTTCTTGGGGAGACGGACGTTGGTCGGTGAGGCCTGGCACGAAATCGGCGTTCCAAAACATCCCAAAAGTGTACTATAGGATTCAGGTCAGGACTTTGTACAAGCCAGTCCATTACAGGGATGTTATTGCCGTGTAACCACTCCGCCACAGGCCATGCATTATGAACAGGTGCTCGATGGTGTTGAAAGGTGCAATCGCCATCCCCGAACTGCTCTTCAACAGTGTCTAACATTCTGCGTGGTGTCTGTTTGTTCTATATCGTGTCTCCCTACCACTTTCGCGCAACGACGCTCTGAGCGTGTTTTTTAGGGAATTGACTAGTTTGAACCTGGGACCTGTTGCTGGTAAGGAGACGCCAGACCACACATGACATGTAGAATTCGGAAGAGTTCAGTGAGACTAGCGATGATATAACCAAATACTTAATGATTTTAGTGTCAGCTCCACTGCACTCCCTGTAAAATAATCTTAATACTAACTAAATTTAGTGGAAGGGGTTCTAGGCTTTCCTATTTTTAGTTAGCTGGTAAAATAACGTCGAAAAAGCAGTTAAGTTTACCATTGGAAATTTTATTCTACTCACAAAACATTGTTTATAAATTGCACTATTGATAAAAGGAAATGTTTTAATACAGGATGGTAAAAACCAACTGCGTTCAGCAAAAATGTGAACGAATATTCCCTGAATGGGTTTCCTAGTTCTACAATGGATCGAAGGATGACCTATGCCATATCACATCTATAATCTAGGTTTAAATTAAGTTTCACAAAAGAGAAAACTACCAAAATGGTCTACAGTGACCCTCAATTATCTTTAATTACTTATCTAACTTGTCGTAAATTACAGTGGCTGATGTGGCTTCTCAATAACTATATAACAGAAAAATCATCGCGTTTCAGATATTTACTTCAAGTGGCAAATGTGAACACCATGAGCTTTAATTGACGATCGACACTAGTATTACGCAAAAAGGAGGTGTAACAGATGAGACTTCTGCAGTTCTGAGTGAAGCTTTATGCGCTGTTATGCGGCATCGCGTGCGTTCATTACCTTGTCAGTGTTCGTCAGGGGGCGGTGGGCAGCACAGCTCCGCTCACCTCACCGTCTTGGAAGCAACTCTCTCCTAACTTCTCCTTACTACAATTTACCGAAGTTGGTTTAAAAAAACTATCTGGCTGTGTTTTCATCTGACCAATCAGGGTCTCAATGTTAACCTTAAGTTCCGCCTACAAAAATTCTGTCTATCCAATGAGAAACGTTATACTTTTCGTGGTGGGGCAATGTTTTCAAAGTTTGCAACGAAACAGAGACGCGAAAAAGTCTCACGCTAAAACTTGCAGGTGGTGTAGCCCTTTTTTGTGTTATCGTAAGATCTATACTGTTCTTCTGGAGGGCTCTAGCTTTTGACATGGGCTGGGGGGTGGTCCTGACGTAACAGAGACGCGAAAAAGTCTCACGCTAAAACTTGTGGGTGATGTGGCCGTTTTTGTGTTATCGTAAGATCTATACTGCTCTTCTGGAGGGCTCTAGCTTTTAACATGGGCTGGGAGGTGGTCCTGACGTAACAGAGACGCGAAAAAGTCTCACGCTAAGGCACTAGCTTTTAACATGGGCTGGGGGTGGTCCTAACGGTTAGGTGGCGATGTGAGTGTCCGTCCCTTATCGTAGCGCCTTCTAACTTAACACGGTTCTGCTCTCGGCTTATGTTCTCATTTCTCCCCTCGGAACTGCGTCTGTCTTACCATGGGGAGGTATGACATACATTTAGGTATTCTTGTGTTAGTCTGTGGTATTCCATTTGCTCACTCGTTACTCGTATTACTTTGGTTAATTTAATGTCACGATTTATTCAGAGCTATGTGACATACTACTGGGTTTGCTTATCATGTCAGTGTTTCCATGGAAGGTGTTGGATTTGCCTGACACCATACATATCACCACCCTTCGAACTTAATTTTTGCACTGAAGTTAGGCAATGATTGAATCGTTGTCTAAGTAAGTCAAAAATTATTCCGTTATCTAAATTTTGTTGCCTACTGTTCAGCCATGTTATTCTGTTTCTGTGCTAGTTTGTATTACTAATTTATATTTTTATATTCTTCCACATTATTCTCAAAAATGACAAGAGAATATTTTTATGCTATTATTAATTTTTAATTATTTTCTTTCTTTATTTAAGTGTGAAGTTTGTTTTTTAAGAAATTTGTTATCGAAAGTGAGGAGTCTTTCACATCGATTTTCTTAGAAATATATTTTGTTTATAAATGTAGTAATTAAGTAAAATCTATTCCTAACACATTTTCTAAATATCATGTAGAAGTAAAATGTTTTTGTTTCTAGACACACATTTCAACATTGTTACACTAACAAATAAGAATTATTTCCAAGAATTGCTTTGACAAAGAAATATACACTCCTGGAAATGGAAAAAAGAACACATTGACACCGGTGTGTCAGACCCACCATACTTGCTCTGGACACTGCGAGAGGGCTGTACAAGCAATGATCACACGCACGGCACAGCGGACACACCAGGAACCGCGGTGTTGGCCGTCGAATGGCGCTAGCTGCGCAGCATTTGTGCACCGCCGCCGTCAGTGTCAGCCAGTTTGCCGTGGCATACGGAGCTCCATCGCAGTCTTTAACACTGGTAGCATTCCGCGACAGCGTGGACGTGAACCGTATGTGCAGTTGACGGACTTTGAGCGAGGGCGTATAGTGGGCATGCGGGAGGCCGGGTGGACTTACCGCCGAATTGCTCAACACGTGGGGCGTGTGGTCTCCACAGTACATCGATGTTGTCGCCAGTGGTCGGCGGAAGGTGCACGTGCCCGTCGACCTGGGACCGGACCGCAGCGACGCACGGATGCACGCCAAGACCGTAGGATCCTACGCAGTGCCGTAGGGGACCGCACCGCCACTTCCCAGCAAATTAGGGACACTGTTGCTCCTGGGGTATCGGCGAGGACCATTCGCAACCGTCTCCATGAAGCTGGGCTACGGTCCCGCACACCGTTAGGCCGTCTTCCGCTCACGCCCCAACATCGTGCAGCCCGCCTCCAGTGGTGTCACGACAGGCGTGAATGGAGGGACGAATGGAGACGTGTCGTCTTCAGCGATGAGAGTCGCTTCTGCCTTGGTGCCAATGATGGTCGTATGCGTGTTTGGCGCCGTGCAGGTGAGCGCCACAATCAGGACATCATGGTGTGGGGAGCGATCTCCTACACTGGCCGTACACCACTGGTGATCGTCAAGGGGACACTGAATAGTGCACGGTACATCCAAACCGTCATCGAACCCATCGTTCTACCATTCCTAGACCGGCAAGGGAACTTGCTGTTCCAACAGGACACTGCACGTCCGCATGTATCCCGTGCCACCCAACGTGCTCTAGAAGGTGTAAGTCAACTACCCTGGCCAGCAAGATCTCCGGATCTGTCCCCCATTGAGCATGTTTGGGACTGGATGAAGCGTCGTCTCACGCTGTCTGCACGTCCAGTACGAACGCTGGTCCAACTGAGGCGCCAGGTGGAAATGGCATGGCAAGCCGTTCCACAGGACTACATCCAGCATCTCTACGATCGTCTCCATGGGAGAATAGCAGCCTGCATTGCTGCGAAAGGTGGATATACACTGTACTAGTGCCGACATTGTGCATGCTCTGTTGCCTGTGTCTATGTGCCTGTGGTTCTGTCAGTGTGATCATGTGATGTATCTGACCCCAGGAATGTGTCAATAAAGTTTCCCCTTCCTGGGACAATCAATTCACGGTGTTCTTATTTCAATTTCCAGGAGTGTACATACACAAGTATTGAGGTATTATCCTAACAAATGTTACAAATGTTAAAAAAAGGGAAAACATCCAACAAGATAATTTTTTATTCTTTGATTTTATAAGGAGAAAATAATTAAATATAGTTATTCTTTTATTTTTATGAGGAGAAAATAAGTGGCATATAGTTTTAGTGTTTATTATACCTTACTTTTGTTCTTTATATACTGTCCATTTCAGAACTAATGACTTATATTTAACGATAGTCTATTTTTTACTTAAGTCCATAGTCGATGACTGTTATTTTGTAGTTTATTAGCTGTCTGGTGGGCTTAACTTATTTAGTTTTTCACACATTTCTTTTGCACAATTCCTACATCACATAATTTGATTTCACACATTCTCACAATCCTATGAATGTTTAAGCATGAGGTTGGCGAATGTTTTTGCACGAAGGTGATGGACTTGAGCGAGATGGATGTGGGCAAGTATTTAATGTACAGCTTCGTTCGTCATTCCTTGTAGGTTTTGCAAGTGTGTGTTGCTGTTGTGGAGGTCCCATACTGGAATGGAGCTGTGAGTGCAGAATCACGTGGTTTACTGGCTTTGTATGCGTGAAAGTCATCGTTATGTGTCGCTGAAAGCGGTCGTTTTTCGTTGTAATACTTCGCAGACGACTAGTTTACAATAGGATAGGGATTTGGGAAAGTATGTTGTATATTCTTCACCCATCTTCTTTCTTGGTCTCAATCTTGAGAATCTTCAACTTCCGTTCTTCCTACTTTTTCTCTGCTTCTTACTTGCTTCTTGGTTCTTCTCTGGGCAGGATATGGAAATATTTATTGATAACTAGTCGCTTTGAAGTTCTCCTCTTAGTAACAGTTTGATAAATTGTTTGGGCGTGTCATTTTTACTTTGTGGAAGTTTTCTTCAGTTTCGTGCATCAGCGTGCTGTTTAATAGCAGTTGTGTGACTTTTACACATATTTTTTGCCAGTGGTGGCATGCCCTAGCCATCTTCTCATCGGGCCGTTTTTTGCTCGCTCCGCCAAGTTGGGGCGCTCGGAGACCCTTCCGGCATTCGGCGTCCCGTCTCGTCTCTGCAGGGCTCCGCCACTGTGCGGCTCCATGTTCTGTCCCAGCAGGGTTCCACTTAGCGGGCAGATTTATTGCCCATTTTCGATACAAGGGCCTTCTGTTGGTCTCGCTGTCCTTTCCTTTCTCTCACCGCTTCTGCCTTGTAGGAATCGTGTCTTGCTAATTACGTCCTTTTCTTTCTTGATACTTCTCTCGTTGCAACTAGTGGGTTGTTGCATCTCATCCTTGCTGGAGTTTTTACAATGGTTCTTACAAAAAGTTTTACTTATAATCATCTAACATATGTCTAGTACCTACGTTGTTTTATGCCTTCTCAAAAAGCTTTACAAATTTCGGCGCCCTTTCCATGTTACAATTCTAAGATATTTTGAGTCTTAACTTCTAAAAGAATCCTCAAATTCGTTTTTTATTTTTTGTGTAGTGTCGTGGTGTATAGCATTTTAGTATTTCATGCTGTTAGACTATCTACGCTTTATCCCTTCACCTTAATCTATGGTACTATTGGTGTTATTATTGAAACTACTTTCTTTTTCCCACCCTCCTCTCTCTTCATTCTTCTTTCTCCTGACGATCTTATCTGCAACATAATCTTGAAATATTGTGCTGATTATTTACCAGTAATAAAATTAATCTTCAAACTTTTTGGTATGGCTCACATGGTGAAGTCCTAAGGTTTTGCCTGTTTTTGGGTTCATTAGTTCCACAGCATTATCATGAGCAGTTCGGCTAATTATGACAGGTCCTTTTATGCAATGTAAAATTTATGTATTTTGTGTTTCTGTTTGCTGGAGAGATGGTGTGTTTTTACAAATACTTTCTGGCCTGCTCAGAATGTTCTTTTAATTGCTGTTCTATCTCCTCTTTCTTTTCTTTTAATGGCTGTCTTTCTGATGTTGGAGAGTGTTGTTGCTATGACTTGTTTGTGCTGTCTACATGGTAAAATAAGAAATGTAACATTTTCTCTGGTTATGTTTGGGGGTTCAATATTTGTAAGTACAGTAACTGGAGGTAGTAGTGTAGTGCTATGTCGCATTTCATTTATTACTTCTTGAAAATCTTTGAGGTATATATCCCAAGTGTTGTGTCTTTTGCCTGCATATAATCGGCATAAAGTGCCTATGTCCTTCATAGATCGTTCTGCTGGATTTATGCTAGGTTTGTACTTAGATATGTAGATGGGTTTTATTTTGTGTTGTTTTAACGTGTTATGCCATTGCACTGATTTGTATTGTGGGCCATTATCCGAAATTATTCGTTCCACTCGACCTACTTGTCTGAGAAAATCTTGTCTAAATACTTTACTTATAGTAAGACCTGCTGCCCGTTTTAATGGTGTCAAGGTAACATATTTAGAAGTAAGTTCCAAAACGACAAATATGAAAATATATCAATTTTTTGTGCGTGGGAGGGGCCCTATCAAATCTGTTGCAGCTATTTGTTTTAATCTTTTAGGTATTATTGGAAACATAGGTGGCTTGGTTTGGAAAGTGATGTGTTTAGCCCTCATAATTTTTGCATTTGACTAATACTGTTCTAATTCGTCTTTCCATGTTAGGAAAATGGCTTGTTAGTTTTATTTTTAAAAACCATTTCTTTGGTCCAAAGTGGCCATTACTTAAATGTGTATACCATATGTACTTATTAATTAGTTCATCTGGGATATAAATTAACCATTCATTCGTTGCAACATTTCATCTAAAAAATAAAACATTGTTTTTTACGAGATAGTGCTGTCGAATGTCTGGAAAATCCTTACTTCTCCACTTGTGTTTGATTCCTAGTATTTCGGGATCCTTGTCCTGTTCTTTGCCTATGTTTTTCAATGCTGTCGTAATGTAGTTTTCGAAAGGTACTTGTTTCATACAGTACATTGCAAACTGGTCTTCTGCTGCTTCCAAACCTATGTTATTGGATGCACCCTGTGGACATCGTGATAAAGCATCTGCTAATACATTCGCTGGTCCTGGTATGTGTGTAATAGTGAAGTCAAATTCTTGTAGTATTAACATCCATCTGGCTAACCTCCCATAAGTTAGTTTGGCGGATAACAGAAATTCTAATGCTTTGTGGCCAGTGTATACTTTTGTTTTTCTTCCGAATAGGAAGTATCGAAAACGTTGGAAGCCCCATACAATGGCCAATGCTTCCAGCTCCGTGACTGAATAGTTTTTCTCGCTTTTTGTGAGTACCCGACTGGCAAATGCAATTGTTCTATATGATCTTAGCCCTTCCTGTTCGTATTCTTGGAATAAAACAACTTCTACACATCTTTTCGCGCTATCAGTGGCCATACAAAAATTTTGTGTTAGATCAGGATGTGCTAAAATCGGTGCTGTTGTTAGTGCGTTTTTCACTTTTAAAAATTCTTCATTGGCTCGTTGATCCCATACCCATGGCGTGCTTTTTACAGTCAATGCACATAGGCGTGGTGTTGCGAGAGAGTCGATCCAAATAAATATTTTATAGAATCCGGTGAGACCTAGAATTCCTTTGAGAGTTTTCTTATTATATGGAGTACAGAATTCTTTGATTGCCGTTAGTTTTTCTGGGTCGGGCATTACCCCTTTCTCTGAAATTATGTGTCCTAGAAATTTCACCTCTCGCCTTCCAAATTTGGCTGTTGTTATATTTACTGTGACCCCATGCTCTTTCATGATCTGTAAAAACTGATTTAATGTGTCGTTGTGATGTTCCCAAGATGGTTCTGCTATAATCACATCATCAACATAACAAGTAATTTTTTGTAAAATTTCAGGACTGAGTATAGTATTAAATCCCCTAATAAATGCTGCTGATGATATGTTTAAACCAAATGGCAATCGGTTAAACTGGTAACATCTACCGAATACGATAAATGCTGTAAATTTTCTACATTCTGGGGCCAATACTATTTGCCAGAAACTACTCCGTAAATCAATTGATGAAAATATCTTAGCACCGTGGAAGTTTTGTATTAATTCTTCTAATTTTTCTCGGCGATCTGTCTCAGTGATTATTATTGTGTTGATCTGTCTGGAATCAAGCACTAACCTGATGCTCCCATCTCGTTTTTGTACAATATGGAGTGGGCTGTTATATGTGGAGGTAGCTGGTTCAATAATAGCGTCATCTAACATTTTAGATATCTCCTGGAATACTTTATTCCTGTAGTTTAATGGGATTGTATAGGGTGGCACTCTAAATGGTTTGTGCTGTTTTACTTCAAACTTGTGCTGAAAGTGTTTAATACGGCCAGTCTCAGGTAAAAATACCTCTGCTCTATCTCGTAAAACACCCTCTGATTCTCTTTTACTGTGTTCCGAAATACCTTGAACTTCTTGCAATTTTTCGTCGATTTCTTTATGGACTTCTAACATGAGTTGAGGCGATTCCCTCTTTTGTGCATACCATTCTAATCCTTCAACCTCTTTATCTCGCATCATTCTTAATTGTTTGTTTATAACTGGTATTTCTTCTAATTTTAGCTTTTGCTCTAAGAGAAGTGTGACATTCCCGTATGTTACGCTACCTTTCCCCATATCTCTCATTTAAAAAATCTGCACCTATAATCAAATCTACTGTTAGTTTAGGTATAATCACGAAGTTGGCTTCGATCTTTTGACCTTGACACGAAAGAGTTAACCTTATTTGTCTCGTAACTTCCGCAGCATTGTTTCTAATAGGACCTCTTACTTTAATCTTACGTGTTTTCAGAACTGGCAATTCCTCACTGGCATTACACTGCATGAATAAATTTTCTGAGATCGCAGTCAGTTCACTTCCACTATCAATTACAATATTGACTGAGATAAGCTTTACCATGGCCTTCACAATTGGTTGAATTTGAAAGGGTTGGTTCTGTTCTTCTTCTTCTTGCATCAACGAATCCTCCACTGAATCATACATGAGTCTTTTTAGGAATTTCCCTTGTGAATTCGAACTTTCTGTAGGATAAGCTTCGACTGCTACTTC
Organism: Schistocerca americana; assembly: GCF_021461395.2. NCBI lineage: Eukaryota > Metazoa > Arthropoda > Insecta > Orthoptera > Acrididae > Schistocerca > Schistocerca americana. The sequence continues at coordinate 630,152,865 of NC_060130.1, forward strand.
TCTCTCTTTTATTTCCACTTCTCTATTTCTCCCTTCATTTACGCTTTCTTCAACATCCTCTACTTTTACCTCATTCTCGTCTATCTTCTCCTTCTTCGTCGCTACTTCCACATAATCGCATCTAAATGCTCTAATTATCGCTTTATAACTTCCTTCATTATATACGTTGGGTTGTGTGCCCACTCGTAACTTATTTTCAACTTCTGTCGACTGCGCATTATCATCATTGAATTCGCTTTCCCTGGTTTCCATTTCAAATAACTCTGCAATACTCATAAATTCGTCCTTTCCTCCTACATTCGTTGTGCATTCCTCTGGTAACTCATCTTCCTCGTCAGTATTCTCCCAATTAATTTAGTCCCAACACGATATTGTTATTTTCTTGTCTTCGTTTTCATCTGGTCCCTGCGGATTTGTTTCTTCCTTCTTCTCTTCTCATGATAAGATTTTTACTTCTCTGTTCAAGGTGCTGCAATTGTCCTGGGTCGGTGCGTCATTCTCTTTGGCATGGGCGCTTAGCTGTCAATTCGAACATTTATCGGGGTTTGGTGCTCTTACCTCCACCTCTTCTATATGTATTCTCTTTTCTTGTCCAGCTTGTTGATAGTGGTTTCTTTGTTGATAATTTGTCGGTCTGTTGGTTCTCCAGTACCCGTTCCGGTTGTCGTTATTCCCTCTGTAATAATTGTTGCCGTTCCTGGGTGAATTATAGTTATTGCCATATTCTCTTCCAAATCCATAACCGGTTCTTTGTTGAAATCTGTTGTCGTTTCTTGGTGCGAAGTTATCACGTGGCTCGTAATTATTGTTTCTTCGTACTGTGTCTTGTGGATTCCACTGCATTTTGCTTTCGTTTTCACGTACGCTTCGTCTTTTTCTTGCGTCATCTTCCGAAAATATGAACTCTAGTTCCCTTAGAATACCTTTAAATGCTTCGGCGTCATTGCCTCCGCGACCTAGTAATGATTGCTGGTATTTCAATGGTAGCTTCATCGCGCATAATTTAATCAACTCTCCGTCACTGTATGGTACATCTAAGCATTGATTTTTCCTTGCCATTAATTCGAAAAATTTCACGGGACTCTTCTCTCCTGAATTTTCAAAATACGGGTTCTGTAATAATTCGTACTTCACTCTGTTCTGTGCTTCGCTGGACCAATATCGTGAGAGAAACTTCTCTCTGAGATCTTCGGACGATCGGCATGTCGCTGCAACATTCTGCATGGTTTCTGCGACTGCTCCTGACATGTGTGCACATATAAAGTCTAATTTGTGTGCTAGCGTCCAGTGTCCTGGTAATCCTACTCGGAATTGATCAATAAAAGTTCGTGGATGTAATGAGTTTCCTTTTCGAAAGTGTTGAAATTTTCTGACTGTGAGGAAATGATCGTTGTCGTACTTCGTCATAGTTCCATATGAAATTCGCTATTCTTCGCCACCTTTGTTTCTGATCATTTCTCCCGTCATTCTTTCCGGTTGCGGTAGATCCATTGGATATTGTCCACTGTAGCTTGCGCCTACCCTTGCGTAGAGTCGTTGGAGTGGTACGCGATAATTTTCTTCCATCGGTTGTGAACGTGTAGCTGAATGCATTGCACTGTACTCTTCGCGACCTGGCTTTCCATTGTCACGTATTGGTTGGGTATCTTGTCTGGCTAACCTTGCCGCTTCATTGCACGATCCAAACTATCTTGAAACATACATTTGTGGTTCCGAATGTGTTTGTGATGCCGTTTGTTCATCAAGAATTCCGAAACGTGTTTGTTGCTGCGCAGGCTGTCTGATTTGACGTATGTTATTTTCCGCCTGTGATTGGAATCGCAAATGCGTAAGTCTTCGTTAATTGCTTGTTTTTCTGGTGCTGTTACAGATACGGACTTGGTTGCAGACTCTGTGCTTGTTCGATTCTGTTCACTACGCTCTTCAACGTTTTGCAACAACTCTGTTCGCAATTTCTGAAATTGTCGCTTCGTTTGCGCTTCTATTTTGACTATGCGGTTATCATATCTTTTCAGCGCTGCTTTTGTGACACGTTTGTATAACACACTGTTTTCAACAATTTCACGCGCTGTACCTGCTGCTTGTCTAGTAATTACGTTTATCTGTTTCTCTAGTTTCTTGACTTCTCCCTGGGTGTTGTTACGTAATGTTTTGATCTCGTCCTGAATGTCATTACGCAATGTTTGTACGTCCTCTTGTACCTTGTCAATGTCTGTTCTCAATTGATTGTGACCTGTTATTAAGTTTCCCATCACTTCTCGAGATTCTTTTGCCTCGTCTTCAATATGACTTAGGTGTAACTGAATTTTTTGTTTTGTTCTCTAATCTCACGCATTTGTCTCGTGGTTTCTGCATTCTGAATTTGAATTTGGTTCGCTATTTCTTTATTTTGTCTTGTCATGATTTCCGTTATTTGTTGTAATAATTCTGCCAGATTGGTGGGTCCTATTGCGTTTTCTTCCGACGTCCTACGCTCTGTGTTTTCGCCCAAGTGTTGCTTCGCAACCGATTGCATTGAACGGTGCTGTGACACGTTTCTGCTCGCATTCCTTGTACTCTGTGGTGAGGGAGCTCTGATTACTTGTACTATGGGTTCTACGTATTCAAGACGCAAGTTAGAATCCTCATCGACTGTCTCTCTACTTTCCTGCTCCTCTGTCGTATGCTGACTTACGTTTTCTATGTCTTGACGTACATTATCCTCGTTATGGTGCGTCATATGTCCTATTTCTCGCGATACTGCATCGTCTGTTGTACTGTCCTCTATTCTCTGTCCATTTTCATGCTGGGTCTCTACCTCAATTCGGTCAAGGTCTCGATCTGCCATTGCTAATCTTTCCGAATCCCTTATTTTCTGTTTTAAAAGCAATGCCCGCTCCCTACTGCGAGTCAACATGCGCTCATACGATCTCACGCGTTTCATAAACTTTTTGTTCACACGACTTGACAAACCATTCACTTACTTGTTCGGTCAGAACCAACTTGTCAACGATGTATCCGCCACCTGTGCGCTTGCATTGGAGAGATAACTTAATTCTAAGAATATTAAAATTCATAACTTAATTATGCTATTGTCTCTGCTAGAATGTCTCATTATCTATTGAATACTTTCTTACTATCTATCGCTGCAGCTACTGTTTTCAACTACTTATGACTTTCAAAAAAAAAATTTTTTTTTATTACGAAAAATTTTTTAACAGGATATTTTTCTGACCTAGTTAGGCATGTGGTCGACCTTCAATCATAGTATTTTACCCTCCTGGCAGGGTCGCCATTTTCTAACATTCTGCATGGTGTCTGTTTGTTCTGTATCGTGTCTCCCTACCACTTTCGCGCAACGACGCTCTGAGCGTGTTTTTTAGGGAATTGACTAGTTTGAACCTGGGACCTGTTGCTGGTAAGGAGACGCCAGACCACACATGACATGTAGAATTCAGAAGAGTTCAGTAAGACTAGCGATGATATAACTAAATACTTAGTGATTTCAGTGTCAGCTCCACTGCACTCCCTGTAAAATAATCTTAATACTAACTAAATTTAGTGGAAGGGGTTCTAGGCTTTCCTATTTTTAGTTAGCTGGTAAAATAACGTCGAAAAAGCAGTTAAGTTTACCATTGGAAATTTTATTCTACTCACAAAACATTGTTTATAAATTGCACTATTGATAAAAGGAAATGTTTTAATACAGGATGACCTATGCCATATCACATCTATAATCTAGGTTTAAATTAAGTTTCACAAAAGAGAAAACTATCAAAATGGTCTACAGTGACCCTCAATTGTCTTTAATTACTTATCTAACTTGTCGTAAATTACAGTGGCTGATGTGGCTTCTCAATAACTATATAACAGAAAAATCATCGCGTTTCAGATATTTACTTCAAGTGGCAAATGTGAACGCCATGAGCTTTAATTGACGATCGACTCTAGTATTACGCAAAAAGGGGGTGTAACAGATGAGACTTCGGCAGTTCTGAGTGAACTTAATGCGCTGTTATGTGGCATCGCACGCATTCATTACCTTGTCGGTGTTCGTCAGAGGGCGGCGGACAGCACAGCTCCGCTCACCTCGCCGTCTCGGAAGCAACTCTCTCCTAACTTCTCCTTACTACAATTTACCGAAGTTGGTTTAAAAAAACTATCTGGCTGTGTTTTCATCTGACCAATCAGGGTCTCAGTGTTAACCTTAAGCTCCGTCTACAAAAATTCTGTCTATCCAATGAGAAACATTATACTTTTCGTGGTGGGGCAATGTTTTCAAAGTTTGCAACGTAACAGAGACGAGAAAAAGCCTCACGCTAAAACTTGCAGGTGGTGTAGCCCTTTTTTGTGTTATCGTAAGATCTATACTGTTCTTCTGGAGGGCTCTAGCTTTTGACATGGGCTGGGGGGTGGTCCTGACGTAACAGAGACGCGAAAAAGTCTCACGCTAAAACTTGCGGGTGGCGTGGCCCTTTTTGTGTTATCGTAAGATCTATACTGTTCTTCTGGAAGGCTCTAGCTTTTAACATGGGCTGGGGGTGGTCCTGACGTAACAGAGACGCGAAAAGTCTCACGCTAAGGTTCTAGCTTTTAACATGGGCTGGCGGTGGTCCTAACGGTTAGGTGGCGACGTGAGTGTCCGTCCCTTATCGTAGGGCCTTCTAACTTTACACGGTTCTGCTCTCGGCTTCTGTTCTCGTTTCTCCCCTCGAAACTGCGTCTGTCTTACCATGGGAAGGTATGACATGCATTTAGGCATTCTTGCATTAGTCTGTGGTATTCCATTTGCTCACTCGTTACTCGTATTACATTGGTTAATTTAATGTCACGATTTATTCAGAGCTATGTGACATACTACTGGATTTGCTTATCATGTCAGGGTTTTCGTGGAAGGTGTTGGATTTGCCTGACACCTTACAAGTGGGAAGCAAGAAGGTGCTTAAAACATCAATGTAGGCCTGTGCTGTGATAGTGCCACGCAAAACAACAAAGGGTGCAAGCTCCCTCCATGAAAAACACGACCATACCATAACACCACCGCCTCCGAATTTTACTGTTGGCACTACACACGCTGGCAGATGACGTTCACAGGGCATTCGTCATACCCACCCGCCACTCCACACAACGTGGTACCACTGTTCAATCGTCCAATGTTGACGCTCCTTACACCAAGCGAAGCGTCCTTTGGCATTTCCCGGCGTGATGTGTGGCTTATGAGCAGCCACTCGACCGTGAAATCCGTTTTCTGACCTCCCGCCTAACTGTCATAGCGCTTGCAGTGGATCCTGATGCAATTTGGAATTCCTGTGTGATGGTCTGGGTAGATGTCTGCCTATTACACATTACAACCCCCTTCAACTTCAAAATGGTTCAAATGGCTCTGAGTACTATGCGACTTAACTTCTGAGGTCATCAGTCGCCTAGAACTTAGAACTAATTAAACCTAACTAACCTAAGGACATCACACACATCCATGCCAGAGGCAGGACTCGAACCTGCGACCGTAGCGGTCGCCCGGCTCCAGACTGTAGCGCCTAAACCTCACGGCCACTCCGGCCGGCCCCCTTCAACTGTCTCAACGGTCTCTGCGCGTCAGCAGACGAGGTCGGCGTGTATGCTTTTGGTCTCTGTGCATCAGCAGACGAGGTCGGCGTGTATGCTTTTGTGCTGTACGTGTCCCTTGACGTTTCCATTTCACTATGACATCGGAAACTGTGGACCTAGGGATGTTTAGGAGTGTGTAAATATCACTTACAGGCGTATGACACAAGTGACACCCAATCACCTGACCACGTTCGAAATGCGTAAGTTCCGCGGAGCGCCCCATTCTGCTCTCTCACAATGTCTAATGACTACTGAGGTACCTGATATGGAGTACTTGGCAGTAGGTGGCAGCACAATCCAATGTTCACATAGTGTATACGTAGCAATTTCGGTACAATTCTAACTACGCAACTTTCCAGATCCACCTTTAGATTTTCTAGGGATACTCCTGCACACACACTCCCATAATCTCAATCACCTATCAAAGCTTAAATCTACAAATATACTCTTAGACTCACAAACAACTGCGTACCAGATCGGGTTGACGGAGGAGATAGAGAAGATCCAAAGAAGAGCGACGAGTTTCGTCACAGGGTTATTTGGTAACCGTGATAGCGTTACGGAGATGTTTAACAAACTCAAGTGGCAGACTCTGCAAGAGAGGCGCTCTGCATCGCGGTGTAGCTTGCTCTCCAGGTTTCGAGAGGGTGCGTTTGTGGATGAGGTATCGAATATATTGCTTCACCCTGCTTATACCTCCCGAGGAGATCACGAATGTAAAATTAGAGAGATTAGAGCGCGCACGGAGGCTTCCAGACAGTCGTTCTTCCCGCGAACCATACGCGACTGGAACAGGAAAGGGAGGTAATGACAGTGGCACGTAAAGTGCCCTCCGCCACACACCGTTGGGTGGCTTGCGGAGTATAAATGTAGATGTAGATGTAGAACTTGAGATCTGCGAAAGATGGCGGCGTCATTGCATATTCATTGAAGCACACTTTAGGAACTTACAGAAATTATCACAGATATTTGGCACACGGGAAAACTGTCAGGAGATTCGAAGGACGCACTCATCCACCCCCTCAACAAGAAAGGTGACAGAACAGACGTAAATAACTACAGAGGGAGCTACTCAGATGCAAGATATTCTCTCTATATGTACTGCAAAGGACACAAGGACAGCAAGAACTCTGATGATATCCTAGAAGGACAAGTACTAGACTCAAAGACAGTAAGCCTCATTAACCAAAGACTCATGGACACAAAGTTAAATTTACGTCGGATGTATCACAACCCTTTGAAATTAAACAAGTGTTCGCCAGGGAGAACGATTGTACCATCTCATCTCAAATATTCTCTTAGATAAAGTCCTTAGGCAACAGAAAAATTAAATTAAAAAATCACGTTCTCTGGAAACCTTTTCTGGTGGGACGAATGCCGATGACATTAATATCTTTTGCTTTGCTTTGGCAGACGATTTAACGATACTAGCGGACAGTAAAATCACAGCAGTAAGACAGAAATGCTCAACGAATGCGATACAAAGGCTAGGCTACAACTTGATTTGTGGCAGTCTGTTAGCGGACTGACATGTCTCATGTTTTATAATCATAATGTATTTTAATCCATTTGGTTTGAGTTCAGTTGAGGCTAGCTGATGTGTGCTCACGTCAATTAACATCTTACTTCTCTATTTACATACTGGTAATTGCATATAAATCTTTCCGTAGCTATCGTGAATGTTGAATCTAAGACCGAGAAACCCCCTGTGAATCTTGGACAGCAAAGCAGAGTTCTGCATAGCACTCAGAAGCGACCATTACTCTTTCGGGTTAAGACTCAGGTACCGTTAGGTCCAGTGCGACCGAGCGGCTAGGCTGCGCTCTCCCGGCAATGTTCTGAGCCTTACGTGTTGCCTGTGGTTGAAACTCGGAGCTGTCATATTTCTTTATTTCGCACTAGGTGTGGTCTTGGAGACTTCCCTGGAAATCAGATAATGGAGCAGCAGAACACTTGAATTCTGCCGAATCGTCGAGCTTAGCGAGCCGGCGCAGCCAGGTTTAACTGTTTTACAATAGCAGTTAATTTTCAAATTGGAAAGTCCATATTAGAAGCTCTTGGTGTGTGGTTATGAGGCACTTCGCAGAACAATGAGAAATGAAGAGGTCCAAGTCTTCACACAGAACAACCCGGACAGTTTGTCGAAAAGTTAGAACAAGACTCCTTACTGGTTAACAGTAATAATTTAGCAGAGAGGAGGAGCTTAGCATTGGCTTCCCAAGAGTCCAATATGTGGAGCCAGCGGACTGACTACAGTGGGGTCGTCAGGAAGACTTCTTCAGAACTGGGTATTTCCATAGGTTAACATTGCAAACTTGGACATCGTTAATTTGCTTATGGCCATGCCACTGAGCAGAGTTTTCTAAAATCGTCTCATTGGCCCACAGAAATGCGTAAAGGCGCAGAAGCGAGAGTCTGCAGGATGAGCAAAACTGTCTTCTTCACAGGGCGCCTAATAGGGCGGACTTCTTCTCCAGTAGGCATCGCAGAAACACTACGACCTTAGCAGTGCAGACTTATCCGCCAGCAACACTTAACAGCAGCTCATGATTTCTGCACCACGACATAAAGAGTTCGGTAGATGAAGCAAGTTAGGCAAACGGGTTTGGAGACTCATTGGTAGGCGTTATGTTAGGAATGAGCAATAGTTTCTATTCTGTTATTTCATGGAAAGTTTGTGGGCACAATCAGTTTATTTCTTGAAGTAGTATGCATACTTTAGATAACCATCCTATCGGCATAACCATGCAATCACTGACGGTGTACCACGAGGTCGTATTTCTACGGACGATTTATGAAATAATAACATCACACATTGTCCTTATACTCCGGTCTTTGCCAAGATTTTAGTAGCATTCATGTTCAATAATAATACAGCCTGAGGACTTGACGTTTCTGATCCTCAACCAAACTGTATGCTTAAATTCATATCAATCTTCTCTGACAGAAATTTGAAATAAATTAATTTGATTTGGAATCCTATTTAATTTAGCAATGAGATCTCTTCATGTCACTGATTAAATGTGTTACTAGATGTTCAACCCAAGCCTCATGTTTCATTAGAGTCACTCCATTTAAATCAATTTGACCCGTTACACACAGTTCAGTTAAGTCACACGAGGCTATGGAAATTTAGACTTCATAACACAACTGCCCACTAGTGAAATCTCTTGAAAACACTGAACTGATCTTTCGTAAATTTAACATGAAATTAAAATGACCAACGGAAAATCAAAAGAGACAGACATTGCAAGTATTTCAGTGAGATCATAGAACAAACGAGGTTAGTAAAGGAAGCACTAAGAGTTCGATTACAAAAACTCTGGAGCGCTGGCAGGGGAACGCATGTCATCTACAACCAGAAGTACACATCTAAGCACATAAACATGAGGCATTACAACGCAGTGATCACCCCTTATACTCTTTAACTGAGCGCAGTTCTAATTCTTAACAGGAAAGGCTGTCTGGAAAACATTCTGATGGAAGAACAAAGAATTATAAGGAAAATTCTTGGCCCTGACAAAACGGAGGACTGAAATCACAGTAAGAAACACAGAAATTCTCAGACCTGACAGAAGACATTAGAAAACGAGGAATTACGTTTTGGAGGCAAGTTCAAATACTCCAACCAACGAGGCTCACACACAAGTTTATGGAACACTTTGAAAAGCTGAAGACTACCACTGATCTAGTAAATTAAAAAGGACCACGAGAAAGCCCAGGTGGATGCCGTGTAAATAGTAGATAGGAACCTGTTCAGTCAAAAATCCGAACGAAGTCAAGGGAAGATAGAAGAATAGTCTATGGAGAGAGGATGAGAGCCGTATGGAAGGTCAAGAAAATGAATCTAAAAGCACTGCTTGATCCAACTGAGTGCGAACACGAATAATAACAATAATAATAATCATATTACCATATATAGACGAGCTGTAGTTGTACGTTGTAACTAAATATCTTGAAAAGCTTTTTGAGCAGTTTTCTTCAAATTTTTACACGATACTCTAATAAACGTTCGGACGGATGTGCGCTACACATTTTTAAATGTATAAGGTATATAAATATATACATGGTAAGAAAACAGCGTCAACGCTTAATACGTTGTGCGGGAAGACAGACTGATCAGCTTTCAAGAATAAACCCATATTCAGAAACGCCCGGCATGGGCGCTGGAGAGCGTCGAAGTCTGAGAACGAACTGCTGTGATGCTTTGTTCCTATTCGTTTTGATGCCAGAACACGGAATGTATGCAACGATTTAGCCATCTTTGTACTGCGGATGGAGGACCTGAGCCTAACGACATTCCTGCACATGCGCTTCATTCCTCCACCACAGCCTTGTTCACATCCTTCTGCGGACCATGTGTGGTCTGCGAATTCAGTAAGGTCGCTAACAGCAGTGAGACATGTACCAGTACCCAGCTACGAACATGACAGAATTGCCGTTTGCATACCGTAAAGCGAATTGCAAAGGCAGAGCTGCTGCAAGATTTTACTAGGAACGTTTTCCAAAAAGACGTACCCCACATCATTCCACTATCGTGGCCATCGAGAGAGGCCTCAGAGAAGCCGGAAAGTTGCACGTATGTTTTTTCTGCCTAAGGAGTGTCCATTGTACAGTAAAGTAGAACCACTTTATCCTTGATATTTGAGAACATTATCTCTAGTCTATTGTTTGTCTTCTGGTAGGTGTCGAAACGTGATGCGAGTCTCCCACGCTCAGCTTGAACACTACAGTTGGAGTAACACGTGCTGACAATGTTCGAAGAGGACTCAGCCACCCAATGCATACTCCAGCTACAATTCCCGAACATTGTGCTATTCACGGATGAATGCATGTTTACTAGAGACGGCAGATTAAACTTGCACAACATGCATGTTTGGGCGGAAGAAAATCTGGTGATTCAAAATCACCAACACAAGTTCGATATTAACATCTGGGCACGGGGAATTGGTGATCATAGCACAGATAGTCCCAGTCTTCAAGAAGGGTCGTCGAGCAGATGCGCAAAACTATAGACCTATATCTCTTACGTCGATCTCTTGTAGAATTTTAGAACATGTTTTTTGCTCGCGTATCATGTCATTTCTGGAAACCCAGAATCTACTATGTAGGAATCAACATGGATTCCGGAAACAGCGATCGTGTGAGACCCAACACGCCTTATTTGTTCATGAGACCCAGAAAATATTAGATACAGGCTCCCAGGTAGATGCTATTTTTCTTGACTTCCGGAAGGCGTTCGATACAGTTCCGCACTGTCGCCTGATAAACAAAGTAAGAGCCTACGGAATATCAGACCAGCTGTGTGGCTGGATTGAAGAGTTTTTAGCAAACAGAACACAGCATGTTGTTATCAATGGAGAGACGTCTACAGACGTTAAAGTAACCTCTGGCGTGCCACAGGGGAGTGTTATGGGACCTTTGCTTTTCACAATATATATAAATGACTTAGTAGATAGTGTCGGAAGTTCCATGCGGCTTTTCGCGGATGATGCTGTAGTATACAGAGAAGTTGCTGCATTAGAAAATTGTAGCGAAATACAGGAAGATCTGCAGCGGATAGGCACTTGGTGCAGGGAGTGGCAACTGACCCTTAACATAGACAAATGTAATGTATTGCGAATGCATAGAAAGAAGGATCCTTTATTGTATGATTATATGATAGCGGAACAAACACTGGTAGCAGTTACTTCTGTAAAATATCTGGGAGTATGCGTACGGAACGATTTGAAGTGGAATGATCATATAAAACTAATTGTTGGTAAGGCGGGTACCAGGTTGAGATTCATTGGGAGAGTGCTTAGAAAATGTAGTCCATCAACAAAGGAGGTGGCTTACAAAACACTCGTTCGACCTATACTTGAGTATTGCTCATCAGTGTGGGATCCGTACCAGGTCGGGTTGACGGAGGAGATAGAGAAGATCCAAAGAAGAGCGGCGCGTTTCGTCACTGGGTTATTTGGTAACCGTGATAGCGTTACGGGGATGCTTAATAAACTCAAGTGGCAGACTCTGCAAGAGAGGCGCTCTGCATCGCGGTGTAGCTTGCTCGCCAGGTTTCGAGAGGGTGCGTTTCTGGATGAGGTATCGAATATATTGCTTCCCCCTACTTACACTTCCCGAGGAGATCACGAATGTAAAATTAGAGAGATTAGAGCGCGCACGGAGGCTTTCAGACAGTCGTTCTTCCCGCGAACCATACGCGACTGGAACAGGAAAGGGAGGTAATGACAGTGGCACGTAAAGTGCCCTCCGCCACACACCGTTGGGTGGCTTGCGGAGTATCAATGTAGATGTAGATGTAGATGGACCATATCCGCTGCCAAACAGGCTATCAGGACCGTTCTACCTCAGAACTTTTGCCTACCCTATTGGATGTAGTGAAAGTAAATGTTCGGATGGACATGTGGCTGCAATACGATGGAGGTCCAGTATACTTTGATGTCAACTAGCAGAATCACCACAACGTCGCATATCCTAGTCGATGGATTGGTAGGGCTGGAGCAGTTACATGGAGAACACGGTCGTCGGATCTGACACTTCTCGACTATTTTTTGTGTCGTAGTATTAAGAGTATGGTGTATGGCACACCTGTAACGTCAGCAGAGGATCTTACTGCTAGAGTCCACGGAATGACTGGAAAACGTCCGACGTCAGGACGTATTGGCTCTTGTGCGTGAGGCTCAGCACCGTCGATGTAGGCTTTGCGTTGACGTAGGAGGTACGCAGATCAAAGCCCGTTTGTAATGCACGATGTGCTACTCATGTTGCGTTTATTGACGTAATATGGGACGCTCTCCAGCAACCAAGCTGTGTGTTTCCGGATATGGATTCCTTCTTGAAAACCGATCAGTGTGCCTTTCCGCATAACATGCTAAGAGCTTTCGGTACCCTGTACATCTACATAAAATGGAAAGGTTTTTAGGAAAAATCTCGGGAATTTCTTGACCTATTTACTTAAAATTTTTACACGATACTCCAATGAAGATTCAGACAGGCATAAATATATGTAGTATACTGGGTTAATCATCTAAAACTTGCACCGAAAACATTGCGGAAATGGAACTTGCTATTGATGTGCGGTTTTCGCAGAATTGTCAGTAGCTCGTATGTTAGCCAATAAAGAGATTTTAGCAATACTTAAAAAAAATGTCCTTTTACGCACACATGCACATTTTTAATGGAACAATGCCTATTAACATTAGCAAAGTAAAAGTAGAATAGATCTGAATGTCAGTTGTGTTTGCTGCAGGATTCTAGTGTGAGTCGTTTACGAAATATCGCATTTTGAAAAATTTCCATATCGACACCTGTTTGTGCCAATCACCCTGCGTAATTGCTAAGTCCGATGTTGTTATGTTTACTCATAGCTTGCCTGTGTGTTCCTTGAGTGCTTGATGGTCAGTCAGTGTGTGACAGTCCAGACAGTACGTCGAGTGCGGACCATGGGATTTACCAATGCAGAAAATGCCGACTTGCTCATGGTGTATGGAGTGTATAGGAAGAGTGCAGTTCGTTCTTGTACGGTGTATGCGATAATATATCTCTATAGACGTCAACTAATTCGGCAGTTATTTATGAACTTTTCATCTAGTACCTGAAAGTGGTAATGTAACACCTGGACAACGTAACAGAAGGACACAAATAACGGCAGAAGAGGGGTAATTAACGCTCTTGCTGCTGTTCAGTTGATCGGCACGTTAGCTCCCTCGCAGTAGCACGACGAAGTGGCTTAAGTCAGCAAGTCTCCTAAGTATTATCCATCGACATAGGTTCTATCCATATCACATCTCCCTCCATCAAAAAGTGCATGAAAACGATTATGAGAATCGTGTTAACTTCTGTGCATCTGCATTAAGACAGGATACTCCGCATGTATCATGTATCTTGTTTAGTGACGAAGCTGCATTTACCAATCATGATCAGGTAAACTACCGGAACAGGCGCTATTGGTCTCATGGGAATCCCCGATGGCTTTGTCAGGTGGAAAGTCAGCGTCCATGGAGTATAAACGTGTGGTGTGGGATAGCGAACCATCAGCTGATAGGCCCATTTTCATAGACGGAACACGGAACGCGTAAAATTATCGTAATCTTCTAACAGACCGTCTTCCACGGATGCTAGATGACGTTCCTCTGCAGACAAGGAGGAACCTGTGGTACCAAGATGATGGCTGCCCTGAATGCACAGAATGTCTTCACGAATTGTTTCGAAATCGCTTGATTGGACGCAGACAACCGGTACCTTCGCCGACCTGTTCGCCGGATTTGACGCCAGTAGACTTTTTTTCTGTGGGGAAAGCTGAAAGACGCCGTCTACGAAGACATATAAACTACACCCGATGATACGCAACTACGTATTATTGCAGCCTGCTCGGATATCTCCTCTGAAATGCTAGGTATGTGTGCAGCAGTCGATCCATACCAACTGGAAGTGTGTGTTGCCGCTGCTGGTGGTCATTTTGGACACAACGTGTGAGTGTCAGTTGTCTCGTTACTGGTCAGAATATACATAACTAGTGTATGCACTGATGTTGTTATTTAGCGTGTGCTACCACAGGTGTTGTACAATTGTCGTTGCGGGAACTTTTCAAAATACGATACCTCGTAAACGACTCGCACTAGAATACCGCAACAAACACCACATACGTTCAAATTTACTTTAATTTTCTTTTGTTAACGTCAGTAGCATTGTTCCATATAAAAAATGTATGTTTGCACAAAAAAGTACACTTTCTAAGACTAACGTACGAGCCTCTGATTACCAATCCGTTCCGTGAAAATCGCACTCCAATGGCACTTACCACATCCACAATATCTGCAGTGCATGTTTTAGGTGATTCATTTTGTATGCATATATACTATATCAAGCGAAAATGTAGTTAGCAAAAACTCGCAATATGCCTGACCAATTTGCTTGAGATTTTTACTTGAAACTCTAATGAACGCTCAAACTGACATAGACTACATAATTTATATATATATATATATATATATATATATATATATATATATATATATATACTCCTGGAAATTGAAATAAGAACACCGTGAATTCATTGTCCCAGGAAGGGGAAACTTTATTGACACATTCCTGGGGTCAGATACATCACATGATCACACTGACAGAACCACAGGCACATAGACACAGGCAACAGAGCATGCACAATGTCGGCACTAGTACAGTGTATATCCACCTTTCGCAGCAATGCAGGCTGCTATTCTCCCATGGAGACGATCGTAGAGATGCTGGATGTAGTCCTGTGGAACGGCTTGCCATGCCATTTCCACCTGGCGCCTCAGTTGGACCAGCGTTCGTGCTGGACGTGCAGACCGCGTGAGACGACGCTTCATCCAGTCCCAAACATGCTCAATGGGGGACAGATCCGGAGATCTTGCTGGCCAGGGTAGTTGACTTACACCTTCTAGAGCACGTTGGGTGGCACGGGATACATGCGGACGTGCATTGTCCTGTTGGAACAGCAAGTTCCCTTGCCGGTCTAGGAATGGTAGAACGATGGGTTCGATGACGGTTTGGATGTACTGTGCACTATTCAGTGTCCCCTCGACGATCACCAGTGGTGTACGGCCAGTGTAGGAGATCGCTCCCCACACCATGATGCCGGGTGTTGGCCCTGTGTGCCTCAGTCGTATGCAGTCCTGATTGTGGCGCTCACCTGCACGGCGCCAAACACGCATACGACCATCATTGGCACCAAGGCAGAAGCGACTCTCATCGCTGAAGACGACACGTCTCCATTCGTCCCTCCAATCACGCCTGTCGCGACGCCACTGGAGGCGGGCTGCACGATGTTGGGGCGTGAGCGGAAGACGGCCTAACGGTGTGCGGGACCGTAGCCCAGCTTCATGGAGATGGTTGCGAATGGTCCTCGCCGATACCCCAGGAGCAACAGTGTCCCTAATTTGCTGGGAAGTGGCGATGCGGTGCCCTACGGCACTGCGTAGGATCCTACGGTCTTGGCGTGCATCCGTGCGTCGCTGCGGTCCGGTCCCAGGTCGACGGGCACGTGCACCTTCCGCCGACCACTGGCGACAACATCGATGTACTGTGGAGACCTCACGCCCCACGTGTTGAGCAATTCGGCGGTACGTCCACCCGGCCTCCCGCATGCCCACTATACGCCCTCGCTCAAAGTCCGTCAACTGCACATACGGTTCACGTCCACGCTGTCGCGGCATGCTACCAGTGTTAAAGACTGCGATGGAGCTCCGTATGCCACGGCAAACTGGCTGACACTGACGGCGGCGGTGCACAAATGCTGCGCAGCTAGCGCCATTCGATGGTCAACACCGCGGTTCCTGGTGTGTCCGCTGTGCCGTGCGTGTGATCATTGCTTGTACAGCCCTCTCGCAGCGACCGGAGCAAGTATGGTCGGTCTGACACACCGGTGTCAATGTGTTCTTTTTTCCATTTCCAGGAGTGTATATATATATATATATATATATATATATATATATATATATATATATATATATATATATATATGTACTGGTTCGTATATTGTGTGAACAGGAAATGTTTTCAACAAAAATCTCAGAAAGTTCTTGACTGATGTACTTCAAATTTTTACACGGTATTCCAATAAAAATTAGGACACATACGCAACATACATATTAATATATACATTACATAAATTTGTACTATTACTTAGAGACAAATAGTTGTTTAAAGTTCTCACAAATGAACTTGGGAAGACCTTGATCGATTTACTTTCAGTATTTATATGATGCTCTTATGTACATTAGGGAGAAATGTGTAAATGTTGATAAGCTAAATCTCCAAAATTTCTTGACTGATTTATTTCACGCTTTCACGCAATATTCCAATAAACCATTGGAAAAATACACCTATAAGTGCTTATTTTACATAGATAAGTTGTTGATTAATGTTGTTCCCAACAATCCCGAAAAGTTATTGGCCGATTTACTTCAAATTCTTCATGATACACAAATAAAGGTTCAAATGGACGTAGCTACATATTTTTTAATATATATGGTTTAGAAACGTGTATCTAATGGTCTCCCCCCCCCCCTGAACCATGGATCTTACTGTTGGTGTGGTAGCTTGCATACCTCTTCTATACAAGGTAGACGTAGCCGTACCGTAGGAGCAACCACACCGGAGGGGTGTCTGTTGAGAGACCAGAAAAACGTGTGGTTTCTGGAGAGGGCAGCAGCCTTTTTAGTAGTAGCAGGGGCAACAACCTGGATGACTAACTGATCTGACCTTGTAACATCAACCAAAAAGACCTTACCATGCTGGTACTGCGAACGGCTAAAAGTAAGGGGAAACTATAGCCGTAATTTTGCCCGATTACATGCAGCTCTATTGTCTGATTAAGTGATGATGACATCCTCTTGGGTAAAATATTCCTGAGGTAAAACAGTCTTCCATTCGGATCACCGGGAGAGGACTACATCTACATCTACATGATTACTCTGCAATTCACATTTAAGTGCTTGGCAGAGGGTTCATCGAACCACAATCATACTATCTCTCTACCATTCCACTCCCGAACAGCGCGCGGGAAAAACGAACACCTAAACCTTTCTGTTAGAGCTCTGATTTTTCTTATTTTATTTTGATGATCATTCCTACCTATGTAGGTTGGGCTCAACAAAATAATTTCGCATTCGGAAGAGAAAGTTGGTGACTGAAATTTCGTAAATAGATCTCGCCGCGACGAAAAACGTCTTTGCTTTAATGACTTCCATCCCAACTCGCGTATCATATCTGCCACACTCTCTCCCCTATTACGTGATAATACAAAACGAGCTGCCCTTTTTGCACCCTTTAGATGTCCTCCGTCAATCCCACCTGGTAAGGATCCCACACCGCGCAGCAATATTCTAACAGAGGACGAACGAGTGTAGTGTAAGCTGTCTCTTTAGTGGACTTGTTGCATCTTCTAAGTGTCCTGCCAATGAAACGCAACATTTGGCTCGCCTTCCCCACAATATTATCTATGTGGTCTTTCCAACTGAAGTTGTTCGTAATTTTAACACCCAGGTACTTGGTTGAATTGACAGCCTTGAGAATTGTACTATTTATGGAGTAATCGAATTCCAACGGATTTCTTTTGGAACTCATGTGGATCACACTTTTCGTTATTTAGCGTCAATTGCCACTTGCCACACCATACAGCAGTCTTTTCTAAATCGCTTTGCAACTGATACTGGTCTTCGGATGACCGTACTAGACGGTAAATTACAGCATCATCTGCGAACAACCTAAGAGAACTGCTCAGATTGTCACCCAGGTCATTTATATAGATCAGGAACAGCAGAGGTCTCAGGACGCTTCCCTGGGGAACACCTGATATCACTTCAGTTTTACTCGATGATTTGCCGTCTATTACTACGAACTGTGTCCTTCCTGACAGGAAATCACGAATCCAGTCGTACAACTGAGAAGATACCCCATAGGCCTGCAGCTTGATTAGAAGTAGCTTGTGAGGAACGGTGTCAAAAGCTTTCCGGAAATCTAGAAATACGGAATTAACTTGAGATCCCCTGTCGATAGCGGCCATTACTTAGTGCGAATAAAGAGCTAGCTGCGTTACACAAGAACGATGTTTTCTGAAACCATGCTGATTACGTATCAATAGATCGTTCCCTTCGAGTTGATTCATAATGTTTGAATACAGTATATGCTCCAAAACCCTACTGCAAACCGACGTCAATGATATAGGTCTGAAGCCGGCCGCGGTGGTCTAGCGGTTCTAAGCGCGCAGTCCGGAACCGCGCGACTGCTACGGTCGCAGGTTCGAATCCTGCCTCGGGCATGGATGTGTGTGATGTCCTTAGGTTAGTTAGGTTTAAGTAGTTCTAAGTTCTAGGGGACTGATGACCACAGATGTTAAGTCCCATAGTGCTCAGAGCCATTTGAACCATTTGATATAGGTCTGTAGTTCGATGGATTACTCCCACTACCCTTCTTAAACACTGGTGCGACCTGCGCAATTACCCAATCTGTAGGTACAGATCTATCGGTGAGCGAGTGGTTGTGTATGATTGCTAAGTAGGGAGCTATTATATCAGCGTAATCTGAAAGAAACCTAATCGGTATACAATCTGGACCTGAAGACTTGCCCGTATCAAGCGATTTGAGTTGCTTCGCAACCCCTAAGGTGTCTACTTCTAAGAAACTCATGCTAGCAGCTGTTCGTGTTCCAAATTCTGGAATATTCCATTCGTCTTCCCTGGTGAAGGAATTTCGGAAAACTGCGTTCACTAACTCCGCTTTAGCGGCACAGTCGTCGGTAACAGTACCATCGGCACTGCGCAGCGAAGGTATTGACTGCGTCTTGCCGCTTGTGTACTTTACATACGACCAGAATTTCTTCGTATTTTCTACCAAATTTCGAGACAATGTTTCGTTGTGGAACCTATTAAAGGCATCTCGCATTGAAGTCCGTGCCAAATTTCGCGCGTCTGTAAATTTTAGCCAATCTTCGGGATTTCGCGTTCTTCTGAACTTCGCATGCCTTTTCTGTTGCCTCTGCCACAGCGTTCGGACCTCTTTTGTGTACCATGGGGGATCTGTTCCATCTCTTACCAATTTATGAGGTATGAATCTCTCAATTGCTGTTGCTACTATATCTTTGAATTTGAGCCACATCTCGTCTACATTTGCATAGTCAGTTCGGAAGGACTACTCACGAGGATGTCGTCATCAGGAAAAACAAAACTGGTGTTTTACGTAACGGAGCGTGGAATGTTAGATCCCTTAGTCGGGCAGGTAGGTCAGAAAATTTAAAGAGGGAAATGGATAGATTGATGTTAGATATAGTAGGAATTATTGAAGTTCGGTGGCAGCAGGAACAAGACTTCTGGTCAGGTGATGAATTCAGGGCGATGAATGAAAAATCAAATAGATGTATTGCAGGAGTAGTCTTAATAATGAATAAGAAAACAGAAATACGGGTAAGCTACTATGAGCAGCATTGTCAACGCATTATTGTAGCTAAGACAGACACAAAGCCCACAACAACCACAGTGGTACAAGATAATTTGCTAACTAGCTCTGCGGATGATCAAGAGAATGATGAAATGAATGATGATATAAAACAAATTATTCATATAGTTGAAGTAGATGAAAATTTAATGGTGATGGGGGACTAGAATTAGATAGCAGGAAAAGGAAGAGGAGAAAAAATTGTGGGTAAATATGGACTAGGGAAAGGAATGAAAGAGAAAGCCGCCTGGTAGAATTTTTCACAGAGCATACCTTAATCACCCGTAATACGTGGTTTAACAATTATGAAACAATTACGTAGACGTGGAAGAGACCTGGAGGCACCGGAAGGTTTCATATTCATTATGTAAGGGTAAGACAGAGAATTCGGAACCAGATTTTAAATTGTAAAGCATTTCCAGGGGCAGATGTGGACTCTGAAAAGAATTTATTGGTTATGAACTGTAGATTAAAAATAAAGAAATTGTTAAATGGTAGGAAATTAAAGAGATAGGATTGGGATAAGTTGAAAGAACCAGAAGTTGTTGCGAGTTTCTGAGGGAGCATTGGGCAACGACTGACTAGAACAGGGCAAAAGAATGTAGTAGAAGACGAATGGATAACTTTAAAAGATGAAACTGTGAAGGCAGCAGAGGATCAAGTACGTAAAAAGTCAAGGCATAGCAGAAATCCTTGGATAACACAGGAGATAATAAATGTAACTGATGAAAGGAAAAGGATAAAAATGCAGCAAATAAAGCAGGCGAAAGGGAATAAAAACATATAAAAAAATGAGATTGACGGGAAGTGCAGAGCTGCTAAGCGGGAATGGCTAGAGGACAAATGCACAAGGGTATAGAAGCAGACATCATTTAGTTCAAATATAGACACTTGCTACAGGAAAATTAAAGAGACTGATGGAGAGAAGAGAAGCAGCTATGTGAATATCAAGAGCTCAGATGGAAATCCAGTCGTAAGCAAAGGCAGGAAAGCTGAAAGTTGGATGAGTATATAGAGGTTCCATGCAAGTAAGATGAACTTGCAGACAGTATTATAGAAATGGAAGAGGATGTAGCAGAAGAGGAGATGGGAGAGATGATACTGCGAGAAGAATTTAACTGTGCACTGACAAAACCTAAGTCGAAACGGGGCCCCGTGAGTAGACGACATTCCGCCAGACCTACTGGTAGCCTTGACAGAGCCAGCTATGACAAAACTCCTCCGTCTGGTGTGCAAGACTTGAAGAAGAATGTGGTAAATGCAATTCCAAAGAAAGCAGGTGCTGACAGATGTCAATATTACCGAACTATCAGTTTAATATGTCATGGTTGCAAAATACTAACACGAATTCTTTACAGAAGGATGGAAAAACTGGTACAAGCCGAGGTCGAGGAAGGTCAGTTTTGATTCTGGTGAAATGTGGGCACATGCGAGACAATACTGATCCCACAACCTGTCTTAGAAGATAGATAAAGCAAAGCCGTAGCTTCTAGAAAGCTTTCGACAATGTTGACTGGAATACTCTCTTTGAAATTCTGAAGACATTAGGGGTAAAACACAGGGAGGGAGTCAAAGGCTATTTACAATTTTTACAGAAACCTGACAGTACTTATAATAGTCGAGGGGCTTGAAAAGGAAGTACTGATTGAGAAAGGAGTGAGACAGGGTTGTACCCTATCCCAGATGTTATTCAATCTGTATGCTGAGTAAACAGCAAAGGAAACAAAAGAAGAATTTGGAGAAGAAGTTAAAGTTCAGCAAGAATAAATAAAAATTTTGAGGTTTGCCGAAGACATTTTAATTCTGTCAGAGACGGCAAAGGACTTGGGAAGTTTCTTGATAGGAGTATATAGAGGAACATCAACAAAAGTAAAAGAAGGCTAACGGAATGTTGTCATATTAAATCAGGTGATGCTGAGGGAATTAGATTACAAAACGAGGCTCTGAAAGTAGTGAGTTTTGGTATTTGAGCACTAAAATAACTGACGATGGCCGAAGTTGAGAAGATATAAAACATAGACTGGTAATTTCAAGAAAAACGTTTCTGGGAAAAAGACATTTTTTAACATCGAGTATAGATATAAGTTTTAGGAAGTTTCTGTAGAAAGTATTTGTATAGGGTGTAGCAATGTATGGAACTGAAACATGCATGTTAAACAGTTTAGACATGAAGAGAACAGAGACTTTTGAAATGTGGTGCTGCAGAAGAATGCTGAAGATTAGCTGGGTAAAGTGTTAGTAAATTATTCCGTTGTTCCTTGATAGCTCAATTTCATGCTTAAGGGTAAATGTCAAGTTGTTATCTTCTGAACGAATGTTAGTGGAACACAACGCCATTTGTTTGTTTGTTCATCAATAAAAAGCTAAACGTTATTCATTGTGGACATGGGATTTTTACTCAGGTGCAGGATTCATTTAAAATGGTATTACAAACGCGACATTAGTGAAAGTTATTCAAATTGATGTACTCTAATGTGAAAGCTCACTCATCAAAAATTATTTATTGTCCGATTTCTATGTGTATTTTGTATTTTAATGTAAGGCGCGCTATGATTTGATTAGAAACCACAATTTGTATCTAGTTTTTACGCTTCACATGCATGTGGAGGGCGACCTTTATTTCGTATTTGTCTTTTAACTAAACCTGCGGGCAAACGTATGCCAGTTACTGAAATTTTCCCATAGGAGTTACAGCTACCGAATTATCGATTTATCAAGTAATTTCCGAAGAAAATATTGTACAGTTTTAGTTGATAATGAAACCGACCAGATATGACTCTGCTCTGCAGTGGGCAGATGTGCTGGTACGGCGAACGTCTCTCTGGCATTTCTTGCTTTCCTGGCAGTCTTAGTTTTGACATTTCGTTGACATTTTTACTCGTTGCGGCGTTTCTTCAGATGTCAACAAACAGTTTAATGCATTCTACTATGTTGTCCTTTCTTATTAGGTCAACAAATGAATAAGTAATACAACCCCGCCTGGAGAGATATGCGATTTAATGCGCCACTTCCAGAAAGGCGGTCTGCCGACCCCCTATCGAATCTGCCCGGCAAATTAATAACGAGGGTTGGTGTTCCAGCTTGGCTGGGGTTGTTAAGCGGTTTCATACACCCCACTAGGTTAGTGTTTCCCAACCCTTCTTAGACCATTACCCCTGAGTGGATCAGATATTATCCAGGAACCCCGCACACCCCACCGCCAACAATATTAGCGTCTACATAAACTTTGTCATGGCAGAGAATTTTCTTTGGACACTTTCATTTTTTAAAATGACGAAAGACTTAGGGTCTTCATTAAACAACGAGCTAATGAGTCAATCACAATTAGTACTGTTTATTTGTAAAAATATTTTTTTGCAGATTGATGAAGCAATTTTCAGTGCATCGCGTTTGCGCCCTAGAATTCCTTCTCAGGAAAGAAAGCTTACCATCCACACAGAGGGCAGTAACGTGTTGCATAACAGGCTACTCTACACCACTCTTCTCCGACTCCCCTCCCTAGCGACAGTTGTTTCACCCACACCCTACTCACACATTTAAAGGCAACCACATTAAAATCTATGCTCTGTCGTTAGTGTATGTAACTCACTTGATTACTGGACGTCTTAATTATGAACGGATAGAAATTGCAAGACTTCAGGCTGTCAATGCTTCATGTCTGACCACTGCTACTAATAGTAATAACGATAATAATAGTAATAATAATAACAATAACACAGTATAGGTCTAGCAGCATTGTAGTAGCCATTACGTAGAGCTATGCTGTCAGTTTCTTCGTTTTTTATTGTGAAGTGAATACTGAAGCAATTTCTTATCTACTGCGGGAACTACCTACAACTTGGGGAAGGCAGCTTCAGGAGATATTTAAGGGTATGTGAGTGATATGTCTCAATCTTACTATCATAGGTACTTGGTATAAAGTACAAGGCAAGTGTGTAGTGGGTGAACTATGTGATGAAGATGTTCATACATTCGTTTCACAAGCTAAAACATTAATTTATCCGTTTTACTGGTTGTCGAGATCCGTGGCGGCGGGTTCTTACATTACTTTAAGGAATACAGCAACCAGCCACTTGTTTATGTATTTATATTTATACCAACACATGTCTACGGCTTTCACCCATCTTAGTTTGGCATAATACATATTTAATCTTATGTTAATACATCACTAAAAATGTCGATTTCAGTTTCAGTGTTGCAGCTGTCCCGTGCAAAGTAATAATTTGTTTAATTGTTACTCTCCGCAAGTTTTATATGTGCACATATTTACTTGTTAGATGTAAAAACTGGAGCAACAACAAGTAGAATAGAAAGTAAGTAGAGCTAACAAGAAATACACCTTAAATATACAGCTCGGAAAGAATAGTAGTCAAACAAATTGTTAATTTCCACGGGGCAGCTGCGGCATCCGAACTGTAGGCGATGTTTTTAGCGATATATTAACTGAAGAATAAATACGTCTTACACCAACTGAATGTTGGTGAAAGCCCGAAACGCTTATTGAAATAAATAAAAATACGCGAAAAAATGACTGGTTACAGCATTCCTTAGAATAATAATAAAAAACAAGAAATAACCTCCACCACATTCTGTCATACGTTAATGCTAGTAAAGCAAAAAAAAAAAAATTGTTGTTGACTTATGTGATCGGCGTTACAGTCTTACGAAATAGTGATAACAGTAATGATCCTTAGAAAAAAAAAACTTGATTTAATGGTCGAAACACAGTCGAACCCTTCCGTTCTTACTCCAACGAAAATTTCTTTTACCCATGCTGGGAACCACTCACTAGAGGAAAACTGCGCTGTACCCAAGTCCCGCCTCAGTTCCACTATTCGCAAACACTTAGACAACTTTCTCTCACTTTCACATGAATAACGCTGCATGCAGGCTATTGAGGTACACATATTCCGCCCAGAGGAGGGGTGACGGGGTGGCGACCCTTTAAATGACCATGCCAAGACCTTAAATAACAATGCTGACCTTGCGCCGATGCGAGACAAAGGCACAAGAAAACGAAGAAGAAGGAGAAGAAATAATAAGTCGTATAACAAGTGACAAACTGTTTCTTTGAAACTTAGGGCCTTCCTTGATGTCGATATTGTGTAGACAGAGACTAGCTAGGCGGATAATTTTATCGTTTTCCTGAGCAGAATAATTTCTAGAGGACTCTACTTTTAGTAATATTTACACGTTGTAATGTAAACTTTGCTGGTTTCCAGTGCAGTGTAGGTAGCCTATTGTAATTCGCGTCATGTTATGAACAGTGTTAATTCCGTTCCCTTCCTTGCATAAAACCGTCGACAGCAAAAAGACATTCACTGCTTCGCTTTTCATTTCAGGGATACGTCTGTATTTTTATCATGTGAGCCTTTGTTTAGAGAGCTAGTCGTTAATTTGACATATGGGGCTATTCTTTAATGAAATGAGAGAAACTACAGTAAGCTGTTTTAAGACAACATATGTATTCTGATTTCAACAGGAAATGAAAACATGAAATTAAATAGGTTACTCTCATGACGTCTCTAATAGATTATTAATGTTTTTAGGCTTTGTTCAACATGTAGTAGACACAGACGAAATTAATTTGGAGCCATGTAGAAAGAATTGCACGCTGGGTAGTCCCAGTTAAGCCGGAACAGCCTCTAATTACAAATTAAACGTAACACATTTACCACAGGAAGATTACATATTGTCTGTACCTTTGGATTGTCAGTAAGGGAGATGTTGCATCTAAAGGACAAAGTGCCTAGAAACAAATGATATATTTTGGTCGTTACTGCAGTCTAGTGACTGATTTTAGAATCACGGGTAGGAATGCGCGCTGTAGAGATCACCATAAGCAATGACCGCCATTTTTCACAGTTTTTATTGTCCCTAGACATCAGCTTGTGTTTTGTGCAGCATTTATATCTATGTCGAGGTCTACACATTTAAGCCTTGTATAATATATTAAAGCTATTTGGAATATACTGTTAATTCCTCAGTTATAGAATTTTATGGCTGAAAAAGACTTACAAGTTCGTGGCACCCTTCATCGGTAATAATTCTGGATTTCAATATGGTGTTGGCCCACACTTAACCTTGATGACAGCTTCCACTGTCGCAGCCATACGTTCAATCAGGTGCTGCAAGGTTTCTTAGTGAATGACAGCAAATTCTTCACGGAGTGCTGCTCTGAGGAGAGGTATCAATGTTGGTCGGTGAGGCCTGGCACGAAGTAGGCGTTCCAAAACATCCCAAAGGTGTTCTATAGGATGCAGATCAGGACTCTGTACAGGCCAGTCTATTACATGGATGTTATTGTCATGTAACCACTCCGCCACAAGCCCTGTATTATGAACAGGTGCGCGAACGTGTTGAAATATGCAATCGCCATCCCCGAATTGCGTGATTCGCCACTCCTCACAACGTTTTTCCACAGGTCAGTAGTCCAATGTTTACCCTCCTTACACCAGGCAAGGCGTCGTTTGGCATTTACCAGCGTGATGTGTGGCTTGTGAGCAGCCGCTCGACCATGAAATCCAAGTTTTCTGACCTCCCGCCTATCTGTCATAGAACTTGCAATGGATCCTGATTCAGTTTAGAATTCCTGTGAGATGGTCTGGATAGATGTCTGCCTATTACACATTACGACCCTCTTTAGCTGTCGGCGGTCTGTCAGTTAACATACGAGGTCGGCCTGTACGCTTTGTGCTGTATGTGTCCCTTCACGTTTCCACTTCACTATCACATCGGAAACAGTGGACCTAGGGATGTTTATGATTGTGGAAATCTCCTGTACAGACGTATGACACAAGTGATACCCAATCACCTGACCACGTTCCAAGTCCGTGAGTTCCGCGGGGCGCCCCATTCTGCTCTTGGTTCCAA
This sequence comes from Schistocerca americana, assembly GCF_021461395.2. Lineage (NCBI taxonomy): Eukaryota > Metazoa > Arthropoda > Insecta > Orthoptera > Acrididae > Schistocerca > Schistocerca americana. The sequence goes on from NC_060130.1 coordinate 630,179,301, forward strand.
TGGCTCTGAGCACTATGGGACTTAATACCTTAGGTCATCAGTCCCATAGAACTTAGAACTACTTAAACCTAACCAACCTAAGGACATCACGCACATCCATGTCCGAGGCAGGACGCGAACCTGCGACCGTAGCGGTCGCCGGGTTCCAGAATGAAGCGCCTAGAACCGCTAGGACACACCGGCGCCCATTCTGCTCTCTCCACGATAAATAATGACTATTGAAGTGTCTGATACGGAGTACCTGGCAGTGGCAGCACAATGCACCTAATATGAAAAACATACGCTTTTGGGTTTGTCCGGATACTTTTGATCACATACTGTATATTTGAAGCTAGTTGTAAAACGGTGGACGGTTAAGCCATACTTCGTCGGTTGTTACCACAGAACGTGTGGTATATTACAAATCAACAGTTTTACCTGAGATGAAAACGAAAATTTGTGTAAGTTTTCAATAGGCTCTATTTCAAAATGTATTTAACTAGTTATTGGTTTTTGATAATTCTTCTGCTTAATTTGGTTTCATTTATTGATTTCTGGTGGGTAGCTGAGTAATAACGTAACTGAAAGATGACCATATACAGTGTTTCAAGATTTTCTCGATTGCAGGGCTTTTAAATTTCAATCGAATATTCGTTCCTAGGTACATTGCCATGTTATACCTTGAAACACGTTTTCATCTTTGGGAAAACCTTAACTATCGGGAGTAATTTTGGTAATATTAGAAGAAGGCTGCAGCACATAAAAAGTGAATGCCCACGTTTAAAACAGAAATAAGAAAATCTAATAAACTTCTATTACAGGCCTTGTTAGAGGCGAAATTCTGAAACATGTTTGAGGATACTCTCCACTTCTCTTTATTTATTTTGGCTTCAGTATCTTCAGTGAGATCTTTGCGATAGCTGAGTAAAGGACACATTTCCTACGGCGTTTGTTTTGCTGTGCCCAGGCAGTGACTATATTTCTGCATTTAACTGAATGACCCTGGGATAGCTTGCAATATTATGGCAAATTTCGATTAATGATAAGTAAAATGTTACTGCAAAATATTTGGTGTAACCATGTTTTAAGGCAATAAATGTTCAAGGTTTGTTTACTTGAGTGTCCTTTGGCAATATTCCTCCGGATACTATTGGTAGGAAGAGTTCTTGTCTGTAACGAGTTAATAAAGTATACAGGGTGTCCCGTGGAGGAATAGGCCCTATTCAGGTATATGAAAGGGACGATCTTTCGAAGCAAAGAAAGTCTAGTAAACATAGGCTCTAAGATACATATCCTAAGAGTTATAAGAATTTCTTCATCTTCGATACTTCGAAATAAATCTATTCCTCAACATGTTACTTGCTTCCCATATTTTAGGAGGAGTAGTATGCACAAAAGGAAGAAAAAATTGTGCAGTAAACATGGATTCTAAAATGAAAACCTCAAGAGCTATTATCGTTTTTTCAGTAGAAGTGACATGTTTCACAGTAGTGAAGATGAACATGTGTTCATAGCTGTTAATATATGCCTTTAGAGCCTATTTTTCCTATTTTGTTTCGAGTGATCGTTCCTGTTATATCCCTGAAATTTACCGTAGACTCGATGCTCCGGCACTGGTAGAGACTGGAGCTAGACGGGAGACTGAAACTTAGACTGTTAACTGTGCTAAGCTTTCACCGTCATTCTGCGATGACATGGACTTCGAGTTTCATCCTTATCCACCAGTGCTAATTGGATTAATATTTATAATCGAGGTCATAACTAGGTCTGTGATTCCAGTCTACTGATTCTTTCTGTGGAACTTATTATCTTTGGTGTGTTTGTACATAGAGAGCAAATAATCTTATAGTTTCTCAGTTGCTAACTTGTGGTAGTGGTCACCTGTGCTGAATTTAGACAGTTCGTCAAGAAGTACAGTTTAGTCGTATTTTGTGTATTTGTGTTGAAATGAAAATAAATGTTCATTGCAAACGGCCGTGGGCAATCCTCTATTGATGTGTGCAACCACGTAGGACACATAACAATTCATCCAAGTTATACGTTGTGCAAATCGTCATTATTAACACATCGTAATCTCGAATGATACACAGAAAGCCTAGTAGTTACTAAATATGGCGTGAACAGGGTAAGGCCATAATGAGGAAGAAATAATTAATGATCATAATCCCAGCTTTATGAAAAAACCTGAGTTTTAATTCTGGCGTCCTTGTGTAAGAGTGATGCAAAAAGTGACTGGGAGTCAACTGCTGTGGTCATCAGTCCCCTAGAACTTAGAACTACTTAAACCTAACTAACCTAAGGACAGCACACACATCCATGCCGAAGGCAGGATTCGAACCTGCGACCGTAGCAGTCGCACGGTTCCGGACTGCGCGCCTAGAACCGCGATACCACCGCGGCCGGCGACGTTGCTTACTGCTGCGCTGTACTTCCGTGTTTACATCGCTGTACTTGTGCTTCCCGAGTGCTGTCCGTCCCTTAATCTCCGTGTTTCTTCCCTTAACCTGTCTCTCAAGGAGCAATTTTTGGAAATTTGTGGCAAGTTCGTATTGGACCAAACTGCTAAGGTCATCGGTCCATAGGCTTACACACTACTTAATCTAACTTAAACTAACTCACCCTAAGGACAACACACACACCTATGTCCAAGGGAGGACTCGAACCTCCGACCGGGGTATCCACGCGAACCGTGGCAAGGCGCCTGACCGCATGGCTACCCCGCGCGCCTCACTCACGGAGGCGACTTCCTTGTGTACATTAATATATTAAAAATTATCCCAAAAACTAGCTGATATCCTTCATAAAGTGCTATTTATGCTTCAGTAAAGATTGGAGTACATGTAATTCAAAGAGCAGTTTTTAGTTATTCATGTTTGAAGAAGTTTGAATGACTTTAAAAAAATTTTCAAGTTAATTGTTTCTTGTAATTTAGTCAGTAACAAAATCTTCTGTTGTATTTCTTTAACATCAGCATAATTGCAATGATCAAACTGTATTTGCTTAAATCATATCATGTATAACGTGTGCGCATGGTTAGTACATGTACTTAGTATGTATTTGGAATGTGTAACATTGTTCCTTAAATAATTTTTTTTTAAATAAAGATGGTAGAACACTTGCCCCGAAAGGCAAAGGTCCCGAGTTCGAGTCTTGGTTCGGCACAAGTTTCATATCAGCCCACACTCCACTGCACAGTGAAAATTTCATTCTGGAAACATCCTCCAGGCTGTGGCAAAGCCATGACTCCGCAATATCCTTTCTTTCAGGAGTGCTAGTTCTGCAAGGTTCGCAGCAGAGCTTCTGTGAAGTTTGGAAGGTAGGAGACGAGGTACTGATAGAACTGAATCTGTGAGGACGAGTTGTGAGTCGTGCTTGGGTAGCTCACTGGTTCTGTAATAAAAAACTGAGTCAACGGCTCAACATTGAACTTGAACGGGTGTCACGGGACATCCGCACCGAAGAAATGCAACGAACAACATCGAACAAAATGAAAACAATAAAAAAATGGTAGAACACTTGCAGGCAAAAGGCAAAGTCCCGAGTTCGAGTCTCGTTCCGGCACACAATTTTAACCTGCCAGGAAGTTTCATATCAGCGCACAGACCGAAAATTTATTTCTGTAGTCGGATGTTTAATCAATACACTTTTCCCCTTAAGAGGTCACACAACATGCTTTGTGTCTCCACACAGTGTTAATGGCGTTGAATGTAAGTCGAGTGAAGTGGATTTTGATGTTTGTGCTTTTCGGGTGATAATTTTTTTGATTTTTATCGAAATTATTTACCTTTGAAATAGTTTGGGAGGGGATTTCTTTCTCATTATCACCTTTAGTAAAAATTGCTTGTGTCTTGTTTAAAATCTCGCAAAGTATCGGTAGAATTAGCTATGCCATGTCAATTATATCAAATTAAATAAAAAGTGTGAGTGTTACCAGTCGGTTTAACATCGGAGAGATTATCAGTCATTATTAGTACACGGGATTAAATGTCCGATCACAATGCGCTGGATAGCCAAGTCATTATGACCAGTCAGGTTGAGATCGCACTGCCGTGAGAAGAGACAGATGTCGAAAATGAAATAGCGAATAACGCGAATGATCTGCGAGAGGGAGCAGGCGAGGTGAATACGTTTGCAGCAGTTCCAGTTCTGACGTCAGAACGTCAGGATCTATGTGTGGAACCAGAAACAGAAGCCATTAGTGTAGCACCGCTGCTCAGTATGGTGTCCAATAACACGAGGCCTACCGAGCGAGGTGGCGCAGTGGTTAGACACTGGACTCGCATTCGGGAGGACGACGGTTAAATCCCGCGTCCGGCCATCCTGATTTAGGTTTTCCGTGATTTCCCTAAATCATTCCAGGCAAATGCCGAGATGGTTCCTCTGAAAGGGCACGGCCGACTTCCTTCCCTAATCCGATGAGACCGATGACCACGCTGTCTGGTCTCCTTCACTAACCAACCAACCAACCAACACGAGGCCTATTTCCGTGCAGTTAGATTTCAGCATGCTTCGGACTTTCCTGCAGCAGTAATTTGAAATGCAAAATATGAAATTTTGGAAACAGGAAGAGCAACGAGAAAGGAATTTCGAGGGCAGAATAAGAGGTTTCATAAGGTGGGAACCACACTAGATTCTGTAACTGCGGAAAGCCACAGTACTGTGGAATCCGTTCGGCAAGAAGTGGCTAAAGTCAGATTAGAAGTAGAGATGACAAATTAGTGGATGAAGAAGTAGTTTCAGGACAAAAAAAGTGGATTGATAAGTTCAATTAGTTCGATGCATCACTCGGTAAGAATTATAAACAAGCGGAGGAGTATAATCAGAGACGTGAGAAAACGTTAAAATCCAGCCAAGTAATTCAGCATCTACGACCACAGTAAGCCGAAGCACAGCAGAATCCATTCAAAAGAAAGTTGCGGAGAGTATATTGGAGAAAATGATAAAACAACTCAGGAATGTAATAAATTCACTTCGTAACCTGTTGAATAAGCCTAGTACATGCAGAGTAAATTCGAATATACAGCCGCAGAAAGCTGCAGCTCCGTCGAATATATTCAAGATGAGGTTCATAAGATCGGAATAGCTAATCAGACGTACCCACAACAAGCGTTGATAAGAAACCACGAGACGAGCAGCAGCTGGAAAATGAGTTTGTGTTATCGGTAACAGATGTGGACGAGCAATCTTGGAAAGAATCACCACACTATACAGCCGGCCGTAGTGGCCGAGCGGTTCTAGGCGCTACAGTCTGGAACCGCGTGACTGCTACGGTCGCAGGTTCGAATCCTGCCTCAGGCATGGATGTGTGTGATGTCCTTAGGTTTAAGTAGTTCTAAGTTCTAGGGGACTGATGACCTGAGAAGTTAAGTCCCATAGTGCTCAGAGCCATTTTGAACCACACTATACATCGGAGTAGTAAGATCTGTGCTCGTATTTCATTTTTAAAATATCAAGCGAGTGATGTGCAGAAAGTCCTTGTGGTGCAATCGGAATTTGTAGCCAAGGTTATAGCACACATGTCTGAGTCTGCAAAACACATGGTTCGCTCTAATTCAGATCAGTAACTTGCGTAATTTACAGAGAGGTGACAAAGCTAATGCGACAGCGATTTGCACATATGCAGATGGCTGTAGCATTGCGTAAACAAGGTATAAATGGACCGTGCATTGGCGGAGATGTCATTTGTACTCAAGTGATTCATGTGAAAGGGTTTCCGACGTGATTATGGCCGCACGACGTAAATTAACAGACTTTGAACGCGGAATGGTAGTTAGAGCTAGACGCATGGGACATTCCATTTCGGAAATCGTTAGGGAATTCAATATTGCAAGAGCCACAGTGTCAAGAGTTAGCCAAGAACACCAAATTTCAGGCATTACCTCTCACCACGGCCACTCAGTGGCTGACGGCCTTCACGTAACGACAGGGAGCAGGGGCATCTGCGTAGAGTTGACAGTGCTAACAGATAAGCAACACTGCGTGAAATAACCACAGAAATCAATATCAATGTGGAACGTACGATGAATGTATCCGGTAGGACAGTGCGGCGAAATCTGGCGTTAACGGGCTGTGGCAGCAGACGACCGACGCGAGTGCCTTTGCTAACAGCACGATATCACCTGCGGCGCGTAGCGTGGGCTCGTGACCATATCGATTTTACCCTAGACGACTGGAAAGCCATAGCCTGGTCCGATGAGTGCCGATTTCAGTTGGTAACAGCTGAGGATAGGGTTCGATTGTGGCGCAGACGTCACGAAGCCGTTGACCCAAGTCGTCAACAAGGCATTGTGTAAGCTGGTGGTGGCTGTGTGGGATGTGATTGCATGGGATAGACTTGGTCTTCTCGTCCCATTGAACCAATCATTGACTGGAAAAGTTCGTACTCGGCTACTTGCAGACCATTTGCTGCCACAATTGCGACTGGTTTGAAGAATATTCTGCACAATTAGAGCCAATGATTTGGCTACTAGGATTGCCCGCCATGTATCCCATCGAACATTTATGGGTTATAATTGAGATGCCAGCTCGTGCACAAAATAATGCACCACCAACGCTTTCGCAGTTATGGACGTCTGTAGAGGCAGCATGGCTCAGATTTCCTGCAGCAGACTTCCAACGACTTGCTGAGTCCTTGCACTATGACGGGCAAAAGCAGGTCCGACACGATATTAGGTGGTATCCCATGATTCTTGTCACCTCAGTGTAGAAGGGTGTGGAGACCTGAGGCCAGATGTTCAGATGAATGTTATGGGTATGTGCATGCCCTGCCACTTTAACCCTTTCGTGGGCAAAATTATTGTCTTCTTTTTTAATGAATGGAGAGCAGATAATAGTTAACAGATAGTTGTATTTATCATACAGAATATCAAATTTGCTCCAACTGTGAAAGTGAGGTCACATATCAAGGTGGGAAGTATTCTTCCCACTGCCCTTCCTTGGAGTTAAATGACAAAAACAACTTTTTCAATATATGTCATATTTATTTGATAAATTTACTTCTCTTGTCACAATGATTGTTCACAATTACTTGCCATGAAATTTTCTGAAACAAGGATCTATGCAAAGTGGTATTTGACAATATGTACAAACACAGCGAGTGCTCTTTTCCGCAGCTTTGGTACTACAACGACGGCACGTCCAGTAGGTTTCTCCTAAAATGAGTCGATGCTCCCCTACAGCTACATGACGAAAATCTTCAGGTACTTTACCCCTTTTTGCCAGAAAGACAGATTTTTGTCCACGCCTTTTTTGGGATGAGAAGCCAGCGATCAGTTGTCTGGCTAGATGGATCCTGTATGTGAGCTGATCATGCTATCCACTTTCTCTTTTACTTATTTTCGACAGGATAAAACTGTTCACTGCAGCAACGTCCACCAGGAAATAAAATATTCTGTGCCAACATTTTACAGAACGTCTGCCAATAGCATACCTTTCTCGTAATTGATCAAACTTATCGACACCACCCATTATTTTGTTGTATTCTGCCACAACTTCAGGACAATAAATCTCTATACTAGTACCATCCTTGTTTTTCCTTTTCACTGTGGCTGTTTCTCATGGGTCATGAATTGAGGACAGGAAAGTGACTGGATGGTTATCCATTCATTTTACTGCAGAAATGGCTCCTTTTGTTTCAAACTGGAATTCTCCTCGTTCCAATTTTACGTTTTCCTTCATAAATTTGTGTAAATCAAAAGTATTTACCTTACACTATAGCTTTGAGGAAAAATTCACAAAATGTCACGCAAACAGCACTGAAAGGCTCCTCTACAGAGCAACACTCAGCTATACAATGCCTCTGCGCGAAGGTACAGCAAAAACGGTGGGAACTTCCCATTGGAAGTAGTACCCTATACTGTTCACTAGGTGGTAGCACCGTACAGAGGTGAGAACTGTGAATCCCACGGGACCAGGAGCGAGTTCATTGTAGTGGGAAGCATGTTTCCCACGGCTCATGAAAGGGTTAAAACTACACTCCTGGAAATTGAAATAAGAACACCGTGAATTCATTGTCCCAGGAAGGGGAAACTTTATTGACACATTCCTGGGGTCAGATACATCACATGATCACACTGACAGAACCACAGGCACATAGACACAGGCAACAGAGCATGCACAATGTCGGCACTAGTACAGTGTATATCCACCTTTCGCAGCAATGCAGGCTGCTATTCTCCCATGGAGACGATCGTAGAGATGCTGGATGTAGCCCTGTGGAACGGCTTGCCATGCCATTTCCACCTGGCGCCTCAGTTGGACCAGCGTTCGTGCTGGACGTGCAGACCGCGTGAGACGACGCTTCATCCAGTCCCAAACATGCTCAATGGGGGACAGATCCGGAGATCTTGCTGGCCAGGGTTGTTGACTTACACCTTCTAGAGCACGTTGGGTGGCACGGGATACATGCGGACGTGCATTGTCCTGTTGGAACAGCAAGTTCCCTTGCCGGTCTAGGAATGGTAGAACGATGGGTTCGATGACGGTTTGGATGTACCGTGCACTATTCAGTGTCCCCTCGACGATCACCAGTGGTGTACGGCCAGTGTAGGAGATCGCTCCCCACACCATGATGCCGGGTGTTGGCCCTGTGTGCCTCGGTCGTATGCAGTCCTGATTGTGGCGCTCACCTGCACGGCGCCAAACACACATACGACCATCATTGGCACCAAGGCAGAAGCGACTCTCATCGCTGAAGACGACACGTCTCCATTCGTCCCTCCATTCACGCCTGTCGCGACACCACTGGAGGCGGGCTGCACGATGTTGGGGCGTGAGCGGAAGACGGCCTAACGGTGTGCGGGACCGTAACCCAGCTTCATGGAGACGGTTGCGAATGGTCCTCGCCGATACCCCAGGAGCAACAGTGTCCCTAATTTGCTGGGAAGTGGCGGTGCGGTCCCCTACGGAACTGCGTAGGATCCTACGGTCTTGGCGTGCATCCGTGCGTCGCTGCGGTCCGGTCCCAGGTCGACGGGCACGTGCACCTTCCGCCGACCACTGGCGACAACATCGATGTACTGTGGAGACCTCACGCCCCACGTGTTGAGCAATTCGGCGGTACGTCCACCTGGCCTCCCGCATGCCCACTATACGCCCTCGCTCAAAGTCCGTCAACTGCACATACGGTTCACGTCCACGCTGTCGCGGCATGCTACCAGTGTTAAAGACTGCGATGGAGCTCCGTATGCCACGGCAAACTGGCTGACACTGACGGCGGCGGTGCACAAATGCTGCGCAGCTAGCGCCATTCGACGGCCAACACCGCGGTTCCTGGTGTGTCCGCTGTGCCGTGCGTGTGATCATTGCTTGTACAGCCCTCTCGCAGTGTCCGGAGCAAGTATGGTGGGTCTGACACACCGGTGTCAATGTGTTCTTTTTTCCATTTCCAGGAGTGTATATCCAGAGATAAGAGCACTAGGATCCAGCAGAACTGGAAGCACTGCGATAGAGAAGTCCTGAGGTATACGCCCTCTTTCTAATATAATTGTTTTCTTAGGTTAAATAGGCAATGAACATGAAACTATAAGGTTCTTGTAGTCTTCATGCATACTAGTGAGCACATTAATGTAGCCCTTTTCCACTCTTGTTTTATAAGTTGACTTGCTATCTGATTTTGTATGAAGTAAAAATGTATATCTATGTACGAGGGTTGGAACTTAAATAGCGGCAACTATTTATTCACAACCGATACAAAAGGGTTACATGTTTGCACCTGTTACTGTCCTTCAAAGTAGTCACCAGCGTTGTGTAGAACCCGTTGCCAACGATGTAGTATACCGTTAGCAGAGCCTGTTCTGTTCATGGTGCGAATGGAGCGGTCTACTGCCTGTCGAATCTCTGGAACAGTTCTGAAGCGAATGCCACGAAGCCAAAACTGAAATGCCAGTCCAAAGAATGGCGTCATTATAAGTCGCCGCGAAAGTCGAAAGTGCGTCAGAGCCCCAGTATGGTGAAAATTATAGTGATTCTTGTGTACTACTGTGATGGTGTTATCTTAACGCATTACATTCCTCCACGGCAGACCGTCAATGTACAGTATTACTGTTCGTTTTTGGAGCATTACCTGCGACCATCTTTGCGAAAGAAGCGGCGACACTTTCTGCGCAACCCACACATCATTTTGCACGACAATGCGCGGGCGCATAGCTTGCAAGCTGTGGCTGCTCTGTTAGATCGATGGGACTGGGAAGTACTGTACCATCCACTATATTCCGCGGACGTAAGTCCTTGTGACCTTGATTCGATTGCGTGGCATTCGCTTCAGAACTGTTCCACAGGTTCGACAGGCAGCATTCCATGCTCATTTATAGTCTTGACGTATGTTGTGATGAAACGGGGCCAGAGTTGTTACATAAAGTTGTAAATATGGTGCTTCTAAGAGTGAACAAACTAAAGTGTAAACATCACATGTTACTTAGTTGAGTCGATGATGAGAATCTGGAGGACAGAGGAGCGATAACATTCATTTACTGTGTTTATACAATTCCTACCAGTTCCCCCTTTTCGAGTGACTGATCTCATGAATGACTGAATGTGTGACTGCTTTCACTTTAAAAATTTCACAGATAAACTAGGTTTTTAGTATAGGGGATGAGTTGTGCCAACTTAACCTGGAAGGAAAGTTTACCAGAGAGTTTTGGTCATTTACGGAATCAGAGCAGTCTTTCGGTGCATCAAAACCCAAGGTTTGTCTCACTGGTCTACCACTAACTCTCCTTCCCTACCCCTTCTAGGGGAGAGGTAGGGAACGGTCACTCAGTGTTGCGTTACTCAGTTGCCGGCTTCATACGTATCTGGTCACGCTTCCTTTAGCGATGCAGTAGAGTTGTGGAGTCAGATATAGGAATGAGCAATTTTAATTCGTAATAAAGACAAGGTCATTTTATTGACAAGTGATCTGACAGGTAATTAACCATTGTAGAAATATATGGTAACAAATGCAGACAAAGGAAACACACATCACAGTGAAGAGCACTCAAAAAGTCGCATGAGTACACAGCATACCTCCTCTTGCGGCAACGCAGGTATGTGTTCTCACATGCAAACGATCATAAAGGTGCCGAATGGCAGCCTGCGATAGACTACCCTAAGCACCTGGCACCTTTTGTTGTAATTTGGCAATGACTTTCGCAAGCCGTGGAGAACAAGTAAGGTCCTGTTAAATCATGTCCGATGTGTATTCAGTTAGCGAGAGCTGTGGTACACCATGAAGAGCACAGAGCGTCACAACACCCGTATGTGTATGTGCATTGTCATGATGAAGAAGCACATTACTTTCCTGTCGAAGAATTGGCAGTAGCCTGTGCATTGTAGTGGGCACTGGGTACTTTACCCTGCATGAACACCAAATTTGACAAAGAGCTGTAACTGAAGGACTCCAATGCCATGAAGCCTGGGATGGGACCTGTGTATTGTGGGCGAATGCATTATCGAATAAACTCATCAGGTCAACGCCATAAATGTGTATGTTCGTCCCTGACATATAGAGAGAACCTAAAACTAAACCAACTAAACTCCTCCCGAACAGGCCATGAAAGACCAACGGTACCGACCGGCCACCGTGTCATCCTGAGCCCATAGGCGTCCTTCGATGCGGATATGGAGGGGCATGTAGTCAGCACACCGCTCTCCCGGCCGTATGTCAGTTTCCGAGTCCGGAGCGGCAACTGCTCAATAAAGTAGCTCCTCAGTTTCTCTCACAAGGGATGAGTGCATCCCGCTTGCCAACAGCACTCGGCAGACTGGATGGTCACCCAACCAAGTGCTAGCCCAGCCCAACAGCGCTTAACTTCGGTGATCCGACGGGAACCGTTGTTACCACTCCGGCAAGGCCGTTGGCCATAGAGAGAACCTACTTTCATCAATGAAGAAAACAGAACGCCACTTCACTCTCTAGTTAACTCTTTTGTGACACCACAGAAGCCATGTTTGGCAGTGTCATGGTGTCAATGGTAGCCAGGCCAAAGGCACACACGATCTTAATCATGCTGCAAACAGACAGTTTCCAATGGACTCTGATGGCACAGCGAATGCAACATGTTCCCACATTTCGTCCCTGGGTGATGTCCGGTTTGCCAACGCTGCTCGCACGATGGGTCGATCTTGACGTGTGTCTGCACTACGTGAACGTCCAGAATCTCGTCTACAAGTGTGGGAATGTTCCGCAGACCACTGTTGAAAGCAGCCGTACATTACCGATACATTGTGTCAAACACGTGCAGCAGTCCGTCTATACTTTCATCCAGTTCCCCGCAGGCTCAGAATGTGGCTCCTTTCTCAGGGCTTAGGCTGTTCAGCAGTAGTATATACTAGTCGGTGGGGGATCACTGTACTCTAGTATGAATGTTGCAAACACTCCTCATCCCTGAACTCAGCACAGTTACATCCTGCAGAATGTCGTGTGACTAGGGCCTCCCGTCCGGTAGACCGTTCGCCGGGTGCAAGTCTTTCTATTTGACGCCACTTCGGCGACTTGCGCGTCGACGGGGACGAAATGATGATGATTAGGACAACACACCAACCAGTCCCTGAACGGAGAAACTCTCCGACCCAGACGGGAACCGAACCCGGGCCCTTAGGATTGATATTCTGTCGCGCTGACCACTCAGCTACCGGGGGCGGACAGCCTGCAGAATCCAAGCCCATGCCTGTTACAAATTAATCACTAACACTACTGCTCCACAGTATGTACGTATTAAATCCTGGTACCACTGAATACAGTCCTTGGAGGGTTTCTGAGATTTTTTCGGCAGTGTATTTCTTACAGATCTGCTATCATATTTATTGTGATATATGATTCTCTTATGATATTTTTCACCTATTTGCGCATGCGGATAGTTAGTGACTCAATTCAGTAGGCATTTTTCTTTATGAATTGCTGTTTCGTATGCTTGTATCACGACGTTGTTATACTTTGATTAATTGTGTGCCCTTTAATTTTAACGCACTTTCTTTCGCAAGTCGTGTGATATTTATTCCGCTGAATTTATCGTATTTTAAAAAGATTAGAAAGTCAAACCTTTGTCCGTTAGACCACGACGTGTTGCTAGTCTGGAACTGAGTGTCCCATTAAACATTCCAGTGTTACATGCAAGCTTTTTCAGTGGTTATTCCTTGCTTGGTCGCGGTAACCCCTTTTGTATGCTAAATGAGCTGATGAATTGCACATTCAGAAGGCGGACAAGTGGGAACTACAACACGGGTCCATTAACGGTTTGCTGTTACTTAATACAGTTAGTATCCTTACAGTAGGTGAATTTCTGACTTCGATTTCTAAAATTTAACATTTTTTGCAACCACCTTCTCATATTCGATAGTCTCCTATGCCCTCTTTGCTTCTTCTGTAAATACTTCAGTAGCTATTGATTTTAGAGGTAAATGCTGGCTGTTTTCCCATGATGCGCTTAAAAGATTAAATATACACTGTTCTGCAAAACTTAAAGACGAGATGAATACAGTAACGTAACATATTCACCAGCTGCGACATAGTCGCGAATATGAACATTGATCCGATTCTGTCAAATGCTTTTGTTCCAGTCTTTGATCATAATACCCATTCCTTTGACGATGATCGGTTTCAGGCAATAACGAACACCTTCAGATCTGTTCTACACCATGTCCTAATGTGATAGAACAGATCTGAAGATGGTCATTACTGGCTGAAACCAGTCATCGCCAAAGGAATGGGTATTGTGATCAAAAACAGGAATAAAAAACATTTGACGTAACATATCAACTACTCTGTGGAAATGAATGCAAGCGCGTGAGTATGTTGCCAGAGATCTCCCAGTCGCGCACAGAAAGTTGGACTACACGTGGTTTTGATGTCAGCATGACCACAGCACCAAATGGACTGGCCCCACAACACAAGGCAGTAGAAGCAACGGTTAAAGACAGTATGTGTTAATCATACGAACAGTTACGGTGCACTGTGGTAGCGTTCTTCGTTACGAAATGACCCAGAGACAATATCTGGATGACTTTATACTGGGACTAATCATCGGGAAACTGGAAAAAGAAGGAACTGTGAAAATTCTAGCCCGGTAGTTTGGTATTGCTCACAGCACCGTTTCTCGTGCATGAGGAGCACTCCTAATCACAGGCACAGCCGCTCGGCGAAGAGGAGGTGGTCGACTACGGGCAACTACAGCAGCAGGTGGCCACTATATTGTGTAACAGGCAAGATAGAGACGCACGTAAAACAGCGGGTACAACAGCAGACGGATTTAAGAGGACTGCGAGGCACGCAATCTCAGACTCCACAGTAGCACAAAGACACAATTCCGGCAGCCGGTAGGTTGTTTTTCATTGACACGAGCACATCGCCGACACCGTTTTCGTGGTGCCAAGCGCATAGGGACTAGATCAACGATGAGTGACGTCGTGTGTTCTTCTCAAATGAGAGTAAATTCAACCTGTGTTGTGATTCGGTACGTACCCTCATATGGCGAGAGGTGGAAACGCTCATAATGAGCCCAGGAACATTCCCGATCATGATCGTTTTGATGGTCCTGGTGTTATGGTGTGGGTAGGCATAATGTTGCATGGGCGCATAGAACACAAAATCCTTGAACACAGTACGCTCACTGGTCAATGCCTTGACACAGTATTTGTTCACCATGCTCGACATTTCAGGGATGCATTCGGCCCTGACGTCATTTTTATGGACGACAGCCCACGACCGCATCGAACAGAATATGTGGAAGAGCTCTTGGAACGAGAGAGTATTCGGCGAATGCACTGGCCTGCCAGTTTCTCTGATTTGAATCCCATTGAGCACGTGTGGTATGCATTGTGAACACGTATTTCAGCATGTCCATATGAACCAAAGACTATGCTGTAATTGTTAACGGCGCTGGTGGAGGAATGGGAAGCCCAACCACGTGAACTTCCTACCAAACTTGTGGCCGGCATGGGAGTACGCTGAAGACCATGCACTGCTGTCCGGGGTAATTACAGACCTTATTCAGTTGCCTTCTGTACTATACTATAGCATTTATCTCTATGTACGCTGCAAGTTTTATGGAACGTTGTGACTTGACAGTGACACATCATACGAAAGTTACTTTCGTCCTTAAGTTCTGCACGTCAGTGTATGTAAGCTTTACGTTATTCCAGTCTTATCCTCCACGTCCTAGGGCTGTCCCGAACATAGGCTGGACCCGTTTATATTTGAGCCAATGATTCCATTGTATCTCTAGTTTACACCCATTAATGGACACCATACTAAAGTTGTTTTCACCAGAGAGGACCGAAGAGAGGAACGTGTCCCTACATAGAGCGTGAGTGCTTTGTATGGTAAATGCTGTTTTTAAATATGTGTGCCTGCGTTAAATCCACTTTCATTTTAAACATGTTGTTATTTTTATCATAAATGAACGCCTTTTTCTTTTTATTCTGTGATCTGTTACTGATCCCCATCCGCTTCCGTACGTTATGCCAGAATCACCAACGAGAGATGAAGATGTGTGTCCTGTGACGGTACAAACCCCCGTTACTAGATGAACAGGTGTAGTATGCAAGGATTGCTTTGTGGAGAGCGAGCGTAGGACATGGTACGCGATTCGCGGAAGTGCGTGGCGCGCCCGCGCGAGATTTGCAACGGTCGGTCGGATGTCTCCACGTGGCCCACAGCTTGGGTCATTGTTTGGTTTTTCACGCATTACGCGAAAACTATGTAACTTACGGTGAAGAGCGATGCGGCAGTGGATTGTGGTCAGCAATACTCACCTTCTGAAAGATCTATCTTTATTTCAAGTCACGAGACGCAAAAGTTATAGTAACCTCAAAATCGGTTAATATCATGAATACTGAAAGATTAATAGAAATAGTAAGTAACAACTTACAGGGATGAGCAAGCACTCATTAAAAACGTCTCGTCGTAGCGGATTGAGTGCCGTAGTCATACGTCAAATTCATAAACAATTAAGCCCGTAAAGAGCAATATACAAAGTTTGAGAGGAAATTGTTTATAAAATTCAATAGAAAATTCATGACGTAAAGAACGGCACTATATAATATTTTGGGTGGGATCACACGTATTTTAAACTGGTTAAGTTATACTTTCCACTTAACTTGCAATAGTTTTCATTGTTTGCAAATTATTATTAACATTTATCGCCCATAATTAATTAATTATTATAGATATGAAGATTTTGAGCAGTGCAATGTGTAGATCGCTATAGATTACGTCGAAAAACGGCGCTATATGCAGTTCTATGTTAAAACTTTGCAGCACAGATGTTAACAAACAAATTTGCGCTAAGTGGCGAAATTTTGCAAAAACTAAAACATAATTTACGGGCGATACAATAATCCTAGAAATTAATGTAAACTAGTAAAGAAGATGTACTTTTTAGTGCGGTTCTGATGGTGTAATTATTTCTGTCGAGGGATGTGTATATCAAAATTTGTAACTTTAGCTGGTGATATTGGTACTTGCATAACCAGGGGGTTGGCGTCCGAGCCTATATAAGGGAGTGGCCATCTTGTCCAGGTTCAGTCGTTGGTCAGTCGATTTGGAGGGTGGGTGGCGAGCAAGCCCCACTTGAGAGTGGCCCATGTGGCCGTTTGAGAATTCTTTTTCGCGCCGATTTATTTCGACCAAGAGTATTGTTTAATAGTGCAAGTGTGCAAGCATGTATTTGGTGAACTGGAAGTGCTACGATTTTTTGTGTGAGTACGATTTACTAGGTATACATCGTCGTAATCAAACATGTGGCGAACTGTGATTTCGCGCCAAAACTGTTAGAACAAAGAGGACAGTGGGACTTGTGGTTCTGTTCGAACTATTTGAATAATTTTCGTTTACAGCAGCGTACATTACTGCTATGGGGGCTCGGAGTCAAATTATTATTAAAGTGAAACTGTAAACCGTCTCACCAGTGCTAATTTCATTGTGTGAAAGAAAAGAACAACGCCAATAAATATTGATTGAAATGTGTCGTGAAAAACTGATTTTAGTAAAATAATCGCCTAATTTTTGTTCCCTAGCATAAACTGTACGTATGTCTGAGTCAATAATTAATTCAAAAACTATAACAAATGCGTGGGTATGGAAGTGTACTAATGCACGAAGTGTGGAAATCATTCCCTGAGACTTACGCGAGAGCCAAAATTTGCAATAACATTTTTTAATCGACATTTGTGTATGCACATTCGTGCGAACTCTGCAACCGCAGTTCTTCTTATTATTTACCGCCCCGCCGCAGTCCCGAAAATACAATGAAATCAATATAAGAATGTTTATCGAAGTTAACCTCAAGCCTAAATCTGCGACACAGTTTTACCTTCATGTTTGTCTCAATTACTCCAATTTATTCGTTACGCTGGCCATTATTATTAACACTTCTTACTGCCCATGTTTCATATTGTGTTCTAATAATCGAAAAAGCAAGCCTGATAGTTATTGAACGTGACGTGAATAGAGTGAAGTTGTCGTGTGTAATAAAATAGTTAATGACCGTAATTTCATTTCATGAATATCAGCATTAGAAAACAAAACCATTTTTAATTCTGGTTTCCGTGCTTAAGAGTGATGCATCAAGCAAGCACACACATTCAATGTGTTGGACGAGCTCGGACGTCAGCTCTGTCCCAGTGCTAGTAACCGGGAAAACAAAGACTAGTTACAACAGTTCCCGGCGAGCTCGCTTTAGGAGAGAATCAGGGTTTTATAACAGCCTTCCCAACCGTATCAGTATGTGCACCCAGACCAGAGGGGATGCAACGTCATACTGGTAAGTGGGCTCATATTGACAAGTTCATTGTGAATTTGACTCGATTTTGCAATCTCTGAAATAACGTAACTTATAAACCAATGAAGTTTCATTTAGTTTCCTCCTGCCTTTCTGCGTGCTTCTCTTTTTGCATGCAGTGTACTTCGAAGCTCTGCACTTTTGTTTTCATCCAGCTCTCGGTCCTCAGTATAATTTGAGCGCGGTAGCTTTCCTGGAGGGCGGTAAATTAGGAGAGTTTGTTACGATTGCTTTGGCAGTTTACTGTTAAAACCTTGGAATTCGAAGTGTCTTTCCTTGAAAGTTATTTGATTTCATTCTCTGCACTGTCTGCAGGCGAGGCTTCTCACAGGCCCTCAAACTATTCCCTAGCCTAAAAAAAATCCACACTGCTCTCCACAATTACTCTGCTCCAAAGTAACTGCTTCCTCTGTGTAGTGCATACATGACCTACGAATAGAAATGATACAATTCTCCTCCCTATAACGCAGGTCCAGAAATCTGCAGCTGAGAAAATCACAGAACTGACCAAGCTTCTGGTTGATACACTCCACTCAACTCCGAGCAAATGACCACAGGCAATTCTGGGTAAAACTGTAAGCTCTGCTTGCCGGCCGCAGAGGCCGAGCGGTTCTAGGCGCTTCAGTCTGGAACCGCGCGACCACTACGGTCGTAGGTTCGAATCCTGCCTCGGGCATGGGTGTTTGTGATGTCCTTAGGTTGGTTAGGTTTAAATAGTTCTAAGTTCTAGGGGACTGATGACCTAAGATGTTAAGTCCCATGGTGCCCAGAGCCATTTTTTAAGCTCTGCTTGCACCTCCTGAACAACTCCATTAGTCTTCACCACTTCCGGCAGCAGCCTGTACCAACCGAGAGTGACGTCAGAACGAGAGTATTAGGCATAACTGGTGCCTATATGAGCCACAACATACGGATGACTACACCCTGCATCTTCGATAGCTGCAGGCAGTGCCTCCTCCACATCTATGATGAGGAATTCTAGCAGACATACCGTGCGCAAATTGAGTTATGAACCAGTTCTGGAGGTTATTTCCTTAAAGGACGTCAAAATGCACTTGAATGTGGAGCCCCCGATAACTAGGAAACCTCTGTCCCCCGAGCGCTTGCTCAGACACTGCTGGGGCAGTAGCCACATGTACACTCATACGGTGAAAGGGTGAGACCAGACAGCCAGTTCCCTCATTCACACTCCGTCTCGAGAAACGCGTTCGGGTCATAATCTGCTGCTCACCCTGCAGCGAACGCTATTCCTCCGCGTCGGGTACGCTGGAAGGTATCCCAGCAGCAGAAACTATTGGCGAAACAAGCGTCGCTTGAGCTGTCCCATGCGACATACCAGTTTCCCATTCCCAGCTACAAACCGAGTAAGCAGCCTGCAGACGGCTGGGCTGTGCCCAACAAGGTCTTCAGCGGTTCGCAAACTGTGGCCAGCTCCTCCTGCATCGGCACGCAGCAGTCACACTCGCTGTTAATCCTACTACTAAAATTTGAACGAAAACAGATACAAAAATTAAAACGAGTCCTGGTGTCTTTGAGAAAACGCTTTGCACCAACAAACTGCTTAAAACGCTAACCAAGCTAGTACGAGACTCATGACACTACTTCGCTGCATGTTGGCAGGCTAATAAATACTAGTACAAGTGGTTACTTTACTAGACTGGTGTGCAAAACGTAAGAACGAAAGTAACTTTCGCATGATGTGTCACTATCAAGTAACATAGCTCGATGAAACTTGAACTATACATAAAATGAATGGCTACAGTGTAGTACCCAAGGTATGTGAGAGAAATACACAATGAGACGAACAGAAATGACAAATTTATACAAAGATTGTAATTATACTAAATTCACCACGATTTATGCTAGTCCCCCCGGCAACACAAAACGTGGGATGAATGTGTGTGATCACTGCGGACAGCAGTGCATGCTCTGAAACGTGCTCCCAAACTGGCCACGAGGTTGGCAGGGAGTTCACGTGGTAGGACGTTCTACTCCTCCACCAGCGCCGTTGACAACTTCAGGATGCTATTTGGTGCAAGTGGATGTGTTGCAATACGTGTTCACAATGCATAACACACGTGCTCGATCGCAATTAAGTCGGAGAACTGGCGGGCCAGTGCTTTAGCCGAATTCTCTCTCGTTCAATGAGCTTCTCCACATGTGCTGTTCGCTGCGGTCGCACGCCGTCATCCGTAGAAATGAAGTCAGAGCCGAATTCGCCACTGAAAAGA